>NC_138060.1:61318391-61829700 GCF_964194185.1 Rhinolophus hipposideros
GTGAGCTCTTCCATCAAGTGAATGGAGAGCAGTGCCAACTCTCAATCACCAAAGCTGTTGCTAATTTTCCATTGCAATAAATAAGTGAATATCTTTGTGCATAAAGCTTTGCCCAATGTCAAGTCATTTCTTAGGATAATTCCCAGAGGTAGGATTACTGGATTAAAGAATATGAAAACCACAAAAGCTCTTTAATGAAACGGCAGCAGTATGGAAGAGGCCGAGGCCCCTGGAGCTGTGTGAGTGCAGTGCTCAGGGCACAGGGAGAGGCTGGTGAGAGGTGGCTGGCTGAGGGCATTTCAAGATCTCAGAAGGAAGCAGATGCCAGTACTTACAGTGGCCAACCCCCATGGCTCCATAATGATTGGACACGGCAATGAGGTCATATACATACGGCCTTGCTGACAGGTCACAGACAAACTCGGACATGTTCAGACCTCTGAGCACAAAACACAAAAACAGCCCTTAAATACGTTCAACTCAGAGAAAGTTGGAGTAACCCAGCAACCCCTTTTATGCAACCGGCTGGAACACAGAGAGGGGCTCGAACACCAGCTGCTGGAGGAATGAACAAACCATGACAGGAGGGGCCCGGGGTCCTGTTCTGACCACTGACAAGTTCAGGTTAGAAAAGACAGGAGGCCTCCTGGGTAACTCCCGCCTCAGACCACATGGTGACAGCTGCAGTAACTATGTAGAAATGGCTGCTATTATCAAAATTACGATTAGTGCCATAAAAATTTAAGCTAAATATGAAAACAGTCCCCAGAAATATTCTCCCAATATTTTATTTTGAAATTTTCAAACATACAAGTCAAAAGAATTGTACAAGACTTATATACCCACCCCCTACATACTCCCGCTTACCAGTCTATACTTAGATAGACACATGCATGTATCCACCTCCGCGAAGCACTTTAAAAACTGCACTTCGTGGAGGAACTCCTCTCTTGGTGCCTTACTTTCCTGTCAGTTACACTCTGTACTGTGCGACTTGGGAGGACAAGAGTAGACAGCCGTCCTAGTCTCTACTCCAGGGACAGGAGCATGGTGGGTCTGCACCCCCACCCGCGGCCCCCATAATCCAATGCACCCCAGCAGACTACTTCCGGGTTGCCTCGAACCCGTGAATGAGAAGCAGCACTGTGCCTGCACTGACCTGCTGACTCCAGGCTCCCTGGGACCAATGACATGGGAAAACCAAGTCAAGCAGGAGGCAGGAGGGACTCGAGAGGGGAACCAGCGGTGGCCGATATCACCAGCAGCACCCTGAGCCTGGGGAAGTGCTTCTGTTGGAGAATTTTCCCCAAACGTGGGATGATGGGCAGGTGAAGTAAGCTGAAGTCTAACCTCCTAGAACCCAGCCACACACATCCCAGCGCAGAAAACCCTCAGCCAGTCAGTGACCAATGTCCTCCTGTTTTGTCATTCTCCTGATAACACTGCTGCCCAGGGACCCACCTGACTGGGAATTCCACAACTGTGTCGAGCTTATCCCTCCAGTATCTGCTGTAGGAGAAACGCTTGAGGTGCACCACCAGGATCTTGGGCAAGGACCACAGGTCAAACTTCTTTGTGGCCTGCTGATGCTTCTTACAGTTGGGACAGTACCTGAAAAGAGAAATCTCCACTGAGTGGGGAGGGCGCTCCAGCTGGGGACGAGCAGCAAGCCCACGTCCCTTTCTTGCACTCGGTCTGAGTGCTTTGGGGCTGGGAGGGCTCTGAGTTGTCTTCTAAAACAGGGTGATGCCTTTCTTCGTCTGGAAAAAACGATCCATACAGAAAGACTGGTGTTGTAGGATCGACCATGTAAAAGAACGACATGTCCAAACACAAAGGGATCTGATGTACACCACTGGGCCAGCGGATTGGAGTCCAGTGTGCATGGGTGACCCTTCCCAGAGTGGGGTGCTGCCTACCAGGGGTCGTGCTCCCCAAGCGTCTCCATGGTGGTGAAGAGCTCAATGCAGTCTCGCAGAGCCATGGCAGTCTTCTTCTTCTTCTGAGGCTGCAACATGCTCACGTGCTTCTCGAAGGCCTGTGAGGAACAAAGGGCTGAGTTCTGCTGGGGAAACAAGATCTTACCAGGTTGAGCCACAACCCCACGAGCTCTCACACCTAGAATGTAATGTACTTTCTGGAGCCTCAGAACAGATGACGACAAAACCTCTTAAGTGCCTGTCATTCTCAGTCTGAAGTCTAACTTGTTAAACGGCTGCGGAACTGAGAGTGACCCTAACACATGTCCAGAGCAGAATCCCCAGTGACCTACCTCAGATTCTTGCTCATCATAATAAAGGCTCCGGCTCTCACTGTCCCAATCGATGGCCAATGTGGATCGAGCTGTGGAGGAGGACAAAAGTGTCACTCGTTACTGAATGGCCAGCAACAGGAGAGGCTCTTCAGGTGATAGCAGTGAGAAGGCCCAGTCAGACTGCACCATCAATACCTGCTCACCCATCACCAGCCACTGCCAAGAGCAATGCCCTGCCTTTAGCCAGCTCTGAATCCCTGGGTCCCCAAATCCTTTGGCAAAGATTTCCTTAGTGCTACAGACAAGCTCCAAAGGTGCTGATTATAAAGAATTCTGAAACGGCGGAGGTCAAGATGAAGTAACAGCAACCAGATTTACCCTCCCACCTTAACCGATGAGAAAACCTGACAAAACAGAAGAAACACTGTTCTTCAGACACTGAATATTAGGCAGAGCAAGAGTAAGATCCCTGAGAGATGGAAAACAAACAAGGAGATGCCACATGCCCCTCCCCCCTTACTTAGTGCCTGGAAGTATTTTCCAGGCCACAGCATGGGGGAGGGGGTAAAAGAGAGGAAGATTGAGTGGAGGAGTCAAAGACTGGAGTTCCAGAAAAGAGCTGGGAATTGCAAAGCACTGTACTAGAGAGGCGGGAGCTGCAGAAACAGAGACAGAGATAGAATGCACAATATCTCAATAAAGCTGTTATTTAAAATATTTTTAAAGAGGTATAACAAACAGGGAAAAGAAAGCTACCGGTAGCTAGCTAGCTAAAGGACATGCAGCTAATTTCTTCTCCAATGAAGGAAGCTAGAAGACAGAGATGCTTTTGCAGCTCCCCTCCCGACCCCAGGCAGGCGTCGTCACCGTCCACTCATGCTTGTCACACACAACACACACCACACCCGCGTGGATGCCTCTCTGCATCTGGAGGGCAGGCCCCATGACAGGCTCCAGGGACCAGAAAGACTACAAAACCCATGACCATTCTCCAGATGGGTCAAATTTCATGAATATCCTTATGGAACAAAAGAAAAATGCATTTATTCTCATAAGTGAAACGAGTTTGGGGGAGCACTACCTCGGGAAGGGGAGGGGACGCACAAGAATTGTTATCAACCCGCAGTAAAGGTTGTGAAGGGTGGTGCCAGCAAAGGGAGAGCACACTTCCATCTGAAGTCATCAAGGACCAAAGAGAAAAGCCTGACTACCACGCTGTGCGCGTGCATTTTCTCTGACAGTCTTAGGGAGCTTTGTGCCAAGGATCACACAACTGTGTGTTCCTGAAGCTACACGGAGATCATGAGAGCCCAAAGCAGTGAGTACTGAGAGCTAGTATTTTCAAATAGACCTTAGGTCCCCAAAAACCCATTTGAAAGGTCAGAGGAAGTGCTTACAGTTGAGTTTAAGTAGTTTTCCATCCGTTGCAAGTGAATTTATGTCAGCTGTTCCGTAGGAGTTCACCAGGCTGAAGGTGAAAAGTCTTCGTGGGCAGGGCTGACCTGTGCTGGTCTTCCGGGCCGTCTCCCCACCGTCACTCCCCGGCTCAGCCTCCCCGCCGCCTTCCGTTTCTGAGAGCTGCTCTTTGTCTTCCTCCTGGTGCTCCATTTCCTCCTCATCTTCTCCTGGCACACAAACAAAAAGTAATGTGCATATAATGTGCCACCACCTCAATGTCAACAATTGTATTTGTTACGTAACCGCGGTGCTCCCTTCCAGATCTTGCGCTGTGTATGCGGAACTACATCTATGGCTCTGCATTTCCAAGGCACCTGAGCTGAGGTGGCCCGCACAAGCCGACAGACGGGCAGACTGGGCAGTGCTGTTCCGGAATGAGGAGGCGGAGGCCCAGAGTCGCCCAAAGGTCCAAAGTGAGCTGGCAGTCTTGCCAGTCCTAAACTCGGGCCCCTCGCCACCTGTGGTTTACTGGGCTTCACCCCACGGAGTCTGACTCTCAACGTCATTATCAGGCCCACAGAGAGAAAAGGACCGAAATTAAACACCCACTCAACACTCGAGAAAACAGTTTGGTAAGAAGTGCAATTGGAAAGCCAGCTTTTCAATATTATAATAAACACCAGTGTTAAGTGAAAGTCCTCAGCTCCTCCACAAGAAACATTTGCTGGCTGTGCCTTCAACTAGTGTTTATTGATGTCTCCCACAGCTACTGCTACGCTGGGTCCCAGGAACACAGCTGACAGGGTCCTCTCCTCCTTTCTTTTCTCTTTTCATTTGATATGCTGAGTTTCAAGAGTTTTAATAGGCATTTTAGAGACATACGCTGATGAGTAAATTTCCCAGGTGTTTCCAGAGAACTGGTTTATGTGGCTGCAATAAAAAGTTCCAAGAGGGCCGGCCAGGTGGCTCAGGCGGTTAGAGCTCCATGCTCCTAACTCCGAAGGCTGCCGGTTCGATTCCCACATGGGCCAGTGGGTTCCCAACCACAAGGTTGCCAGTTTGATTCCTCGAGTCCCTCAAGGGATGGTGGGCTGCGCCCCCTGCAACTAGAAATGGCAACTGGACCTGGAGCTGAGCTGCGCCCTCTACAACTAAGACTGAAAGGACAACTTGAAGCTGAACAGCACCCTCCACAACTAAGATTGAAAGGACAACAACTTGACTTGGAAAAAAAGGCCTGGAAGTACACACTGTTCCCCAATAAAGTCCTGTTCCCCTTCCCCAATAAAAAAAAATCTTAAAAAAAAGAAGACGGGGAGGGAAAAGTGCTCGCTTCGGCAGCATACATACTAAAATTGCAATGATACAGAGATCAGCATGGCCCCTGTGCAAGGATGACATGCAGATTCGTGAAGCGTTCAATATTTAAGGAAAGAACTCCAACAGGTGATATAAAGTAACGGGATGAATAGATTTAGAATATGAATTTATTCTACATCCGGGGAAGTATCACTAGAAACGGAGACTCTGAGAGGAGGATGTTCTACATCAGAATCCTCTCTTTCAAGGACAGTTGGTCCTGGGAGTGTTCGCCAGGAAGGACGAGTCAGTCCCAGGACAGTGCCATTTCCTCTTGGAAACAGCACGGCCTTGGATGAGTGGTGTGAAGTGGCTCCCTGTTAGCACCACCCTGAAAAAGCCAGTTTGCAGAAGGCTGGTTGCAGAAGGCTGCGAGGCCCAGCTCTCGGGGATGTTCCTTTCGCAACCAGGTTGCATGACTCCTGATACAGCGGTACTGCCCATTTCACACCCAGGTAAGCCTGCCCCACTCCCAGACTCCCGAGTGAAACCCTACCCTGCCTGCCGCCTCTCCGGGAGCCTCAACCCCATTCAGTGAAAGAACAATGCCTGACACTGTAAGAACGCCGTCCCTGTGCTTCTACCAGCCAGTTACCTGGACAATCTCAGGAACCTTCTGCTAATGTCAGGAAGTGTGTATCACATGATGAGAAAAGAAAGCAGGGTCCACTGACAGCAACTGCCAAGGTCACTCAGAGAATGAGCACAGGAGGCAGCCACCAAGGAGCCACGGCAGTAAAGAGGTTAGAAGTGCTTTAAATTTAATTAAACGGGGTTTGAAGTCTATGTCCCAAGACTCACTTACAGGATTCAAAAGAAGGGAGTAATTCTTCCTGAACAGGAGAATGACAGATGGAATGTCTAAGCAGCGTGGCTAATTATGACAACAGCAAATACTTACATGGTATTATTAGTCGTCTATTACGTGCCATGTATTTTAACTATCTTATGAAATTGTAACCTCAACTCTGTGAGGCAGGTGTTATCATCCCATTTTGCAGATGAGTAAGCCAAGGCTCAGAAGTATAAAGTGATTAGACCAAGTCCACCCACACCCTGAGCTGGGAATCACAGGGTCTCAACTTCCAAGAGCACTGAGAATGCACAGGTCGCCAAGTCTGCTCAGAGACTACCCTTACCCCTGCGACACCTCTACATGTGGGACCTGTGCACAGAACGCACTCCTATTCGTCCCAGTGGGAGAAGAGGATATGCTGGGCCAGGATAAGAATATGATGACAATAAATGCTCCAACTAAAACACCAACAACAATTTGAATACCCGCTGAAGACAGAGCCTTGTGGTCACTGCTTTTAATGTCAATTCTCACTTTCCAGGACTGTGTATGTCATAGAGAAATCTGTGCCTTCGGATTTACAAGTGAGAATTTCTGGCACTAACTTGGAGGACATTTACGATTTTATGGAAATAAAGCCACTGACTCACTTGGCCCCCAAAAGAAGGGTGTCAGTCACAGTACAGGTCAGATATGGCTCCTCGGTCAGAGATGAGCTTGTGAGCACCCGGCCACAGGAGGATGGCAAGGGCTCTGGGTGTCCTACAATGAGCCTATCCCAAGGCTTTTCAGACTGTGGCTCTCTTCCCTCCTATAGCAGGACCTGTCTAGTCAGCCACCGCTGTAGCTTCCTGGGTAGAAAGAAATGCCCAAGAGAACCTCTCTCTGCCTCCAGATTGGCTGGCCAGGACGCCTGTCCTCCCCCGGGCAGTGCTACACCACGGTCATGGGTGAAGGCCAATAGAGACTGACAGAGGCTGGGTCATGGAGGTCATCAAGTGCTGGAGAAGCAACCATTTTGCAATCCTAATAGATCAAAATCAAATCCTGACTCTGCCTCACAACCTTGGGCAAGTCTCTCAGTCCTGCTAGGCTCAGTCTACACGTCTAAAAAGATTCCACAAGGTGCCCAAGTTGGACAGTGGGCACCAACAGAGCAGGCTCCCAGGTCTGCTCCCTAGGCAGAGTCCCCACCCCTGCCTCAGAGCCTCCCTCTCCCACGTGTACAACACCTTTGGAAGAAGAGGGAGGTCAGGAGGGATTTGGTCAGTCACAGCCCCACAGCGTGGCGAGCGCTCACCTTCACAGCTGCCCCTGGAGCCATTGCAGGCCCCCGGCTCCAAGGGCAAGCTGCCACACTCATCAGGCAGTGGCTGTTTTATATAGCGGCTTGAAAGAAAGAAAGGGGGGAAAAAACTGTTAGCTGTAACATTGATGTATTTTTCTCCACTACTCAGCTAGAGGTAGCCCATAATTTATATATTCAGCTATTTGCAAAGCCATTTGTGTGAAAAGGGCTTTAAAATCCTGTGACGACTCAGCAGTTCAAGAAACTGAGAGGCACCCAAGACGTAGATGTCTCACCGCCAAGTCACGGCGGACTGAGAAGGTCTGTTTCGCGTCTTCCGCAAATGTCCTGTATGTAGCACCATCATTTAAAAGACATTTCCCAGTCACATTAATTATCAGCTTCAGAATGATAGCAGAATACTTTAAAAATTATATTCAAATCCAAAATGCCATGAAAAATGCACAAGACTCCCTAACGCGCAGGTGACTGACAGGTGTTGACAGCCAGGATTCCAGGGACCAGAGGCTTAGCTGCCCAGCGTCATGGTGCTGAAGATGCGCCGGATATCCTGTCCCAACAGCACCTGCCCTGCCAGGGGCTGGCACAGCTACATTTCTAACAGACGTGGGCACACGGAATCAAGACAGGCACTCTACTGGGGGCAGTCACGACCACTACTGGGCCTACCTGATTTTAGATAACAAGCCAATCCCATTCCTGTCACCAACCTGATATGCTCACAAACAGCCTGGTACAAAGACTCGAGGGTTAGCTTGTGCTTGGGGACAGAAATCAGCAGTGGCTGCCCATACAGCACTGCCCCGGAGGAGGTGCTTGACGGCCTGGATTTCCTCTCCCTGAAGTAGACTGGAAGCGTGACACATTCCGAGCCATCCGTGGAGGTGCTGCAGACCTCGTACCTGTGTCAATTACACAAGAGGGCAAGTTCAGAAGCAGGTCCCTATGAGTGACAGACATCTGAGCTGCAGTTACATGGTGGCCAGGACTATGGTTATTAGGACACAGCATACTTTAGCACAAAAGGCAAGAAACCACTTTCAAGACGATTCTACAGGCTGGGTCAGGAGTTCCAGGGAGGGTCACTGCCAGCACAACGTGAACCTACATAACCGGAGCTCGGGGTACCGTGATCCTCCTTCCCCCAACCATGGCCTCCAATTCTCTGGTCCTTCAACTGGGACTCAGATGACGCACAGATGACAACTGTCATCCGGACCGTCACTCCACACACAAAGGCACACAGGGGGCCCGGCCACCAAATTCATCTTCTGTCACCAAGGAGCTCAACTTTTAAAAAGGCATTCTCAGTACCCAGCCCTTTAATGAAACAAAATATTATACAAAGATATACATCCCTAGAACATTAACCAAAGACTTTTTATTTCAAATGAGGAAGCTGATTTATAAAACTAATTGCTTGCCATCTTTGTTCTTTTAAAAACACTGAAGTAAAAGAATCATATCTAATTTTTAAAAAATCAGAGATAACCAAAGAAACTGCTAAATAGAAATCAATGATTTTGAAAAATGTGTCTTACTTAGTGAATACATGGGACTGAGGAGATTTATAGATGTTTTATCCTGGAACAGGTGTTACCAAAATTGCTGGCAACCGACTGTAGTCTTTCCCTCTTCCTATAGGGGGAGACACAAACTTACTGATTCAATTTTTGAAACCTATTAACACAAACACACACACACGCACGCACGCACGCACGCACGCACACACACACGCACGCACCCCTCCCCAGATGCCTGGCAAACAGTCCTGACAGTAGTAAATGCAGGGGGAGTTCTAAGAAAACTCACAAAATGTCCAGGTGTGCTCTAAGGTAAGGACCCAGTGATCTAGCATCAAGGTGAGGAACCAGGTCTTGGAGTGAGGCCCAGGTTCCAGGTCCATCACTGCCAGTTTCCAGCTGCGGGGACCAGGCCAAGCACCCAAACTTCTGAGTCTGTTTACTCAATAGACAACACAATTCCCCACCTTGCCTTGTGATACTGAGAATTAAATAACTAAGAAGCACAGTGCACCACATGATTATTAGGTGTTTACATATGACAATTATCAATTCATCTTTAAACTAATTTGAGTTCCTGTTGGTTGGCCCTCAAGCCCTCTGAAATGTACTTCAGTGATGGTGTTTTGCCAAGCTCCCCATGGGGTGATGCCTTCTTAGCTCAGGTGTGTACAGTTTCCAGGATTGAGGGGGACTATGTTAAGGACCTGGGGTCACACCCTAGCCCTGCACCCCAATATGAGCCTGGGAGCCCTCCATTTGTAAAGTGAGGGAAGATGGCTATGAATGGGGAGGCAGCTGTGCAAGTTGAACAGAACTAGGATCCTGGACATGGTCAAAAACTATTCCTTGTAGAGTGACCTAGAAGTCAAGAGAAGGAGATGCCTCCTTTGTTTACTGTCCCTCAGCCAAAAACAAAAACCAAACAAAATCCCCAAAACCTTCCTCAGCAGAGGCAAGTTATTGAGAGGCGATGAGGGAGAGAGAGCCTGGGTGGG
Source organism: Rhinolophus hipposideros (assembly GCF_964194185.1). NCBI lineage: Eukaryota > Metazoa > Chordata > Mammalia > Chiroptera > Rhinolophidae > Rhinolophus > Rhinolophus hipposideros. The sequence goes on from NC_138060.1 coordinate 61,328,029, forward strand.
GTACACATTCAAACTTCCCTGGGCAAGGGGCTGTCTGGGAACGCAGGCAAGCTCGAATTCCACCCCATCTAGCTGGGAGAGGGACATATACAAAATTACGAGGCGCAACCTTAAAGAAAGAGGATGTGGGAGGGGCCGAGGAGACCAGCTGGAGTTTGAGTGTACTGTCCCCACAGGAATGAGAAAACTGAGCCTCAGAGCTTACCAGTGTTAGAGCTGAGAAAGGCTCTTTAAATCAATCCTCTCTGTCATTCTGAGATGGCACCTGTCTAAGGAGCTACTGCTTATGGCATGCAGCAAGGACGAGACCCTCCCTGTCCCACGTCCCTTCTGTCTTCCCATGCCCCTCACACAGCAGACTCTTCTTGAGAAAGGCATTTCTAACAGTAAGACCATGTGCAGGAGCACAGAACAGGCCATCTTAACAGGTAGCAACTGTTGACAAAAGGCTGTGTTCACGATGAGGAGAGTTATCTGGAACATCCAGCTCTGAAGTGCCAGTAGGTGCTTAGCACAGACGGCTACCCAGAATTCCCTAACACCTATCTCTTGCACCCAGGGATCAGGGCCAATCCACATGGGCACCGACTGCCAGGACTTCTGCTCTGCAGATACCAACAAGACAAAGCCTCCAGAATGTTTCCTTCGAACCTGCAGCAGAAACTGCTGAGTACTCACACAAAAATGTCATCCCGAGGCATGATGTGATTTAAACCTTCGTCCATTTGGAAAATTTTGTGGAACCGGTGATTATACACATCTGTGACCACCATCTAAGAACCAAGAGTAACAGAAATATTACAGGATGGATTAACAGTGCCATTACTTAAACCCCAGAAACAAATGAAAATAATGTGCTGGAGTGTTGCCTCCAGAGAGACCACGTTACCAGCCCCAGAGCTCAGGGGCCAAGGCCCAAGGGGGAACAGAATGGCTGCCTCCAATATAAAACATGCTGCTAACATCTGAGCCAAGGTTTATGATGGAATCTGCCCTGAGTGGCAGGAACGGTGGGGAGTGAGTACTGACCAGAGACTGGTAGTTATCTAGAAACCTCTGGAGGTTCCTTGGGGCCAAAAGTTTCCAAGCCATCCTCAGCATATAGCAGACAGACCAAACCCCAACCACCACAACCACCTGAAACCAGCAGGGATGCAAGAGGAGTGGGGACGAGCGAGGGCATGACCCAGGCTGGGCCAGGGGAGGGACTGGCAGCATCCAGGAGGATGGGCCCTCATGCAAGGGCAGGTCTTCACTTTCCCCACCTCCACTCAGGGCCAGGTTCAGCAGAAAGCCCAGATGGGCAGCTGTTTTCAAATAAAGATTTCTATCAGGAACATCACAATGTCACTCCACAGAGTTATAGAGTTTAGGGCAGGAAAATATTTCCAGCTTCTGACATGACAGAAGAGGTTGCAGGAATGGCGGTAAAGCTGAGAGCAGAGCCCTACTCCTGGCCCTCTGACCATGGCCAGTGTGACCCCAATGGGGGCAAAATGGTGTTCCCTGGGGCTGTCAGGGATGGTCTCAGCCACAGTGCACAGTGAGCGAGGGTCAGGGGTCCAAGGCATCCAGATATAATCACATCTGTGCTGGCAAATGAGAACTACCCCTCAAAAGTGGCTACCAGGTAGAAAATAAACTCCAAAGGACTCTGAAGTGACCCCAACAAGCCGAGTGCCACTGCCCAGCCCGCCTTACGTTTTCTGCAGCGATGCCGGACAGCCTGGAGAGAGCCTCGCACAGGTCAGACATGGCCCCCATCAGCGGAACGATCACGCGGTACTGCAAGGCGAGATGGGAGAGGTGATGAGGGTACTCCGCAAAGGGGGGAGACGAGCCGGGAAGAGCAGGCACCTCGGAAGGCAGAGGTGTCCTTCCAGAAACAGTGCACAGAGTGAGGTCAGGGCCCAGGTGAGCGGCCCACAGAGCAAACAGGCGGGTCTTCTGTACCAGCATCCTCTATCTCTGCTCAGACAGTAGCGCAGATGCGGGGCAAGCCCTTTCCCTCTTAAGCATTCCTTTATTTTATTCTTAACTATGTTCTTTAAAGAACTGTTAAAACTATACAAATTGCCAAGCAGTCCTGCATGCCCCATTCCCTTACAGAGGAAGAAACCAAAGCCAGGAGACACAGTACAGTCATGCAGTGAGCCCTGAGCAGGGCTAGCTGCTTGGGCCTGCTGGTCACACCTCCCAGCTGGCCCTTTGTTCTGGCCAAGGTCTCCCAGCTGATTTAGGGGTAACCTAACCGAGGAAAGTACCCTGTTTCTGAGTCCTAAACATTCAGATTCAAGAACCACTGAGCAGATCAGCCAGGCTGCTTTAGTCGAATGCATGGAGTGCGGGGGAAAAGTGACAGAGAAGCCCAGAGGACCTTCACGACAGGCCTTGAATGATACGGGGTTACGCAAAGGTCCGACGGAAGCCAACGGCACACATTTAGGCAAGTGCCAGTGGGTTTCAGAGACAAGTGCTCGAGTTGATGCAGCAGATAGCAGCAGCCCCACTCTGGTCTGGAGACCACTCACAACAAGAGGTGCCACGAGGAAGCCAAGTCTCTTACCTGAGTAGGTCTGCAGCGAGGGTCAGCAGGAACCAAGAAGACCTCCATAACTCGATCTTTCTTCAAGGGCAGTGGGAGAGTTAGATAGCAAAATGGGTCAAAAGTCACAGAAACCTTAGCACATTCTGGACAAACCAAAGTAGATTTGAAGAGGCCGTGGAACGTATCCACAATCACAGAGTCGTTCCTCAAACGATGATTCTCCCAGGCTTCTTTTGCGACAACCTGGAAGAAAAGAAAAAGGATCAATAAGACATCCTCAGTACCCCTGTCCTTTACCCCTGCATCCAGAATGATTGACAGCAACATCTGAAATGGACCACGAGACAGTCTGTGAAGCCAAGAGCTTGGTCCAGGCCAGCCTAGGCTAGGACTGCTCTTAGCGTACCATGCTCACACCACACGCCAGCTCTACACACAATCACAAACAAACTGTTCACATAGGATCTAAGGAAGCAAGGCATCTGTCTTTTCATGAGCACGTGGACATGACCAGGGTAAGGACTACCTCCTGTCCAGTTCCCATGCTCCAAAGTCCTTTCAGTGAGGTTTTAACTTATATCATTGTTCAGGGAACTGACAGTTTTTCCTTTAAGATGTAAATGCTACTTTAAAAGATTCGTATCAATGATTCCACTGTGACAAGGTAACTTACATACCAAATTCTCTTTGCACACATCAGAAAATCAAGGTAAAAAGTGTAAGTACCCTAATAATATTAATAACAAACTATTTTAATAATCACAGATGGATTTAATGACAGGTGTAATAATCTCAAGAGCCCATACTACAGGCACTTTATAGCTTTTAGTGTCCCAGTCTCTGATTCACCAATGAAACTATACTGAGCCACCGACTCCAACTGGAAGATGCCGAGAGGGAGCACCCCGGGTTGGCCTTTTCTGACCTGGCATGCTGTTCTGTATCAGAACTCATGCCACATCACCAACAGCAGCAAGAGGCAGCCAGGGCCCCGGCACCAACACTCAAAGAACAAGAGAATGTCTCTGCACGTGTCACTAGGAGGCCACTTCTCGGAACACTAGTGCTCAGAAGCGTCCCTGTCCTACCGCATCCGGCCGCCCGTTGGCATCCTTCAGCTCCAGGTAGGGCTTCTTCTTCACTCGGTTCAGATCTTCGTGCAATCCGTCTAGAAGAAAGGCTAATAGCTCCTGAGAGTCTTGTTGCTGGTAGCCAGAAAACTGAGGGGCGAAACGTCCCACTTGGGTCTACGACAAAGGTATCAAAAGGCATAAGATATAAAGAACCAGTGAAGTCAGAGAGGAAATTGTTACCAAAAATAGCTTTGCAGAGTCAGCTGGGACAGTAGGAGAAAACAGCATCTGGCTGAGCAGCCCGATTAACTCCTCGAGGGCCTAAACGGGGACGACAATTCTCACCAGAGGGAGGACAACGGACCTGGGACCTGGGCCACTGCCCTGAAAGAAGAGCAGCCACACCTCCTACGTAGTGACATGAATGTCTCTCCAACTTCCTTCTTGGGTTCAGTCTCCATGAGAACTTCACAAATGGTACCTGCATCAGCCAGAGGACTCCCCCTGTAACTAATAGCCCTCCTAGACCCAACTAAAGAACCCTGTTTGGCTGTGATCTACACCAGTGAGCCTCAGATTAAGCTTGCCCACCAGTGGCATCAACACCACCTGGGAGCTACTTAGACCCTACCCCAGACCTGCGCAATGAGAAACTCTGGGGATAGGTCCAGCAGCCTGCGTTTCCACAAGCCCTTCCAGAGACCCTGCTAAGTGCAAACGTTAGAGAGCCACTGCTCTACACCTGTGCTGTCCAATACCAAAGCCATTAACCATGCATGGCTATTTAGATTTAAATTAAAATTAAATACAATTAAAAACTCAGTTCCTTGTTCACACTAACCACATTGCAAGTGTTAGTGCCTATCGTCCCAGATATCGTACGTCCATAATTAGGGAAGCCCTACACTACCCCTAATAGCCCTAAATACTGTCTGCCGATGGTTTACTTACATCAGCTTTGGCCCAATGTGTTGCTACCCAATTCTAATCTCTTTATGACTTGGTATATTCATAGCAATTTACATATATTTCCCAGGAATTAATGTGAAAATGGGGATGAAAAGATTTAGTTTTCCATTTCAACAAACCGTCTAAAATTTTAATTTTCTCACTGAGCTAAGGTGCTCTTCTTTTTTTCTTTTTGAATCAAAAATATGCGTATCTTTACCTCCCATGGGCTTCATGAAAGCTCCTTGCACCCCAGTGGTGCACACTAAATATGATTTCTCGGATTTCAAAATATGTAGGTAAGGCACTTCCCCCGCAGCGGGAAAAACATTTAGGGCAATGGAAAGGCTGAGCTGCTCCAAGCGCCCATCTTCTTAGCTGAGGGACCCAAGTTAAGAACTGCCCCTTACATCGCCTTCCAAGAATATCAACCCAATTCCTGACTTGGGGAGCCCAACTCAAACCACAGAGGGTATAGGTTTCAGGTTCAGAGAGGTATAGGTTCCAGGTTCAGAGAACCCAGGCATACCCTTCACACGATACTGGGAATTAAACTGGATTGCTATGGTCTGGCTTAGGCTGTTGACCACTTAAAAACTGGTACCACGGAAAACCCCATTCTGAGCAACCAGCTTACAAATGACTTCTCAAGTATCTCCAGCCAGAGGTGGGGGCTGAGGTCACTTAAGATGAGTGTGGGCTGAATGGCTCAATAACAGAAAAGGAAGGTCTGATCAGGTATGTTTTCAGTCTCAGGTCCCATCTTAATCCCAAAACGCAAGTAAAGGAATGCCTCATTACAGCAGGAAAACACTCTCCCCGAAGAGTAAAAAGTCTATACATGCACCTACTTTGAACATGCGAGGTGCCACATGAGCCTCCCTTCCAGACCACATCTGCTTAATGAGCTCTGCGTAGGCCTCTGCAATTTCCCCTTTCATCCCCAGAGGGTTGTCTCTGTTGATTTCAGCCTCATATTCATCTTTGAGAAAGTAGTCGGTCAGTGGCGCGGTATTGCTCAAGCACTGAAAGAGAACACGATCGGAGCTCACACCCCTTCCGGAGAGCACCAGAGATAGAAGACAAACCACGTTCTAAAGGATGAGGGTCAACGCCAACGAAACGAACTAAGTGCTCAGCAGAGTCTCTGAAAGGCCCCCAGCACCAAGGCCCAGCCTCCCAGAAGCCCAGGCTGGAGGTCCACCTCGCAGCTAAGCTCCCTTGGACATGGCCTTGGAGGAGCTCACACTCACTGGCTAAGAACTGTCTCTGAGGGCAAAAGCTCTGTACCCCAAGTGCCTGACACCCAACAATTTTCTATCCAATGGAAGACCATTTTTAAGATAATTTCTCTGTTGGGACTGGAACATTCTACTGTTTCATGAGAAGACAAACTATAAACAAGCTGAAGGCAAAATGTTTTACTAAAGCCAAAAACATATGGGGGGGAAGGAATCAGGATGAGACAGTACAAAAACAATAAATAACACCATTGTACATGTGCGCACTAACTTTAACTCTACAAGTTCAAAAATGAAGGTGGGTACTGAGTTTTATCAAATGCTTTTTCTACATTTATTGAGGTGCTCTATGGTTTTCTCCTGTATTCTGTCATTATGTTAAACGACACTGCTTATTTTTTCAGGAGTCAAACGAACCTTTCTCTCCTGGCACAAACCCTACTTGTGTCACCACTTATATTTAGGTATCATTAAAATTGACTTCCTAAATTTTTACTTTATTTGTGTCTATGGTTAAAAGACATGACAGTCAAAAATTTTCCTTTTTAAAAATTCCTCGTCAGATTTTGGTAGCAGAGTGTGCTGCTTTGTAAAATTATTTGGGGAGCTTGTTCCTTGTTTTCTACTTCCTGAAAGAGTTTATATGACTGGTATCATTTCTCCCTTAAATCTTTGAATAAATTTACCAATAAAAAGGCTTTAATTACCAAATTAATTTCTTTAACAAATGCAGGACTACGCAGATTTTCAAGTTCTTCCTGTGTTTAAGTTTGATAAACTATGTTTTTCAAAGCAGCTTGTCTAAAACTTGCCATCTGAATTGTCTAATTTAATGGCATAAAGTTGTTCTACTATCCTCTAATAATCTTTTCGTGTTTGTAGGACCTATAGTGATAGTCCTTTTTCATTGCTGGCATTAGTCATTCATATTTTTCCTCTTCCTGATCAGTTTCCCTAGAAGCTTATCAATTTTGTTTTGTTTTTTTCCAAAGAATTAAATTTGGCTGTCCTATAAATCTGCTTTGTATTTCATCAATTTAATTTCGGTTCTTATCTCTATTATTTCCCTCCTTCTATTTCCTTTGGGTTTCACCTGCTCTTTTCCTAGCATCATGAGATGAAAACTTGAATCAGTGTTTAACTTTTCTTTTTTTCCTAACATTTATATCTAGAGCTATAGATGTCCTCATTATTACTATCCTTACTCAACAGTGAGGAACATGGAGAGTACAAAGAATTGAGAAAACGTCCCCATGAAAAGCCAAATCTTGTCTCTCTTCTTTAGTACTAGGCTTATTTCCACCTCACCACAGTGGAGAACGATAATTTCCAAACCTAAGAGTTACCTAATTTTTTAACTACTCTTTTTATCTTTTCCCTTAAATCATAACAAACTTCAAAGTTAGATTGTAAGTCTTGTGAGGAAAAAAAAACAACGTATGTCTGATTTGCTCACCACTGAGTGTCATGTATAGTAAAAAATTTGGCTTTGTCCAAAGAGAAGGTCTGGCTTTTGCGCTTGGCTTCTGGAAAGCACTCCGTTGGCCCCTGGAACATTATCCCTGCTAGAGGTATTTCTAATTGCCTGAAAGCCTTCAGTCAGACTGAAGCGTCTAATACTGTAATTCAGGGTGGGAGCTGACCATACTGGCATAATCTTAGGGTGAGGGTTAGCCATTCCAGAAAGACCAACAATATGACTAAGGGTGGGGGTTTTGTGTCACGTGGTATCAGTCTACCTGGAGACTGAGTTGAACCACCTGGGCAATAATTCATCAATCAATTAATCGTGCCAGGTAATGAAGCCCCAAAGCTCAGTGAGCAATACTCCAGGCCTGCAGTTACACTTCAATGCCAGAAGAGTAGTGCCTCCTGACTGCACAGGGAGAGGACAATGGAAGTTGTGCATGGGACCCTGCGTGGACCCTGCCCTGTTTGCTCCTTCCCCTGGCTAACTACAATCTGTATCCATTCCCTATAATAAACTATAAGTGTGAGTATAAGTTTTCAGTGAGTCTGAATCCTCCTAACAAATTATCAAAACTGAGGGTGAACTTGGAGACCCCCAAACTTGAAGTTTGCCAGAAGTAAAGACAGTCTTGGGGACATGTCCTCCTACCTGTAGCTGAACCCTAACTCCAGCCCATGTCCATCATACTGTCACATAGCATGTGCCTGATAAACGTGATGAACGAATGAATGAGGTTTCAAAGGAAGGATTTTAGGATTTTCTCCAGCCAGGGGCATGAGGTGAGACAGCTTCCACTGGTGAAAAGATGGTCAATATGACCCCAGGCATGATTTAGCTTGACACCAGCTGCTGTGACCTCTCATCCCACCAAAGACCACCAAGGCTGGTACTCCAGTATTTGTGGGAGATCATTCCTGATGTCTACAAAATTCAAACTAGTTTTACTACAAAACCAAACCTAGAACTGATTAAGAAGACATTGGGGGCCACAAACACTAACGAAACCATTCTGTACTAACGAGTGGGAGATGCCCTGGCAGGGACCCCTGGAGGACTAACCAAGGGTAGGCAGGGAGCCCGGTGAGCGGATCCTCCCCACACCTTAGCAGGCCGCTCTTACCAAAGCCTCAAGGACTGCGAAGAAACAGTGCCACCGGGATGGCAGCTCTCCCCTTTACCTGCAAAGCAGAGTTCATGAAGCAGGTGTTCCCCAGGTTTCCGAGTCCACAGACCCCAGCTTGAACGTGAGACGATGAGGACTCCTGACAACTATATGAAGCGGAGAAGCCAGATCCACTGGAAAACACAATCCACATCACAATGAAGACAAGCACTACACACAGGCCCTCAGGATGCCTTTTGGGGCTACTCCACGGCCCCTGGCATCCTGTCTGGTAATAAGCCCACAACACAAGTTCTCTATCCTCCCGTCTCCCACCCGCCCACTCCCAGTCCGGCCCTAATGTGACATGACAGTAGGTGGTAAGCACAGCCTACAGGGGAGAAATGCTATTTGAATTCTCCGCTCTCGGGCTTTGGCAAATGTTAATTTTGGATCCCTCCAGAAGGCCAACGGCCAGGCGACGTCAGGAAGGAACGGTGGTTACCAAAATCAAAAGCCTGTACTGCCACCGCCACCAGGCCACACTCAGCCTTCACTGCCTGAGCGTCCATGCACACCCTCTCACCTCACCCTCCTCTTCCACCCTGTCTGTGCTGTGGCAGGCGCTCCTGAGATGCTTGGAGAAAGGATCACAGCCCTCCGAGGGGGAAACAGGCAGGCTCTCCCACCATGAGAATCATCCCCTTCGAGCTACTCTGACATAAGGCCAGCCCACCCCTTCACAGACAAAGGCAGTGACCCCCACGACCACCAGTGACTCAGGCCGTGGGGAAAACACCAGCTCGTAGGAAGACAAGCAACAGAAGTGAGAAGCAGGAGGCACACTTCCCTGTGGGTATAAACTGGAGGAGGAACCATATGCAGTACATTCCCATGGGAACCCTAATCCCAGGAGGAGCTCTCCAGGGACAGGCTGGGGAAGGAGCAGAGGGAAGGGAAGCAAAGTGAAAGGGCCTGCTCTTACCCCCTGCTGACACCGGAGCTGGGCATCCCCGAGCTGTTAGAGCTATCACCATTTGCAATGGGAGAGGCAGACACTGAGGAATAGGGACTTGCTGATGGTTTTGGAGAGGTAGCAAAATTTCTGCTAGGCGCAGTGCTTGATCTGAGAGAGAGAAGCAGAAACAATGCTACTGACTGTTTGCGAAAAGCAAGCCCTATTTAATGCCTTAGGTCTCTTCTCAAGAAATAAATGTTCTCCACGTTCAGTTATTTAAAATAAAGTGCAAAAAGCCAACTTTCATGCTACCTTCAAGACAGATTTTATTTAAGTGAGAGTCAAACAGTGAATTGGTTTTCCTGTCTTGTTCGTCCACATGCTCATACACTGAAGTTTTCAGTAGGATAAACCACGTGATTGATCTCCAGGGCATCCAGTCTGATCTGTAAATCGTAAGCTTCCCTGAATTTTAAGAGTTACCAGTGAAAGACATAGAGAAATTGCAGTAAGAGGTGAATTTCCCCAAAAACACCTGACCCAAATTAAACAGCTGACTTTAAGTTCACTGGACCAGGAAAATGGCGATTTGGTTTCTCTGTGCTATTCAAGGGGAAGTGCTTTTGTTTCCTCCAATTTACCAAATGTGAGTAGCCTGTTTCAAACTCATGTTTCAATACTTTTCACAGCATCTTATTTTTAGATTTACTTCTACTTTTACATTAACAGATCCCAGGGGTAACTGCCCCAAGTCTTAAATTGATGTCAATTTTCTTCTAAAATTTGTATAAGAACATGAAGAAGGAAAGTGAATCGTGCTGCCCTACTTCAAATCCATACAACTGTGACTCTCCTTCTAGCGTTGGGGTTGTTTTTAGAATACGGAAAACGATTAAGATGTGCTGTCACAGCACACTGCCCAGCCTCATGGGATCTGATGGCAACCAGGGCTCCTATGAGAAGGCAAGCAAAGCATGGCAGCAGAAGTAAAGAGTGACCCTGTCTGTACCCAAATCAGCAGTGGAGATGTCAGGAAACTCTCCAGGGGCCTCAATGCAACTGAGTTCTGCTCCACACTGAGGTCACAGCAAGGAGGGAAAGGGGGCTCCCCAGCCTCTCTCCTCCCCATAGGGAAGCGCCCCTTCTCTGATCCTGAAGACCATTGGCTTCACAGAGCCTCATGCCGCAAAGGAGTCCAAGAACTCAAGCAGCTTGTTGAGACCTGTCAGCGACAAGGGCATGGGCATCCACCACACAGGTGACCTTAAGCACACAGCTTAGGCCTGTCCAATGTGACAGGCAGGTATCCCCAGCCTCCTCGGTCAGCAGGCAAGTCACTACCCAAGGCTGGTCTAGTGTGTGGGACCCAGTTACCTCCGGTGTAGGAGCAGGTACCACAGGAGAGTGCAGTTCAAACTCCGACACACAGAACTTCAAGGCATGTGGTCTAACACTCCCCTTAGTAACTGTTTACTGATAACTTAGTCTATTCCCTTGAACTTAAAAAAGGGCAAAACTCCATATAAGCCATTACACATATCTAAGACCTGTCAATTTCTTAGGCAACATTTCTGGTTGAAATGAAATATATCAAAGAAAAATTTTATTTGACATTTGTTTAAAATGTTCTAGAAAATACGGTCAGTAGTTTTCAGAGTAAATGCAGTCTAAAAGAAACTCAGTGATGAGTACATAAGGATATTTTTAGATGTTAGAAATTTTACGTAATACAAAAGTTGGTGTGGTTTTTTTTTTTTTTAAACTCCACCTTTGACAGGCAAATCAAAAGCAAGACCTCTATGCAGAAAAGTGACTTCCATCTAGGAAACGCTTGGGCACTTGTAATCAAGAAGCTTCAGAGCACATCCTGGGGGACACTGCAGGCTGAGAAATAGGCATCAGTGGGAAACATCTGCCTGGGAAGTGCACATATTAAGTGAGGCAAGACCTCACTCTCAACTGTGACTGGGTCCCATGCCATATAACCCTGAAAACAGAGGCTACACCTCCAAAAAAAGACTCCCTCTGCTCCTCAAAGACATTCCGGTCAAGCCTCTGGTCCCCAGCACCTTTCTACTGAAATACGTCCTGCTCCTAGGCATGTCAGGTCATTCTCGATTAAAATTCACACACATGCCCTGAACCCATGCGTGAGGCCCCGTAACACAGCCAGGCCTGCACTTGCTGCTCCACTGCGTCCGGCCTGCTTCTCAGATGTTCTCCGGGCCGAATGCTGCTGTGAGGACGAGCCCACCCTGGAGACGGGCGCCCAGCACCCAGAGGCCAGCCTCTGGCATTCTCAGTGCCACTGCAACCTCCTCAGCTGTGAGCTGCCCGCACCAGCACTGCTAAGCCTCAGCTGTGTGCACTCTGACCTCCACTGCGGGAAGGCTGGCCTCCTCCAGCTCTGGGCAGGCAGCCTTTAGCAGGGAACGCGGTGCAGAGCTAACCGGGCCCTACAGACCTCACACGGGTTCAGGGAGCAAGAAAGCTAGAGAGAAATGAGGCCAGGTCTACACGAACACAGAGAAAGCTTGGCGCAATGCACAAGGAAGAAAAAACTATTTGAAAATGTCAAAATTTATGAGGTGGCCCTCCTAGTGAATAAGAGTTGAATGGAAACAATTCCACTATGCTGTTCTCCTGCCAAGAAAGGTGTAAAATTGTCTCCTATAGGTGGGTTTAAAAAAAAACACAAAGGATTAAGCCAATTAATGACTTTTCCCTGGGTGACATATTCACTTGATGTATTTTCCTAGTCCTTCAATTTTAACCTCTCTGCTTTCTTTGATAGTGAATGTATTACTGAACATGGCTAGAGTTGTTTTTTAAACCTGATCTGAAAGTTACATCTTTTGGTTAGTGAATTTAATTAATGAATGTAATCCACAGTTACTGATTAGTGAATTTAATCCACAGTTATTGGATTAACTGTTATTCTAATTAGTTATTCTAATTACTGTTATAGCTGACTTAATTCAGCCTCCTTCTTATTTCATGTTTTCTAATTATCATTCTTCTCAGTTGTTCTCGTTTCCCCTCTTTCTTGACTTCCACTGTACTTCCCTTTTTAGTTGTGAGTTTCTTAGTTGCCTCCAAAGGTATTGTGATAAGAAATATAGAGGGTGCCAAAAAAATGTATACACATTTTAAGAAAGAAATGACTGTATTAAAATTGTAATACTCAATATATAACCAATAACGAAAGATGAATACAAGTCATGTATATACATTTTTTTGGCACCAGGGTATGTATTTTGGTCTTGTCCAAGGTTCCTGGAAAACAGCTCCTAAAACCCTGGTAATTTCCTAAGTGGTAAGAGTGATGGGAGCACCTTTTGTTATATTTGGTCTATGGTCCTTGGTTACTGAAATAGCTCCAAAGCGATAAAGGGGAGTGTCTTCCGTTATTCATAACAAACCCTTCAACCACACCTCCGTTTATGTTAATGCTTTTGAAAAGTACTAAGACTGGGGGAGCTGTTTGCCAGGGGACCCAACCATGTGATTAGAGGGTGGCATCTTTCAGCCTTACGCTCACCACTCCCCCAGCTCTGGGGAGGGGAGAGAAGCTGGAGATCAAGTTCCGTCACCCATGGCCAAGTGATTTAATCAACTATGCCTACTTACTGACCCTTCCACGAGAACCCCCGAAGCATGGGACTTTGGAGAGCTTCCAGGCTGATGAACACGACAGAGCTCCTAGAGAGAGCACGGAAGCTCCTCACCTTCCCCTACACCGTGCCTATCTATGCATCTCTGCCATCGCACTGTTCCTGAGTCAGGTCCTTTGATAATAAACTGGTAACCTAGTAAACAAACTTTTCCTGAGTCGTGTGAACTGTTCTAACAAATTACCAAGTTGGAGGAGAAAGTCAGGGGAACCTCCGATCTGCAACCAGTCATCAGAAGCACAGGTAACAACCACCTGGACTTGGGATTGGCACCAAAATGGTGGCAGTCTTGTGGGACGGAGCCTTAACCTGTGGGATCTGACGTTATCTCCTGAAAATAGTGTCAGAATTGAGCTCAATTTTAGAACAGTCAGCTGGTCGGTATGGGGAGAAAAACCCCACATATTTGGTGGCCAGAAGTATTGGCAGAGGAAAAAGTGTGTTGATTTCTTTCACCTCCCAATAGCTAGTCTTCCCTTCTTCTCACTTTGCGAACTCCAGTTTTTACCTCGACACCTTGCCCCCTGCTAAAAGGCATTTCCCAGCCTCCCTTGAAGCCAGGTGTGGTCATATAATTGGCGAAGAGATGTAAAGAGAGATTTTATGTGTGATATCTGAGAAATTTCCTTAAAAGGAAGGGATGAGTCCTTCTTCCTGCTTCCTCCTCCTAGCTACTTGAATGCAGGTATAATACCTTCAGTTCCAGCAGTCATCCTGGACCCTCAGGGCCACCTTTGAAGTAGAAGCCACACACAGTAGAGCTAGGGACAGAGCGGCTGGGTTTCTGATACCAGCACAGGGCCATCCACGTCAGAAATTCTTGGTAGAAATCTATCTACAAAGCACCTATCTTGATTAACATACTGATTTTCAGGTCTTTCTTAATTGCCACCACACACCTTTCCAAATCAACACAGTAGGTGTCAAAGACATAAAAGCTATTTTGATATTTCTGGTAGTTACTCCATTAACTTATTAGGATCTATAACTAGTTTGGTTTTCCCCATCAATTATTTAAACTTACAACTACATTTGCCTCAAGAGAAGTAGTTCGGGACATTCTCATCTCTCTCTGCTCTTTACTGACTTCTGTCTCCATGTCAACACAGGCCTTCCATATTATTACCCAGAATTTACTTCTGGATTGTTAATTGACACAGCTTGTTTTCTTCAACCTTTCTTCCTTTTATTACTAAACTTTTCACTGCAGTATCACAGAGAAATATGGAAATTATGAGAGTACAAAAATCAAGAAATTTTCACCAAGTGACAACATCTTTCTAACCAGTACTAGGAGCAAGAAACAAGACAGCGCCAGCCCCCAAGGTGCCTTCCTCGTGATCCCTTCACTCACGACTCCTCCCAAAGCTGACCACAGCCATAACCTTGAGCCCTACTGATTAGTTTTGCCTGTTCTTCGGCTTTATATCAAGAGAATCGTATAGTATGCCATGTTTCATGTCTGGCTTCTCTCATTCAACATTGTTTAGGAGACTCAGAATTGCGGCCACACAGAATTCCACTGTGCACATACACTATCTATCTACCCATTTTATTTTTGGCGGCACGTGGGTTAGCTCCACTTTGTGACAATGACAAGCAGTTCATTGTCGTGAACATCTTTTGAACACATCTTTAAGTGAACATGGGATGTATTTCTGTTGGTTGTATGCCTACTGTGTTTCCCCGAAAATAAGACCTAGCCGAACAATCAGCTCTAATGTGTCTTTTGGAGCATAAATTAATATAAGACTCAGTCTTATTTTACTGTAAGACTCAATCTTCTATAATATATAATATAAGACCGGGTCTTATATTAATTTTTGCTCCAAAAGACACATTAGAGATGATTGTCCGGCTAGGTCTTATTTTCACGGAAACACAGTAGGAGCACATCGATGAGTTGTAGAATATGCAGATAACTTTATTTAGTACTTGTTACCAAATCTTCTAAAATCCCTGTACCAATTTTTATGTCCTATCAGCAGGGTACAACAATTCGGGCTGCTCCACACCTCAACATTGGTACCGTGCAGCTCTTTCCTTAGCCATTCTGGCGGGTGTATGAAAGCACTGCACTGTGGTTTTAATTTGCCATTCTGGCTGACTGCTGAGGTTGGACTCCATAGCCATCCGGGCTGACTGCTGAGGTTGACTCGCTAGCCATCCGGGCAACCTCTTTTGTAAAATGACTGTTTCAACGTTTTTTTTGCCCCCTTTTCTAATAAGATTGTCTGACTTTTTCTTATTGACTTAGAGGAGTTGCTTTGCAATTCTGGAGATAAGCAACTTGTTAGACATGTATTGCAGATATTTTTTCTCCCTTTGTGGCTTGCCTTTTTATTCTTTGATGAACGGAGTTCTTAATTTAAAAGTCATCCACTCTATCCATTCCCTCCTCTATGGTTTGCAGTGCTGGGTCTTGTGTAATAAATCCTTGCTTATTCCAAAGTCACAAAGTCCTTGCTTTTCTGGCCAAAGGACACTTCATTAGTTGTGTACTCTCCCTCACACCTCATGGATTTCACACGTGCCCCTAGACTCGAACACTTCCAAGAGGTTTTCAAAGAGGAGCTCTGTGTGAAAACCTCCAGAGGTCACCTATGCCAGAGGGGAAAAAAAGCATTTTTTTCTTTACATTTAAATAGTTGTTTGGCAGGATACAAAATTCTAGTTTTAAAGTTGTTTTGACACAGAAAATATCTCTTAGATCCATTATTGCTGTTGAGAAGTTTGATTATTAATCTGCTTCTTACTCCTTTGTGACTTTTTCTTTCAAGAAGATTTGGAATTTCTCTACATCTTTTTTGTTAAATTTCACTCTAATGTGTCTACGCATGGGCTTTCTTTTATCAATCATGTTTGGCATTCTTTTCATTTAAGATCTTTCATCTTATGATTTCTGAGAAACTCCTGGTCATTATTTCTTCTAACATTTTCTTCCCCCTGACCCTATCATTTCCTCTCTGCCTCTGAGAATCCTATTAAGTGGTATTGACATTTCTACTCCCCTCCTCCATAACACTTCTCTACTATCTTCCACCTCTTTATCCCTCCATAATGCCTTCTAGAAAGCTTCCACCTGACCTTCAACTTCTTCAATCAGTCTTCACCTACATCCATTCTGCCACTCAACCCATCCCAAGTTCTGTTCCCAAGTATGTCTCCTTGTTCCTGTTTCATGTATCCATTTCCTCCTTCTGTTAAGGATATTCATTATACTTATTCCGTTCTCTTATGCGGATGGGAACATGAATTCTGCTCCAACTAGCACAGGCTGTCAATTTTCTTTTATCCGACTCTATTTGTCAGCTTCTCGTTACAGCTCCCGAGAGGTAAGACCATACTCCTCCACTCCCCGCAAGCCCTCCAATAAGCCTTCTACCTCCCCCAGAGGCAAGGCTGGAATCCAGAGTTTCACAAGGACCAAAGGCCTTCCACCTCATTACCTGTCAGGCCTCACCCCGCTCCGCTCCTTGTCATCCCTCTTAGCTCCAGCCGCAACAAATTCCTGCAGGTCTTCAACCAGGCCTGCTTCTGCCTCAGAACTTCTGCAGCTGCTGTCACCTACGCCTCATTAAGGACCACACTCAGTGCTGATGCCCTCGCCTCCTTCATGACCATGTTCAGATGGCACCTCAGTGGGGCCTTCCCAACATCCTGCTTAAATCTGTCCCTTCCCAAAGCCTCGCACTTGATTTTCTTCCTTTTTCCACAGTACTTATAACCACCGGACATGTGTGTTATTCTTATTTATCTATTTTCTGCTCCTTGAGGACAGACTTTTTGTTTACTGCTGTAGCCTCGGCATCCAGAACAGCACCTGGCACTACTGAGGGAGCGGGGAGGGGAAGGTACCTTAGGAAGCTACTGGCTCGCTCACCACTGGACACACTTTACCGGGAGACTCTAACCTTCAGGGAATCTCTGTGAGGCACTGCTCTTTTCCAAAAGCTGTCTCCCTTTACTAGGATCTGTTAGGCCTCAGGGTGTGGAAGGGATGGGGAGAAACAACGCTGGGAAGAGAAAAAGGCAAAACTAAAACATGTCTCCCTAGGCCAGGCCAGCCAGCCTCTTCTGCTTCAAGCTGTCAATTCAACCTCACAGCCTGGAATCCAACCACCTCTGTCGCCCCAGGGGTTCTCACAGTTTTTATGTTATGTTCTCTCGATTCTGTGGCACTTCCAGTTCCAAGAAGGGAGTTAGCATCCTGGGCTACTATATTTGTCTCCTACTGCTGTTACAAATCACCACAAACTCAGTGGCTTAAAGCAACCTAAATTTGTTATCGTCCAGTTCTGAAGGTCGGAAGTCCAAACTGCTTCTCACTGAGCTAAAATGAAGGTGTGGGCAGAGCTGTGCTCCTTTGTGGGGGCTCCTGGGACTCCTAGAGGCTGCTCACATTCCCTGGCTTGCGGCCAGTCGAGTCTTCTTCACATTCCATCACTCTGACTCTGCGTCCAGCCTCACATCTCCTTCTCTGACTCTCTGTCTCCCTCTTTATTGAATGACTGATTGATTTCCCATTACTTTTGGCATTCAATATATTAGTTTTATCCTTCTTTCATGTATAAGGACCTTGTGATTACAAGGGCCATACCCAGATAATCCAGGATGATCTCCCCATCTCAAGATCCTTAATCACATCTGCAAAATCCCCCTTGCCACCTAACCTCACGTATTCATAGGTTCTGGGAATTAGGATGCAGACATCTTGGGTGGGGGTCGGGGGAATTATTTAGCCTACCATAGCCATTCTGTCATCTTTTCAGGAACTGGTAACCAGGGTTTCCTAAACTGGAGTCCATGGCTAACTTTCAGCGTGTCTGTAAAACCCTTGAGATTGCTGGCAAAATGTTGTGTCTTCTTGCATGTTTCTTAAGAGAGAGCTTGTAGATTTCATGATTCTCAAAGGAGTTACGAGCCCATCACTACGAAACGGTCACTGTCCACGGCCTGAGGGAAGAGAGCAAAGACCTGCACTGTCCCCTTAACTCCAAGAACACAGACACTACTTCCCCATCTTATACCCTAAGAGAAATCTAGCACTTCTTTCTGTCCCCTTCTCAGGACATGCACGATTCCACATGGCACATGAACATCTTCTGAGACAGAAGTGCCATCAGTCCCAGTTTATAGCAGAATAAGCCCCTAGCAAGCAACCGGGCAAAGAGTGGGGCGGAATCCAACTATTACCTCTACGTCATACAAGAGCCCGTGCCTGAGCTGCCTTCTTTCCCATCAACGCCTCTACCTACAGGTGGAGAAAATAAAAGCCCCTGACAAAAACAAAGCCACCTCTTGCCAGATCAGGCTTTCTCCTCCTCTTTCTCAACAAGGAGAAGCTGAGCACCTCCTCCACACACCCTGACAGTTTTCCTTTAGACGGCTGCCAAGCATGCTGCCTACTGAAGGCCAGGGCCTTCAACCAGGGTGACAGATTCTGGATATGGAATCAAATTAGGTTTTCTCATGACTGAGAAATCTCTTAGCACAAGTAACTGCCTTAGGCAAGTGTCTCTCTTACACCTGTGTGTCCAGCCGCAAGGGAGAAAAAGTCCACTTACTTTGACTGCAGGGTCTGCCTCGGCCACGTGCCATCTTCATTTTGGGGCTCAATTACTAGCACCTGAATGAAAAGAAAAACCATCTGAGGAACGTGAAAACCACCTCACTTCTGACATGCTCAGAACCAGAAGCTCTCTGGCCACACACCGTGGGCAGAGCCACCTGTCGGGCATGGCCTGGGCCATCCTACCTGACCCTGGTACAGCCCAGCGTCCTGGACAGTGTTGTCTAGCTTGCTCAACTGCTCGTAGGTGTTGCTCATGTATTTGTTCCACAGCCGAGTTTCACGCTCCGCAGGGATGTTGAACAGTTTCCGCATCTCCTTCTCGATGGTCGCTGGAAACAGGCAGAAACATCATTGAGGGCTTCCCGCAGAGGGAAGGCTAAGGACAGTTCCGGCAAGCTGAGGCTCACCCTCCTTCCTTGTCAGATGGTCACAGCATGCTTTGGATCAAAAGTTCTGACTGACCTCAGCCCCCTCATGACTCCCAAGGCCGACATCTCCCATGGGCATCCTCTTACACTTATACGCCCGGAAACTTTCCTTGTGCTTCTCCTTCTTTGATGAGGTGGGTCCCATTTATAGCACAGACGCAACTCAGAAAAGTAAGAAAACTTCACGGGAGTTAAGACAGATCTGGGTTCAGATACTAGCTCTGCCACTTGCCCAGAGCTCTTTTAGTGAGTTATTTGAAGCTCTCTGACTCTGCATTTCTTCATCTTTATTACTGTATGTCAGACGGGGAAGGACCATGCCTGGTGTTCTACAGACTCTGATTCTCAGACTTAGCTCTTCATTAGAATGCCCTGGGGAGCAGGCTCACAGATCAAGGCTGGAAAACACAACCTGAGATTTTCTGATACTAAGACTGAAGAGGGTGCCCCAGCTTCCCCCGTCAGCCCCAACACTGTCAACTGGACACCTGGAACCCCAGCGCAGCCACTCACCGATGGTGTCTGCCTTGCTGAAATGGCAACTCAGCACGTTGGTAGGATCACTGTTCTCACAGAGCTTTAGTTCTAGCAAATACACCTCCACCTTGCAGTGCTTGACAAACAGGCCATGCTCCACGACCTGTGAACAAGAGGCAGGGGTGAAGGAGCAGCACCCCGAGGCAGTCCTGGAAGCAACACAGCTCATCAGTGTCAAAAGGCAGAATCCTCCTGATAATCAGTTTCCTTCGGTGATCAGGGGATCAAAAGTACAGTTTTTAAAGTCACTGGCACCTGTCCTAGGACTTTAAAAATCTTTTCTCCACTCATTAGGGCCAACCAAGAGCACCATGACGGGACCAAAGCTAGCAGCACCGCCCAACAGGGAAGTCACTGTTCATCTCTACGTGGGGGTCACGATGCCTCCCTTGCATCATGGGAGTTTGTCCAATTAAAGGATTAGAGAATACAGTCAAGTCCTTGGCAGAAGACTCACCACATGGGAGCACAACGGGTGGGCAGTAGGGGATGTCTGCAGGTGGCTGGCATGCCCCAAAACTTTGATCCCTAAACCCTCTCCAGGGCCCAGGTTTCAAGCTAAAGAAAAAAGAAGGTAGTTCTGGCCCTAAATAGTGACTCTCAGAAGCATGGCCTTAGAACTGCAGCTCCTTTCTCCTCTGCTCTAAAGGGGAACGACACACCTGGCAGACAGAGGAATGAACCCAATGCCTACCTATCAGCAGGCATGTGGGCTCCTATGATTTCCCCTCTGGTCAGACAACAAACACTCGTGGGAGTCAGGGTGGCAGTCTTCTCACAAGTCCCGTCTACCAAGGAGGTTAACAATCTGGGTTTCTATCCCAGGGCCTGGTTTCCCTCAACAAGCTATTTCTCTCTGGGCTCTGAACACATGCCTTTTGAGACACTCAACAGTGTGGCCAAAGACTCTCAGGCACAGGGGAAATAGCAGTATCGGCAAAACTGTAAGATAAATAAGAAGCAGTACATCACTGCATGTCCATATGACCCCAAGTAAACTTTCTTTCTTAGAGCTTTCCAGAAAGTTCTCTCATGGGGGATGGCTGGACACATCCCCCAGCCACTGGGCAACTCTGATGTTTGAAGGCCACTCACTGTAACATCCTGGACGAGCAGCCTCACTTACCACCACTCACAACCATAATTCCCTAAAGAGAACCAGATACAAGGCCTCGGAACAGCAACATTCAACCACTTAGGTATGTCCAGTATCCCAGGAAACCAACGCCCATCATTGTCCACCAGGGAGCAACTGCAGACACTGCCCAGCAGGTGTGGTAATTCATGTACTCACTTTTCTGACGATGGGCTGCTGGCCTTCGACACAGCCATACCAGTCTAGTAACTTATTCCAGGCCTCAGTTGGGACCAATACATAGTCCAATTCATCAATTAAATGTTCTTTCAAGGTCTGACTCTCAGGATCTGGAAAAGGAAAACAGCACATAACTCACACTCTTCTCCCCAGAAATGTTTGTTTTACATGATTCTTAGGTGCTGTTCAGAAACTAGAAAAGTATAAGAACAGTACAAAATTACAAAATTCTGTCACTGGCCATAACACAGCAGGCCTAACTCCTCTGACTCTTAGCCATGCTTTCTGAGCATTTATGAGGCCCTTGTATTTCTTCTATAACTGGAGGGAGAAGGGACAATAAAAGAGAACTCCAATTTACATTTCAAAGGGCTTCCAGATTCCATGATTAAAACTGCTAATTATGAATATTTAACATAATATTCTGCATAGTGAAACTGTATTAAGGTCAGACATTGTCTTTCCCTGAAAGATTTACTGAGAAAAAGCAAACACACGAGTCACTGAAGTGAAGTTGATTTCAGTCGTTTAGCATACTTCGTCTTCAACATTCCAAGTCAAAACCCAGCTGGGCACCCCCCTGTGGAGGGAGAACATCTTTAACAGGCTAAACATCCATCTTACACCCACCACGTGACTGGGAGTCAGGAGTGGACACCCACGGTCTGAAACATACTCCCTCAGTGGAGGAGTAAGGAACTGCATCGAGGGAAGACTGATCACCTCCCACCAAGGGAGCCTCTCTGCTAAGCACCCACGCCTGCAGTTGCAGAAGCCACTGTTCTCCTGCAGACAAGAGAAGCCATGAAACTGGGAAAGCAAAAAGTCCCCACAATGGTGCAACTCATCTGTAACTCAAGGCAGACAGTGGAAAAAAACAAAAACCAAAACCATAAGCAGCTTTCACCAGGTGACCGGGCCTTCCCATCACCGCATGCCACCAGGGTTTTGCCCTTCGTCACGGTGAGTTTCAGATCTGATCTACCTCTGCTGTTTTCATTTCCAAGGCAAAAGGAAATGAATTAAATAACCTTGGAGAACAGGAATACCTAGGTGAATGATAAGGATGAATGGTAAGCAAAATGTGGTACATTACACACAGTGGAATATTATTCAGCCTTTAGAAGGAAGGAAATCCTGACACAGGCTACAACATAGATGAACACTGAGGACATTATGCTGAGTGAAATAAGCCAGTCACAGAAAGACAAATGCTGTATGATTCTACTTACATGAAGTACTTAGAATAGTCAAAATCATAGAGACAAAAAGTAGAATGGTGGTTGCGAGAGGCTGGGCGGAGCAAAGATATGGAGTTACCATTTAATGGAGACAGAGTTTCAGTCTTGCGAGATGAAAAATCTGGAGGTTGATTGCACACCAATGGGAATATACTTACTACTACTGAACTGTACACTTAAAAATTGTTAAGATGGCAAATTTTATGTTATGTGTCTTTTATCACAATTTTAAAAAAGGGATGAGTCATTCTCACTGATGAGCCAACCACTTTCCACAGCAGCTATGGTATGAATATTAACACTGACTGACCACACTTTTTCTGTTCAGCAACAGAAGGGAAGATTCAGGAGTTCAAGAGCTTTCCCCAAAAAACTGATACCTAAACACCAAATTTTTCTCTGATTTTCAAATTAAAGACTCATAAAAGTTATTCACGTATTGTCTTACTTGGGGAGATACACCTTCAGTTCTCACACTAAGCACTATACAGATCTGTCCACCCATACTGTGCCAAAGGGCAGCCAGAAACCTTCAAAACGGGAAAGGAACCAACAGCTTTCAGCATCAGCAACCCCTCAAGCATGTCAGTTGTCCAGGGCTCTTTCCTCTCGGAGGATCAGTGACAATTTTCCCCAAACACGTCATTCTTCTATGACACTACAGTGCAAATGCAGAAAACTGGAATTATCAATGCAGTTCATTATTTTCATTTAAAATTGGATCAGTCCAAGGACGTCATGCTAAAAACCACACAAGGGATTTAAATGAGGATTTAGTCTGCCAATTTCTTCAACAGAGAGGCAAACGGAAGAAAAATGAGAGCGCAGCTTGGTCTAGGCAGAGGGATTCCATCTGAAGTACAGTAGAGTACTCTAGCCCCAACGTCCCACACTTTCAAGAGCACCTTCCAGACCACTCCCATGACCCCAAGTGGAAGGCAGCCAGACTGGGACTGACAAGTAACTGAGAGCCTGGGAACTAAGGGGGTGACCCTCATTCGCCAGATAGGTCATTCCTGTACTGTCAATGTTCCAGGGTTTGAACAGAATGTACTTCTCACTTTCCAAGCACAAGCAAATGTTTCAAGCCAAAGCCATGTGACATCAAATTGGGGACCACGGGAGGAATGCTTACCCTTAGCTGAAAGTCATACAAAATGACTTTCGAGGGCCCCTCAAGCTCTAGGATTCTCATCACTATTACTATTAAAAGCCTTAAGATTTCCCTTTTTTCAAAGAGAGGACAAAGAGCAAACGTTTTGCAATGATCCCCTGAGGCAACTTCATGGCATAACGCCACCATCTGACCTACTTCAGGAAACATAGCATATGACTGTTGATTGCGTCATTTAGACTCCCCTAAACCAAAGTCTGAGCTGAAGTACTACTCATTTTTAAAAGCGCGCAGGTTAGTGTTAGGTACTTGGATCAAGCCTCATGCATTGTATGCCGTCCTGCTGCCCTGATTTTGGGCACAGAAGACAGATCACCTCTGTCCTGCTTGCAAGGGAGTCTAAAGCCAGGCAGAACAGACTAGGAAAGGCTGACTGTCATCTCTGTGCATCTAGAGGTGCAAGCTAAGCTCAAGTGTGTCATATATCACTTTTTCAATCACTTCTTCCACTGGGAGCTGATTGTGGTAACTCTACTGACCCTCTATCTCTCCTCGTACTATTTCTATGACAAACAGAGCCATCACAGCAATGTCTGAAGAATATTGACAGATCTACAATTTGTCCCACTGCAAAGGTAACAAAGAAAATTCTGGTTGCCAAATTTCAGATTCCAAATCAATTTCAAAATATCCTATTTCTTTCCATCCCATATACTAATCTAAAATCTCTGGCAGAATTTACAAAAGGAGAGAGAGAGAAAAAAAAAGAAATTTAAAATGCTACAAGCATGCTCTTGTTAGAAGTTAGTTTAGGAAAAAGGCAGGTTCACTTCTCCCAAGAGTCTGCAAAGACTTCCACTACAGACATAAGTCAAGGACACTTGTTTCTGTCCCCTTACAGGAGGAAAGTCAAGTTCACAACGTCCATGTTACCTATAAATATGACCTGAGGCCACTGCCATGATCGACATTTCAGTTAGAAAAGGAAAAGAATACTGTACCTGAAAAGAGTCCGGAGTTATCTATTGGGCCAGGAAACAGGTTGTGTTCACCCACATTGTACATATCCCAGCTGTCGAAGCCCACATACTTCTTCCACTGTTTGAACCACCGGCTGTCAATAAGATACCTAGACATAGACAAAAATTTACTGTACCAGAAAAGCTGAGATAGTTTCTGCAGCTGCTCCCCTAATTTCTTTATGGTCTTTCCACTTAGGGAACAAGCAATCCCCACTAAAAACATTCTCAAGACAGAAGCAGGGCCAGGCCCCATATGGCACAAAGAGCCAATGGATACTTCTGAAAGTATCCATTAAGTGAAACCATTGTTGAAAAATGAATAAATGAAAGGAAGGAAATGATTGGCTTCAAAATATTTATTTAAAGCAAGTCTTTCTACCGCGAAAATCTTGTTTGCTAAGGACCAAGTCACTAATTTCATAACGATCTTTACAGAGGTCCTTCTCCAGGTTGACAATTTGGTTACACTGCTTTGCTTGACATGAATAACATTAAACTAATTTTCTTTCTGAAAATGGGATAATAACATCACACACTTCAGTATTCCTTTGAGGACCAAACAAAATGTCAAAAAAATGTGTGTACATATGTATATATGTGTACAGACATACATGTATGTATACACACATGTGACTACATACACATGTAACGTGTAAGTACAATTATATTGTCAAAAAGCAAGTTGATCTGATTGTATTTTTTAAGTATCACTATACTATTTTACAATTAAGACAGAAGGAGGGGAAAACCTCCATGGGGAAACAAAGCACAATTATATTGGTGAGTCTTTCAAATTTTATAACCAACAAACCTCAGAGAGAGGCAGCTTCCCAGGGGTCACAAAGATCCATAAATCCAAATCTCTAAATGCTCTTTTTCCTCCAAACCCCTTAAACAATACCCTCCTCTAAACATGCTGAGAGTGTGATTTTAGTCTCTCAAGTGTCCTCTGCCCCTGCGTGCCCTGCCTGTCACAGCTTGGCTAGTTCAAGAACACTGTGAAGTCTTATATGAGTTCCTCCTAATCCCAATGTCTCTCTTCCCTGCTCATTCCTGTCACTGTAAGTGGTATTATCAACACCACCATGTTTCCTTTAAAAGGGAAGCTCAATCGCATTCTGTGTAATAAAGCCAAGCTCCACTTTTCTTTCTACACCCATACAATAATACCACCCAGGAATCTCTTTACCAGTGGAGGTATTGTCCCTTTCACTAAACAATTTATTAAGAAACTTCTTGTCTCAGATTTGCTCTTCTAAATCCCAGTCTTGTCATCTTTTTTTTTTTTAATCTAGGCTATGAAATGCTGCTGCCACAATTATTTTTGACATTTGCTACCAAAATAACCTGGGGCTGTCAAACATTTGTTCAGCTTCTGACCTTGACATCTGTTCTGCTGTTTACAAGTTACAAAGTATCTACTTCTGATACGCCTCAACCCACTGAAAGAGGAGTATGTAGCGTCAAATACTGCTACCAGGGTTTTAAGAGTAAGGAACTGGGGTCTGAGAGGTGTGGACGCCTTTGCCCAAGGTCACACATCGAATCCCCGAAGGCAAAGGGCTCTCCCCATCCTGAAGGTCCCCGTGAGCACCCTTGTCCCCATCCTGCAGCTCTTTCCCCCGCCGGGTCCGCCCACTGGGGTTCCGAAAGGGCTGAGACGACTCTCAGCTCCGCCCACACTTTCCCAGAAGTGATCTCAGGGTCCCTTTCCTAAGGGGCCGGGGTCAGGCCACTCTTCTCAGAGTCACTACATCGCCCCCGCCCGGCCCCTACCCAAGCCGAGAAAAAGGGGCCTGGCCTGAGCGCCAGAGCCCCGGCCCCTGGCCCTGAGCGGCGGAAAGGTGGGCCCGGCGCTCACCACTGCGCCCCTCGTTGGAGCGTGGTCCTCATCAAAGCCCCGAGCTCCGATTTCTGGGTCTCAGCATCCGGTCGTTCCCCGCTGCCTCCACCTTCCGCCATCTCGTCCGTAGCCCAGGCTCAGCCGGTCCGGACATCCGCCTCGCGCACAGCGCGTGGAGCCACGCCCACTCACGCACGCACGTACGTGCGCGCGCCCAAAGCCCCACCTGGCGCAGCGGCCTTGAGCGCCGGCCCGCCTCTGCCTTCTCTCCCCGCCCCCACCCACCGCCCTCTCCCACGGGTGCGCCTTGAAGCAGGGCGGGGGCCGGAAGAGCAGGCGGGCGCGGGGGAAGGAGCGGCCACTTCCTCCCGCTCCGAGGGGTGTCGCGCACTCCTTTCTCTGTCCAGCCCCGCGGTCTCAAGGAGTCGGAATGCAGGACCCACGACCCCTCTGATGGGGAGAGTCATTAAAAGGACGTGATGACCGGTTGACCCACGAGCTAGACTCGGGCCATCAGAGGCTCTTCTCCCCCTTCCCCTGTCCTTGGAGTGAGCGTTCTGCTTGGCTCCAAGCGCTAGAAACTGCCCAAGGACGCAGTTTTGAGATAGTAATGCGGTGCTGAGAACTTCTGGAAGGTCTTCGTGACTGAGTAGTTAAGGCCTCTGTATAAACTTTAAGATTCTGGTGTTCAGGTAGCTCTACTTTTGCGAGCCCTATGTAAGTTACCCTGCTTATGAAACCTGCCACCTACCGATCTGGAGTGGCCTCCCTCTTCGGCTCTCCAAGTCTTCTGTGTTAGGGCCAGTTTCAGATTCTATCCCCCGGAGGCCTGCGGGGTTATCCTGGTCTTAAACCCACTGCGAGAGGCAGGAAGCCTTGGAACTGGATTTGCTTGTGTTCACTCCTGCCATTCCACTTTCAGCAGCAGCGTTAAGCGCGTCCTTAGCTGCCCAGAAATAAAATGGGGATTACTGTCCTGGAGGCCCCACAGGGATTTCAGATGTGCCCGGTGCACCATCGCCCATACTGGAAGGTGTGGTCTGATCATTAACAATTGTTTCAAATAGCCTGGATGCCAGAATCACCTGGCCCACTGCAGAATTCCACAAGCGCTCCACACGGAGCTACTTGCCTTGCCAGAGGGACAAGCAGCCACAGAGGGGGGATAGCAAGGTGGGAAGGGGAGAGGTCTGGGTGTGTTCTCCACCTTAGATGCCCAGGCTTATTAATTTGTTGCTGCAACAAGTACAATATCCTGAATACTGTATCTTTTCCACTCAATCCTGTGCACAAAAACAGCCCTCTCCCTGGAGGGGACCAAAGCCTAGAACAAGGAGAAAGCCAGACAGTTGGTCTACATGACTCTTCATTCACTTGTCTCTCAGTTTCTACCCTCAGAGAAAAAAAATAAGACCCAATACATGCCTGTGTACAATCTAATAGAGAAGAAATCTACAAATACCCCCCACACCAAGCAGAGTGTGGTAAATGCCATTAATAGGTATGCACCATACTGCAGACCCTGAGCTCTGAAAGGGAGCCTTTGACTTGAGTAGTATTTGAGTGAGGTCTTGAAGAAAGCGCAGAAATGATGGTGTATGTTACAGGAGGGGAGACTAGAGAGGTCAGAGAGAATTTCTGGAAAAAGCAGGGTAGGATCAAAGAGTGAGGATTAGGCCAGTTGAGCTGGGCACAGACTACTGAAAGAGACAGATCTAAAGCTTTCTAGATCTACATGTCCTGCCTTAAATGGCCCACAGTTACTGTAAGAGGTTTTGGAGCAGAGACCAAATGGCTGAGGGTGCTTTACACACACAATGGTGCAGCCCAAAGACCTATTAGGGACCTTGCCCTGAAGAGGGGGTTATGAGGGAGGAGAGGAGAATCAGATGAGCCATGTGATGGAAGAGGAAGAGCTGGCCTGGTGAAAGTGGTTGGTCATTTGAACAGATTTACTATTTCTATGTTGGGTTAAGGCTAATTGAAATTAATTTATACTCCCTGGGACATCCATCACACACCATCTGGTAACACAGGCCTCTTGATAATTGGGTAGATAGCAGGGGAAAGTAAATTTGGAATTAAAATTGCCTTCAATAATCACATAGCAATTAATCCCCTGCAGATACGAGTTACCACTGGTGATAATTCAACAGCTGGGGAGCCAGCCCTGACAACCCGAGTGTCCTTTTTTGAAAGTTATTTGAAATTGTTAAAATGTTAACAAACAAGAAACACTACCTTTAGTCCTGTTATTTATGGAAAAAGAAAGTTGGGTTAGTGACATTACTTCAGAACCTACTTTAGAGAGTGTCTGCTTCCCTCTTCTTTTTTTAGCAGTTTCCCCTGTACAATTTATGGTATGGGTCACAGTCTTAAGGAAGTAGGACGAGTCCTCAGCACGACTAGAAAGAAGGACAAAACCTAATTATAAAAATGAAAACTTTGGAAAATCTTTATAAACCTGGATTTCTTCAGTGCTATTAAATAGCAATAAATAGTACGCTAATTATGGGTATTTCCTAAAATTTAAGACTGCAAAGTGCCAGTAGTTAAAATGTGAGGAATAAAGTGAAACGTCATAGTCAGAAGATCATTATTTCCAATGCTTAAAACTTTTGTTAGTGAGTTTGATTAAAACGTTAAAAACAGAACGATGAGCATCTGCCATTTGTTCCAGCTATTGTGGGAGTGACCTGTGGATTAAGAAGGAAGTGAGTTGGGGCTGGCCCGGTGACTCAGGCGGTTAGAGCTCCATGCTCCTAACTCTGCCAGTTGGATTCCCACATGGGCCAGTGGGCTCTCAACCACAAGGTTGCCAGCTCAACCCCTTCAAGGGATGGTGGGCAGCGCCCCCTGCAACTAAGATTGAACATGGCACCTTGAGCTAAGCTGCCTCTGAGCTCCCGGATGGCTCAGTTGGTTGGAGCACATCCTCTCAACCACAAGGTTGCCGGTTCGACTCCCGCAAGGGATCGTGGCTGTGCCCCCTGCAACTAGCAACTGGCAACTGGACCTGGAGCTGAGCTGCGCCCTCCACAACTAAGATTGAAAGGACAACAACTTGAAGCTGAACAGCACCCTCCACAACTAAGATTGACAGTCAACAACTTGACTTGGAAAAAAGTTCTGGAAGTACACACTGTTCCCCAATAAAGTCCTGTTCCCCTTCCCCAATAAAATCTTTAAAAAAAAAAAAAAGGAAGTGAGTTGAATGATTCAGGTATGTAGGGAGAGGCCTAGAGATGTAGGCCTAGTAGCCTAGTAGGGCACTCATTTGGCCTTTGGCCCCACAACCAAACCCCAGAACTAAACAACCCACCTGTTGCCGTGGGAACTGGGCCACAAGAACCAGGAGGAAAGCAGGAAGGGAGCTAGAGGGGAGAGACTTGGATGAACTGCTTGATGTTGGACTGTGGTGATCTACTTGAGGGTTTGTAATGTCTGGGCATGTGAACTTTAAGCTTTATTTGGTGCCAAATCATAAAGTTCTTGTGTGGGCTGGTACTGTGGCTTGCTCTGTACCTAACTGGCATTGGCCTTCCAAAGTCACCCCTGGTCCACACTTAGCCAGCAATCACAGAGCACATGTGGCAGTGATTGGGCGCCTTTTGGTTAGAGGTGACACAAATATTGGGCACCTTTTGATTAGAGGAGGGAAGTATTTTTGTTTCCTTCTTGCCTGTGCTTCCTTAACCTGCCCAGGGGACTGTGAAAAAGTTGAAAATCTCTAGTATATTTTAGAAGAACTAAAGGTCTGACCGGTAACATTATAACCTCCGTTATATAAGGGATCAGTTATTGGGGAAGGTGACAGAGGCAAAAACCTGAATCTCATAGAGGGGAAGTGGGATCACCTTTCCTACCTTGGAGACTCATGCAGTTGGATACATTCCATTCTGGTTATGCCACTGTCTGTGGCCACTGTCTGACTGGGCGGGGTGGGGGGGTGATCACAGGTGTGGCCAGTGTCTTCTTTTCCTCCTCTAATTCTATTACCATCAGTGTCTTAACCATAAACAAATATTTAGATGTTAATTGTGTGTGTTTGCCCTTTGCACAGAGCAAATTCTCAGTAAACGTTTCTTGGATAAATGAATGCAAAAATTGTCCAGATACTAGTCATTTTTTTATTTGACTAATAATATGGTAGGTGCTTACAATCTCTACCCTCCAGGGATTCACAGCCAGTGTGGTTGGGGAAGATATTTTCACATGTAATTACGTCTAGAGGAACATGGAGTGTGATGCTACAGATACTTCTCGGGGAAGGAAGCTTAAGCAATTGGCATAGGGAGCAAAGGCACACTTAACATGAGGAGTCTGCAGGAATGCTCAGGGGACCAGGGCTTCTTGAGATTCACACACATGCACAGGTATGGTCACATACTGGGGACAGAGGAGGTCTGGGTAGCAGGCGCTTCCTCGGCAGGGAGACTTGGATCCCCTCCACTTGTCTCCCTATGGAGCCAGGAGGCCTGCAGAAGGACACCACCCAAAGTGGGCTGCCCCTGGAGACTGCTCAGACTCTAGGCATTTGGATTAAGGGGGCCCGTTTTGTGATCTCCTACCTGGGCCTTGCAGCCACAGGAAGCTGGATCTGGGAGGAGTGCTGGGGGTGGAGTTTCTGCCTGCGGGATAAATGATGGATAGGCTGCTGTGCCCCTGCGCAGCAAGTCACTATCATGCTTCTGGATGCAACTATCAGAATACCCACCAGCAAGTGGCCTACCTAGCTGGTGATTTTTGTTCTTGTTTTTTCACATGACAAGTCTGGAGTGAAGTTCTTGGGCAGGTCAAAGCTGAGAGTTTGCTTCTCTGTTACCCCCAGGGGCTCCTGAGACTGCACTTCCTGGGCAACACGTTTTCTCGTCTGTGCCCTTAGCTTCCACTTGAGCAGTATCAGATGGGAGGCCCGTGTCTGAAAACTTGTTGCTCCGCAGAATGGGGCTTTTTTTAGGGCCAGCCAAGGTAGGTCTCACCTTCGTGTGTGAAAGTGTGCTCTTCCAGCTGATTTGGTGACTGTAATAACAAAAACCTTCCAAATTCAAAGTACTCTGACAGGAATCTGCCCATTCTTTCCAAATCTATTCTGGGCTCTCTTGGGGAAATTTTTAGGCAGTAATTTTTACTCAGTACTATCCAAAACGTAAGCGATTTATTAGGCTGATGAGGCCAGGAATGCTTCTCTAAAAATAATCTTGCTTTAAATGTTTTTGGACCGACAGTGAAACAGAACAAGGAAGTTGTCTGATAAGGGCTAATTGTGCAAGAAATGCCTGACCAAATTTTTAAAAATTGATGCATAAATACTTAACAAATAAAATTGTAAAATATTTAAAGTGTACATCGTGGTGATTTGATATACATAATCCTATCGAATCTAGTGTTAAAAAAGAAAAGAAAAGAAAGGCAAAACAAAACAAACAGCATTTCTTTAAGAACTGCTAAAATGGAAGTTTCTGAACCTAGTTGAATAATAGGGCCTATTCTCTTCCCTTCTTAGAATACTTGTGGCCTAAATGCCACAGTCACTTCTCCCAAAGGCAGAACCTCAGGCAGGCTCCCTGGGGTCCCTCCCCTTTAACTTGTTCATCTGAGCAGCTGATTCACAATGGGGTGGGCTGGGTGCAGGTTGGGGCCAGTAGCGGTTGCATGGTTGAATGACAAAGAATGTGTATGGGTAGGAATGTGTGTGTGTTTGTATTGGGGGAAGATATCCAGCTCCTTGGGGAGGAAGATGAAGTGTTAACTGGCTCCATTCTGAGTCTTCCCGAAGAAGAGAGAGTTAGAAAGTATTTTCAGCTAAGGGGGAGGCAGGCACCTTGGAATCTGAGGGGGAATCCTTGTCAGCTAGGGTCAGCCATGTTAGGACCTCAGAAGTTCTCTTCCCTGGTAGGCCAAGGCATAAACAAAGGAAAGGAAGTGGACAAGGAGGGGTGAGTCACCAGACAGCCTGTGTGGAAGAAGTTGGAGTCAGTTCCAGGTTCCCATCCTGGAGCCTAACCAGAGTGTGTGGCCTGGGCCGCACTGACCCTCCTCATGCAGGGTCTCTGGTCTGCTCCCCACACAACAACGCAGGATATGGTGAGGCCAAAAAGGAACAACCAATGTGCCATAGATGGGGGAGTCATACCACTATATTCTTGATGGCGGCTGGTCAAGACACAAAAGGAAACATCTGCCAGTACCCCAGTGAGGGGTCTTCCTGCATCTCAGTCTTGCTGGCGGCCGGAGGAGACACAGAAAGTAGGATCCACACGATCTGCAATCAGCAATCCACCATCTGCTTGCCAACCACACTTGCTAGCCATGATTCGCCAGCCGCTTCTCTGCCAACCAACCCACTCCACTTGCTAGCCGCAATCCGCGCTTGCTGGCTTAGCCACGGCAGTTATATTAGTGGCTGTCATGCAGGATCTCTGGTCCCACTCCCCGCACAACAATGCAGGATATGGTGAGGCCAAAAAGGAACACCCATGGAGCCATAGATAGGGGCTGGGTTGGAGACACAGGGAGCAAACATCCGCCAGTACCCCAACAAGGGGTCTTCCTGCACCCCAGTTTCGCTGGCGGCCGGTTGAGACACAGGAAACAGGATCCACACGATCCACAATCCGCCATCAGGTTCTCTGCCTGCCAACCAACCAACCAACCAACCAACCAATGTAGCCACGGCAGTTACATCAGTGGCTAATTGGACAACTGGCCATAGCTGATGGCCATCTACTACCCGAGCCAGCACCTTTCCACGTGAGGCCAAGAGCCTGGAAACTGCTCTCTGGGACTCTGTCCTCACAGTGGCTAATGGCTAACTCGTTACAGCTGATGGCCATCTACTACCTGAGTCAGCACTTTTCCACATGAGGGCGAGAGCCTGGAAACTGCTCTCTGGGACTCTGTCCCCACACCGTT
This sequence comes from Rhinolophus hipposideros, assembly GCF_964194185.1. NCBI lineage: Eukaryota > Metazoa > Chordata > Mammalia > Chiroptera > Rhinolophidae > Rhinolophus > Rhinolophus hipposideros. The sequence continues at coordinate 61,361,034 of NC_138060.1, forward strand.
TACAGGAAAGGGGAGCGTTGGAGCAGGAAGTCTCTCCCCATGTGCTTAGCTGTAGGTCATCTAGTAGGACGCCACATTCTCATGACCATCTCTGGAGGTGGGCGGTGGAAAGTGTTAACAAGCACCCACGTGATTGTTGAGCACTATTTGTTTAGCTTCTGGCAACAGGACCTGGTACATCTCTGCACTTGGCTCTCTGGCTTCAACTCCAGCTGCTGCCCCGAAACCACTTACTGCGGAACACACAATCCACAGCACCTGACCCAGCTGAACATTCTTTTTTTTTTTTTTTTTTTTTAAAGATTTTATTGTGGAAGGGAAACAGGACTTTATTGGCGAACAGTGTGTACTTCCAGGACTTTTTTCCAAGTCAAGTTGTTGTCCTTTCAGTCTTAGTTGTGGAGGGCGCAGCTCAGCTCCAGGTCCAGTTGCCGTTACTAGTTGCAGGGGGCGCTGCCCACCATCCCTTGCGGGACTTGAGGAGTTGAACCAGCAACCTTGTGGTTGAGAGCCCACTGGCCCATGTGGGAATTGAACCAGCAGCCTTTGGAGTTAGGAGCATGGAACTCTAACTGCCTGAGCCACCGGGCCAGCCCTTGAACATTGTTTATGGAATATCCCTTCCCCCAGCTCCTTGACTCCATTCTTCTTCCTCCCAGGTACGCTTCTCTGTCACCTGACCTGGAAGGATTGTGAATCCATAGGCCTCAGGCTTAGGCCCCCGAGATCTTTTTCTTGCCACTCTCCCCTGGTAACTTCATCCTTTCCAATGGTTATCTACTGTGCACTAGGTTAGACCTTTGTCTCCAACCCATATTCCTTTTCTGAGCCTCTTGTAACCACCTGCCCTAAATACCTCCACTGGGATGCCTCATGCACCACCTCTGAATCTGATCACATCCTCTTCTCCCCACACGTCCTCCTCGTGTTGTCCACCTGTCAGGGAGGCCACCTTCCTGCCTCAGGCCCTCACACACTGTGCTGCCTGTCTGCCTTCCATCAGCTTGTTCCTCAACTGACTCTTACTGACCTGTCCTCAGCTTCACTGTCACTTCTCCCATGTGGCCAGGCCTTCAGTACTACATCATAGAACTCAACGTGCTTTTAGTAATTATGTATTGGCTTTCTGTTTTCCTGAGAACTGTGTCTCTGGTACCCAGCAGAGCCATAGCACAGGACTGAGTGATGAGTGGAATAGGAAGGAGGCAAAGGGCTTTTGGGAAAGAGAACGTGGGGTTTAAGGTGGCCTGGTATACCCAGATACACCCAGATGTATAGGTCCTATTCTCCATTCCAGGAATCAGATCTGAGGTCTACGAATGATCTTCAAAAGGCCCTGGCCCTGTTTGAGTGGGAAGGCCCTGTTCTCTTTATAATGACACATTCTCATGACCATCTCTGGAGGTGGGCTGTGGAAACTTTTAATAAGCACCACGTGACTGTTACATTTGCTGACTCATGTCATATGCCAGCCTTGTGGACTCTGACATGGCCAGCCCCAGTCCACCTCCTATACTCTTACCTTCTGGGGAAGCAGACCAGTCCCTCACAGATACAATCAAGATTCCTGAGTTTTGAGAGGAGTACATGCGGGGTGGGGTACAAAGGGGAACAGACAGTTCTGCCTTGGTCACCTCAGAGGGGATTCCAAACCTGAGGCGGGGAGGCCTTGTAGCCAGAGGGAGGTGGGCCTGTGTAGGAGTTATGATGGAGAACTAGAACAGGTGGAGAGGGCTTCATTTCAATAACCTAAGGGTAGACAGAAAGGGAAGGTAGCAGCAGATTCTTGCTTATGGCTGGAGGAAAAGTTCCCCGAGAATTGGTTCAGACACCGAAGGGCCTTGAGTCACCAATTTGAGCAGGAATGCCAGGACCCTGGCACCACTGGCCCTGTCTGGACTGGGCGGACACTGCAAACATGTATCTGGATAACTGTCTGCTGAAGCAGAAACCACATCCACGTCCTGAAGAGTCAGTCCCTTACACTGTGATAGGAAGTGGTCCCAGGTATGTGTGGGAAGATTATGAACAGCAGGGCCAACACATGGAGAGGTTGGACCTGAGCCACACCTAAGCAGCAGCAGCTGGCCTCCAAGATAGGCCCCTACTGAGCCTAACCATGCAATTGCAACAGCCAAGTGCCACGCAGGGCATAGTCAGAGGGCGAGTGTACACTCTTCGTACTCGGAGGGAAAAGAACTTGTCACGTTACATGAGTTTCCAACTGTGTAAAACAGGCTTGGGTGGGCTTAACACTTGCAGAAGCCACAGGCTCAATGAGTGGGAGCCCACAGTGTTCCTTTTGTATGAAGGTCACTTCACACCCAGCAAACATTCAGAAAGGAGAGGCCCACTACTGGGGTTAGGCAGTCAGTCCTTCACGTGTCTTCCTCTTTTTGGAATAAGGACTTGCTCTTCTACCAGGGTCTTAGGAAGGCCCTATTGCATGTCCTGGCAAAGGGAGAAACACTGGCCCATGCTTCCTACATAGGGAAGAATGGATTCCACACTCTGCAGACGAAGGATAGAATGTTCAGGCTTGGCTAGGACAAGGGCTAACGAGTGGAGGCTTAACCTCCTGGCCCTATAATGAAGTTAGTAGGGAAGAGTTCCCCAGTGACACTGACAAGACAAGCACACGGTTCTGCTGACACCCAACACTTTATTGTGAAGAATGGTAGTGTGGGAGAGGGAAGCTGGGATGGACAGGACCAGCGCCCATCTCGGGGATTTCCCTGGACATCAGGCGTTCCTCCGCGCAGGTTTAGAGGAAACACCGTCATGGATGAAATCCCCAGAGGGCAGCACTGTGACCGCCAAACAGCAGGGCCAGGAGAGGCCCCCCACTACGCACAGCTGGGCGCCTGGGACAGCAGAGCTTCGATGTCAGGCTCGATGTCGATGGTGGGAAAGCGGCGGCTGTACCTGCGCACAGGCACGCCGTCCGGGCCCACCAGGAACTTCTCGAAGTTCCAGGAAACGTCGTTGCGGCATACCGGGGACCAGGTGATGAACTTGGGGTCGGTCATGAGCGCAGTGGCGTCGTCACTGGGCGCGGGCAGAGTCTCCCGCAAGAAAGCGAAAAGAGGGTGCGCCTGAGCGCCATTCACCTCGCACTTCTCGAAGAGCGTGAAGTTGGGCTCGAACCCGCCGCCAGGTCGGACGTATTTGAGGGAATTCAGGATTTCTTCGTTCTTGGCGTTCTCCTGCGGGAGGGAAGAGCAGTTGGGACCCGGGGCCGCGAGGAGGGAAACCTTCTGACCGCAAACATGGAGTGTTTGCATGAATCATCAGGCTCTTTGCCCTTCTTGCACAATTCCGGGTCGGACCTGAATCCCAGCCGGGCCTAGCGCCGGAGGGACGCGGGCGGGCGGGCGGGCGGCCGCCCCTTGGCAATCCTAACCCCAGCCGCACGCCCAACCCACTCTGTCCCGCCCCGCGTACCTGATGCCCGAACTGGTTACACGGGAACCCGAGCACGACCAGGCCCCGGGGCCCGAGGCGCCGCTGCAGCTCGTTCATCTGGGTGTAGTCCCGGACCGTTGTGCCTCAGAGCGACGCCACATTCTCAATGAGCAGCACCTTGCCCCGCAGGGAGCCCAGGTTCACAGGGTCCCCGCCCGCCAGCGGGCGCGCGGAGAAGTCATACACGGAGCGCGGGGCCGCAGCCGCTCGCGCAGCCGCCACCAGCTGAGCGGCGCACATGGCCGACGTTTCGGAGGGGGTAGCGCTGGGGACTAGACAAAAAGGGTCCCGAGCTGCACCTCCTTTTAATAGGCGGGCGATGGGGTCATGTGGTGAAAGCACTTTTCCGGCTGCTCCTCCCCCTCGGCCCCGCCTCATCCGGCCTCCGCCCTCCCCCGGCGGGTGACCAGCGAGGAGAGGCGGGAGGGTGCGGCCTGGCCGGAAGCGGACACCGCCCAGACCGGAGGAACCGCTGGTGCATCTGGTCCTGACAGGCGGCACAGCGCTGCCACGGCTGCAGCCGGGCGCCCGTTACCCCGCTGGGCGCGGGGGCCAAGGTCTCAAAGGTTTTTCAGTTATGGGTTGGAGCCAGGCCGAGACAGCAGCGGGCGCTGCTCCTGGCCAGAGCACTCCCAGCCTATGCCATGCTACTGTTCTTGCAGTGTGTGCCCTATTGTCGCCAGGTGCAGAGCGAGTTGTGACTTGCGATGATAGTGCGGTTGGCAGCAGCTGCCATAGCAAGTTCTGCGATGAGGCTCCGTGGGTTAAGTTGGAGGAGAGTGGGCAATGCTAGGAGCAGCCAGGGCTCAGGCTCCAAAAGCCAGCTTCTACTCATTTCCCCACTGTGGGGCTGCCTGGAGCATGTTCACGTCCAGGCCTCTGGTCACCCTCCTACTTTTACACCCCCACTGTGGCACTGCCCCAGCCTCCTGGAGTGGAGCCCAAGGACATGCCGGGCCCAGTGGACCCTGCCGATGTCAGGCTGCCCTCCATACCTAGTAAACTTCATCTGGAGCTCAGTCCTGGAAGTAAGACACAAACTGGACAGGGAGTCAGAGAAAAAACATCACACTCCTTATTAGTGCAGAATGACTGCTGGGACTGCCCCTTATGACTCCTCGGGCTGCATTTCCCACCCCATCCCACTCTGAACTTGAATGTGACAAAGATAATTGTTTCCATGTTCTTAGGAGGAGCTAGGTTAGTGCCAGATTGGGGAATGGAGTGGTGGTGGTGGTCAAGATGGTAATTTGCACTCTGAAGGAATCTTCCAGAGCAAGCTAGACTGAATCCATCCTCCCTCTCCCAGCCCAGGAGAGAGAAACACAAACACGAGGATACAGGAAGTTTAGAAAACTGCCTTTATTCTATTAGTAGTTGGAAAAATTAACTGGTACAGAAAAAAAGTTTAGTCAGCTGGACAGAAGAGAGAAACCGAGCGTCACCCATGAGAACTGGTGGTTCCTCTGGGAGGGAACCTGGATACAGTGAGGAGAAAGCACTGTGAACTAGAGGCTGACCTTGCAGTCCAGGAGACAGATTGTGCCACCTTTGGAAGAGTCTGAGTGCCTCTGGCATGAAACCAAATTCCTATTTACTTAGCCCAGCTCTGGGGAGGGGTACTGGGATATGTGGGGACGAAAACAGGATATGGCCATCTTTTATCAGAGAAACTGACAAAACGGGAATTTTAAAAATGAATTTTTCATCTGATTTTATTTTCAAATACACTTTCTTTTTTTAAAAAACCAATACACTTTCTGTGGGGATGACAAATATCAGTATTAGGAAATCCAATTATACAAAAAAATACTACATCTAGTCTGGGGTAGATATATTTATTTTTGGTAACATACATTAAGTGGCACTAATTACACAGTAACTATAAGGTAACTAACATGAAACCACAGAACTGTAACTTTGCCACAGCTGCATGGACTTGGGCCTTTTTGGCTCCACATAGTTTGAAAAACCTACATGGCCACTCCAGAGCTATGCTAATGAAATCTGTTAAGGAATAAAAGCTCTGAAGTGGTGACTCACCAGAGAATTTTGCAGCTGACAGATAGGCAAAACTTGTTAGTTATGAAGCAGTTACAGCCTAATTCACAAAAGTTACCGTTTCTCTTTCTAGAAAGAAGCAAGAAGTTAAGAAATTCCTTGAATTAGTGCCTGGTGTGTCAGGTGGAGTGCAGAGGAGGGCTGTTAGAGCAGTGTCAGAAGGACCCCAGTGGATCAGGTGGGTTGGACATCATTAATAATCATGGTTGGCTTCTAAATACTGGTAGCAAGATGACTTCTGATTTGTAATCTTAGGTAAATTATAGATAAATGAAAAAGGCCAGTAATCATACACTAAGATTAATAAACAGCACTTCAAAATTAACCGCATGAGGGCTGTGCTTGCAGCAGGGTTTCACAAGACAAGGCACCCGGATTTTTTCTTCCCACGTCTGGCTTGCAGAGCAGCTCTCGTGGCCATTTCAAAAACCTCCCTCACTCCATCTTTGGTTTTTGCTGAACACTCCATATACCCAAAAGCACCAATCCTGTTCGCCATATCTCTGCCTTCTTCCGGTTTTACCGGCTCCTAGCAAGCAAAGAAAAAAGAGCATTCAGGTAAGTGTTATATACATACAGTGGATAAGTGTCGAGTATTCAAATTCAGCTAAAAGACTTCTTTTAAAAGCTACCAACCCCCCAAGTTTGAGTTGTTTATGAAAACTCATGGTCAGTGACCCCTACCCCAATATATCCCTATTAGCTCTTCTCGGGGAAATAGAAAGAAAGGAGAGGCTAGAGAAGTCCTGGAGGGTTAAAGAGGGAGTGAAGGGCAAGCTGTCAATCCAGGGTAAGCCCTTGGTCTTCCTGTAGTTAGCTTCGCAGAGCAATGAATGCCCATGGAAGGAAATAAATCCTGAGCCTGACATTCAGACAAAACACTTCTGTGGGAGAACCTGGGCTGAAGACCCCAAGGCACTCCTCCTGAAATAGGGAAGCCCTGCCACTGGGCACCTGGCTTCTCAGAAGCCAAGATACCACCTCCAGGATCACTTTTATAAAGGTATCAGGGATCTCTGTACTGGACTGCCTGCCCTCAGAATCTTCCAGTCCTTCAGTTGCCACCAATTTATTTTTGGCCTCACAGATATATCAAGGGAATAATTAGAGAGGGAAATCAAGAGCCTGATAAAGTTCCTGTATCTGGATGGACTGCTGCTGTGATGGTCCTTTCTCAGGCAGGCAATCTTTGGGGGCACAGCACGACTTCACAAGAGAGGTTCCGTCTCTTATGACTAAACCCCAGTAAATGAGGACCACATGAACAGAGAGGCTTCTGGGACTCTCTGAAAACAGCCTGGCCTATGAGGGTTTCTGCTGGACTCCTTGACCCTCTAAGCTCGGGTCCTTCACGTTCAACAATGCTACAGGAAGACAGAACCCTGCCCCAGACCATGCCTGCTTCATCTTGGCTAGCTCCCGCCTTGTGTGCTCATCATTCCGAAGATCCTTCTTGTTCCCAACCAGGATGATGGGCACATTGGGACAGAAATGCTTCACTTCAGGAGTCCATTTTTCTGGGATGTTTTCTGAAAGAAATGAAATGCACATAACTTAGGGATACATACAATTCTATCTTGAAGAATCTCTAAGAGCCCTAATTAAATTGCAAAGAAATTACTTCGGATATAACCCCCTTCCCTTAAGCACAGAATCACTGGCTTTCCTGAGTCCCACCAAGAAGCGCAGCTCCTCTGGAAGTGGAGCCCAGGGAAAGGCTCTGGAGCAGCAAAGGATCGAGAACACAAGGTGGCTCCACAATGGTGCCAACTGCCCATGGAGGGAGGCTTCCTATCTGTCACTGTTGGCAGGTGATTCTGACCACGGCTTACACAAGGGGGTCCCTAGTCTGGGGCTACAGCTGGCCCAGAGCCCACATGTTCTCTCTACACCTTGCTCACAGACCCTCAGCATGAGGGTACCCCCACCCTGTGGGTTAGTGGTATTTCAAATGACTCAAGAGTGGTTTTTGAAAATGAGTGATAACCAGCTGTCGCTTCTTGCCAATACTGTACTAATCTGGTAAAGTTGAATGTACATCATGGTGGATGAGCGGCCTGGGTTCAACCTCCCACATCCACACCATGGGCACATCAATGTCAGGGATAATTTTATAAAATGAGGTAACAGTAATATCTACCTTACATAGGGTTATTCTGAGTCTCAATGCATACAAAATACTTAGTAAGAAAATCACTTAAATGGTACTGTTTGTAGTTTGAGACTATTTTAGAAGTAAACTGTTCACTCTTTGATTTCAAGGCCTTGGTGCCTTGTTTTCCAGAGTGTGAGGTCAGTATTATTCAGTCTTTCTAAAGTAGTAGCTTCTGAAACATGTGGCCAACTAAGCTAGTGGAATAGTCAGGTTCAAGTCTATTTATTAGCTAAGACACTTTAGAAAAGGGCTAAAATAGGGCTTTAAAAACACTACTGGGAAATAGCAAGTCACTAGTCTACATGTAGGGAGGCAGCACACTCAATATGAAGTATTGAGAAAAGGTATGGGCACCCCCCCCCCAAAAAAAAACCCGACTGTCCCAAGTCTTAGTCCAAAAGATGGCTTTGTATTTGTTTATTTGGAACCCACCTACATTACAAAGTGGACGCATGGCAGCCATGGGAGACCTAGGCTGAAAAGGACCCAGGGCCCAGGCTCTACAGACCCAAGGCTCTAGAACTCTGGCCACTGATGATTCCTTCTCTGAAGCTCATGTCTGCTTTTCGGCCACTTGATGCCCAGAAAGGACCTGAAAAACCAGGTGTTGGCCAGGCACACAGGTAGTGACAAACATCAAGCTGCTGGGCTACTTACCTAAACTATCGGGGCTGTCAATGGAGAAACACATCAGTATAACATCGGTGTCCGGGTAAGAGAGGGGCCTCAAGCGATCATAATCTTCCTGCCCAGCGGTGTCCCACAAAGCCAACTCTACCTGTGACAGGAAAAATAAACACAGCAGTGTAAGTTTAATCACATTACGCACTTTCAGAAGTGATCTTTACTACAGTATATTCAAATGGCAGACTGTCCAAAACAGTAAAACACAGGAGTGTTCACTTTTATTAGAATCAAGCTTGACGGTAGAAGGCGTGTTTAAATTGTTTTAGGTTGAAATTTCTCAAAATTACAAATTTTATGAACAGATGCAAGAACACAATAAAGTGCATAATTAAAAATGTCAAGTCAAAAATAACTCTGTAGCTCATAAGTAGTATTGAATTATAAATAATATTCTACATCGGAAAGAAAGTGGATGAACAAGAGGGAAAATAAAACTGTAAATAACATTCCACCAGGTACAGAAGATAGGGAAAAACCAGACTGAGTAATTTTTCCCAGTATGTTTCAGTCAACCATTTCCATACTTTGTCTCACCATTCTTTTCCAATGTGGAAACACAGAGACAAGAATGTATTTGAGTTGGTGGGTGAGAAAAAGACTATGCTAGGTGTTAGGCAAGGTCTGAGCTGACAGGAAAGGACTCTGGCTCTGCGTTTACTGCTGAAAAAATGTTGGACTGGCTGAAAGCATCACATAGGGTAGGATATGCCCCTCATACCTGGAAACTTGTCCACCACTGCAGCCAGAACTGTCACTTCTTTCAGAGTAGATTTTTAATACCCTCTGTTCAGAGGTCCTTCAGGGCCCAAGGAGCTCTCCTTCTAGTGCTTGGAATGTCCTTCTAGCACCTTCACAGCCTTTATTTCAGTTTCTAAATGTCATTATTTCCTTAAAATTGATGGCTAATTATCTCTTCCACCCTCAACTTCTGCCCCAGGATGTGTCACTTCCAACCTCCGAAAGGTCCCTTGCACTTCTCTCACGCTCACACCATCAGCTTGGTGTGGGTCTATGACATATACCCAATCCTCACAACTGGTCTGATCTCAGAATGGTAGAGCTCATTGACTCTCTTCCAAATCCCATTCCCCTGGCCCCTCCACACCTCTTGGGTGTTTAGTCAGACACACCCAACCCTGATTATCTCCTGCTAAATGATTCCAGGGTGTTGGGCCTACCTCATGTCAGAATGGGCCTTTCCATTTTTAGAGGCCTACTTCTGGGACCATGACCTAGAATCTTGGAGGGTTCCCTAGGTTATGTTAGTGCATACTCTTACACAACATTCCCAGATAGTGTCCCCTCCCACTTTGGTGGCTACCGTGTTGCTCTAAGGTAAGCAGCTAGGCTGGGATACCCTCTAGATCAAGCACCTTTCTTTCAGAGTTTCTTCTCCCTATGTAAGGGGGCTTCCCTATCTTGTCATGGTCAAGCATGTTCAAAGTTGGCAGTGCAAGAAAGACACTAATAGACCATTCCTCAAGGTTTTAAGTCAAGGTCCTTCAATTTCTTACGGGTAAGATTCTGATTGTTCTCCCAAGCACAGATGATACTGCAAAGAGGACAGAATAACCATTACTGTCCCCAAAACATACACACATACATACTGTCACAGGTGGGAAAGACATTCCCAACTGATGGTCACAGACACATAGTAACCAACAGCTGCTCTCTCTAGAGGGAATGACAGGATAAAACCAGTAATATGCATCCACTAGGCATTTGAGAAACTAACCTGACCCTGCTTCCCTCAAGCCCGTGGTCTTCCTGTATAGATCTCAGCACATTTCCACCTCATTTGTCACAACTGTGCCATGTGTGTACACAAAACCAGTCTTCCAGGCCCACAGAAACACCTGTATCCAAGCATTCACGCAGAGAACTGGCTGAGTTGAACTGACAACACTCAGCACTGATGGACCACCTGCAGGGTAGGATTCAAGTTCTGTTAGGCTGGAATTTACTGGTTCTCACCTCCCCCACGCATTCATGGCCAGAAAGGTGCCTTGTGGTTCCTAATGGCATTACTGCAACTGGATAAAATGGACTATAAACTGTAAAGGAGGTTTTGAGTACGCTATTGTTCAGCCCAATCTGGAAAGTGCTGTGGTGTTTCCAAACGCATTCAGTTAATTCGAGAACCCTGATGTCACTTGTAAAATGGTTTAAGTCGCATTGAGTTGTCATGTCTCTTTAATCTGCTTTTATTTGATATAATTTCTCAGTATTTCTTTGACTTTCGTAACTTTGATTCTTCTGAAGTTTACATGTCTGCTATTTTGTAGAATGTTGCACAGTATGGGGTTGTTTGGTGTTTCCTCCTGGATAGATTCAACTTAAGAATTTTTGGCAAGGTGACGTAGAATTGCTGCTGTGTCCTCTTCATTCCTCCTATCTCACGGTGCACAACTCCCACGACAGGTGATGTTAACTCTTACCATTTGATTAAGGTACTGTTTGCCCGATATCCCCAAAGAAAGGTGTTTTTCAGTCTTTGTAATTAGCAAGTATCTCGTGTAAATGTCCTGTTCCTCATCAAACTTTCACCAACTAGTTTTTACCACCTCCACCCCCAAAAATGGTTTAAGCCACTTTACAAATGAAAGCAGCTCAAAACTTAGGCGGCTTACGCATGATCACAGAACTATCAGGACAGCCTATAATGAGGAACCCTAGAATTTTGAGCACTGGCCTAATGTGCTTTCCACATTTGGTGTCACAAACTGGGGCAAGGTAACACAAGGATAGAAAGGGATAGCAGGTAAAGCAGGAAAATGAGAAGGGAGAAAGGAGATGGAATTATGAAAGCCAGTATATTAGGTGCGAGCAGCAGGAGACATCACTGGCTGCCCAAGGGGACTGAGTGTGTTGCAGAAGAGCCCCTTCTTCTAGTTCTCTTTTCAGCCGACCCGTTTGCAGTGGGGAATCTCACTCCTCTTCAAAGGCATACAGAGTGCTGGGTAAGACATTATTTTGACAACAAAAGGGAGCAGAAAATTAAAAAAAAAAAAAAAAAAAAAAAAAGGTACTCTTAATTCCAGAAGAGTTTGCCCCAGTCCTGCCGGTGGGTTTTCGGGACAGACATAGGAAAACACTGTCCTCACTGACAGTAAGGGGTAACTGAAGCAACTGTGGCAGCATTGTTTATGTTACAGTCAAAAAATGTTTTAAAAAATTAAATGTGAGATGTTGTCTAAATGTCACACTGCTGGTGGTATTGATCAGTATAACTCTTTGAGAAGCATAATTAATAAGGACCTCGTGACCTAGTAATCTCTTATTTCTATACTTAATGAGGTATGACAGAAAAAAAACATCCATCCATCCAAAGAGGTTCATTTCAAATATAAACCGAAAAAAAGCACACATATTAAGGCTTCCCCACATGAAATACATATGAATGTGGACAAAGTCTAGATGACAGCAGTTAAAAATGAACGAAGTTGGGCTAAGACTGCAGGATGAGAATGGATCTCTTATTCTAACATTTTTGTAACTGTTGTATTACCTACTGAAGGCTGAATTCTCTACAGGCTCTATGAACAGCTTAACATGCAAAACAGCAACTGCTGTTTCAGAAAGTATACTCACCTGCTTTCCATCCACTTCAATATCTGCCACATAGTTCTCAAACACCGTGGGTACATACACCTCTGGGAACTGGTCCTTGCTGAAAACGATGAGCAAGCAAGTCTTGCCACAGGCTCCATCACCGACAATCACCAGTTTCTTCCGGATGGCAGCCATTGCTGAAAACAGGAGACAAAGGTATTGTTAAGAGTGCCATACTAGCTTCAGGCTATGAGTCACACTTTTCTGACCATGGGGCACAGCCTGTATTAGCACACTCAATACAAAATGGTAGTACACCTTTTCCACTTGGCATCAAGAGGTCACACCAAAAACCCATAACCAAAATTATACTTAATGGTAGAAAGACTGAAACCTTTTCCCCAAGATCAGAAACAAGATAAAGAGGTCCATTTTTGTCACTTCTATCCAACATGATACTAGATGCAATCAGGCAACAAAATGGAATAAAAGACACAGATTAGAAAGGAAGAAGCCAAACTAATCTCAATTCACAGATGACAATGTCTTCTTATGTATGGAAAATCATAAGGAATCCACTAAAAAACTATTAGAACTAATAAAAAAATTCAGCACGGTTGCAGACTGTAAGATGAACATACAAAAATCAATTGTAAAAAAAAAATACAAAAATAGAAATAAAAAAAGAATCAATTGTATTTCTATATCCCAGCAATGAAAAAATTCAAAATGAAATTAAAACAATTTCATTTACAACTGCATCAAAAAATAAAACAGCAGTAAATTTAATAAAAGTACAAAACACACCAAAAACAACAAAACACTGTTGAAATAAATTAAACATCTAAATGGAAAAGACATTCATATTTATGAACCAGAAGACAATATTAAATGGCAGTATCTTCCAAATTAATCTACAAATTCAACACAATCCTTATCAAAACCCAGCTGACTTCTTTGCAGATACTGACAAGCTGATCAGAAAATTCAAATTGAAATTCAATGGACCCAGATGGCCAAAATAATTTGAAAAAGAACAAAGTTACAGGATTCATACTTCCTGATTTCGAAACTTACTGCAAAGCTACAGTAACCAAGACAGTGTTGCACTGTCATAAAGATAGTCCTAGATCAATGAAGTAGAAATGAAGAGTCCAGAAATAAGCCCTCACATTTCGGGTTAAGTGATTTTCAACAAAGATGCCAAGACAATGAATCCAATGGAGAAAAAAGTCTTTTCAACAAATGTTGCTGAGATAATCGAATAGGTACATTTGAAAGAATGAAGTTATAACCCTACCTCATATCATATACTAAAATTAACTCAAGGCCCAAAGGTAAGAGCTAGAACCATCAAGTATCTTTAGTTTAAAAAATGTGATAGCTGCAAGAGATTCACTTCAGACTGAAAGACATATGAGGTGTGATCAAACAACAGAGCGAATATTTAAATAAAATTTTAAAAATTACAGTAAAAGACACATTGCCATTAATCCCCCTCAAAATACTCCCCCTTGCTTAGAACACTTATCCCACGGTTCTTGCCGCTTTCTGAAGCAGTTCTGGAAGTCCTCTTTCACCAATATCTTTAATTGCACTGTCGTGGCTGCCTTGATGTCTTGAATCACTATGACTTTGGGGAAGAGCCAGACATCTCATGGTGCCAGATCCGGTGAATAATGTGGATGAGGACACACTGTGATGTTTTCATTTGACAGAAATTGCCATATACCAGAAGCAATATGGCACACGGAGCGTTGTCATGATGGAGGATGGTTTACAGCGCACTTTAAAATACACCTTCTCTCAACCGTAACTCTCACCTGACTGACTGTACCGAACAAGTTGCAACTTGTCACACACTGTTACTAAGGTTCGACATGCCGCTTCCCGTATTAAAGATTCCTGCCTTTTCATTGGATGGCACTCAGCAGCAGCATTCACCATATTTTGTGATCACAATGGAAAGGCTGCGAGTGACACATTGCTCTTGGTACAGCAATTTCTGTCAAATGAAAACATTACGGTGTGTCCTCATCCACCTTATTTATTGGATCTAGCACTGTGCGACTTCTGGCTCTTCCCCAAAGTCAGAACGACCGTGAAAGGTAAACGTTTTGCATCGATTCAGGGCAACGAGGCAGCCACGACAGCGCAACTAAAGACACTCACGAAAGAGGACTTCCAGAACTGCTTCAGAATGTGCCAAGAACCATGGGATAAGTGTGTTCAAAGCAAGGGGGAGTATTTTGAAGGGGATTAATGGCAATGTCTTTTATTGTAGTAACTTTTTAAAAATTTAAATATTCACTGTATTGTTTGATCGCACCTCATACAGAGACTGAAAGTAAAGGAATGGGAAAAGATATTTCATGAAAATGGAAAAGAAAAAAAAAAGCTGGGATAGCAGTACTTATACCAGACAAAATAGACTTCAAAACAAAGGCTATAACAAGGGACAAAGGACCCACTAATCCCACTTCTGGGCATTTATCCGAAGAAACCCAAAACTACTTTAAGGGGATGTGTGCATTGCTCTGTTCATCGCAGCAGTGTTTACCATGACCAAGATGTGGAGGCAGCCTGGGTGGCCATCGATGGATGAAAAGATAAAGAGGAGGTGGTACATATATACAATGGAATAGTGCTTGGCCATGGAAGGGAATGGGGTCTTGCCATCTGCGGCGGCATGGATGGACCTGGAGGATATTGTGCTGAGTGGAGTAGGTCAGAGAAAGATAGGTGCAATATGATTTCACTTATATGTGGAATCTAAAGAACAAAGTGAACACACAAAACAGAAACTCATAGATACACAGAACATTTTGATGGTTGCCAGGTGAGAGGGTTGCTTAGGGGTGGGGGCGGTGAAAAAGGGGAAGGGATTAAGAAGTACAAATTGGCTGTTACAAAGAAGTCACGGACATGTAGGGTGTAGCACAAGAAACTTAATCAATAATATTGTAATTACCATGTATGGTATCAGACGGGTACTAGATTTATCGAGGTGATAAATGGGAGGGGGTTGGGGGCAGGGTGGAAAAGGTGAAGGGATTAAGAAGTACAAATTGATAGTTACAAAATACTCATGGGGACTGCTCCTTAAATTATATAAATGTCTAACCACTATGCTGTATACCTGGAATTAATATAAAGTTCTGAATGTCAACTGTAATTGAAAAATTTTAAAAGGAGGGAAAAGGTGAAGGGGAATAAGAGGTTCAAATTTCCAGATATAAAACAAGTAAGTCATGGGGATGTAATGTACAGCATAGGGAATACAGTCAATCATATTGTGATAGTGTGATAGTCAGATGGTTGTTGGACTATGACGGCAATCACTTCCATAGGTGTACAAATGTTGAATAACTTTGGTGTATACCTGACACTAATATAATATTGTATGTTAGCTATTATTTTTTATTTTTTTAGCTATTATTTTAAAAAAGCTTTTAAAAATGCGATAATATACATAAAATTTACCATTAACAATTTTTAATTGTAGTTTAGCAGCATTACATATATTCATATTGTTGTGCAAACATCACCATCCGTCTCCAGAACTTTTTTCACCTTCCAAAACTGAAACTCTATACTCATTAAACATTAACTCCCCATCCCCCTTTCCCCTCCCTCCTACCCCTGGCAACCACCATTCTACTTTCTGAAGTCTATGAATTTCACTTCTCTATCTACTTTATAAGTGTAATCAGACAGTATTTGTCTTTGTGACTGGCTGATTTCACTCAGCGTAACACTTTCAAGGTTCATCCATTGTTGTAGCATGTGTCAGAATTTCCTTTCTTTTTAAGGCTAAATAACATTCCTGTGTGTGTGCGTGTGTGTATGTGCGTGCGCGCGCGCATACCACATCTTGTTTACCCATTTATCTCCTGGTAAGACATTTGAGTTGCTTGTACCTTTCAGCTATTGTGAATATGTTTTACAATATATTGTGAATAGTGTATTCACAAATATATTTATCACCAGCAAGCAAAGAAAAAATAAATTGGATTCATAAAAAATTTTAGAACTTTTGTGCTTCAAGAGTTATCATCAAGAAAATGAGAAGACAACCCACTGAATAGGAGCAAATGTTTACAAATAACATCTGACAAAGGACTTGTATCTAGAATATATAAATAACTTTTGCAACTCAACAGAAAAAGCAGCTTAGGTGGGGTGGTCCGGTTCAGGGTCTCTCTTAAGGCTACAGTCAAGATGTTGATTTGGATCCAGAAGATATAAAGAACTCAATAATAAAAAGACAAAAAAAATCCAATTTAAAAATGGACAAAGTATCTGAATAGATATGACCCAGCAGTTCTACTCGTAGGTATATATCCAAGAGAAATGCAAACATGTCCACACAAAAACTTGTACACGAATGTTCATAGCAGCATTTGTTATCCATCATAGTCAAAAAGTGGAAACAACTCAAAAGTCCAATAACCGAATGGATAAACAAGATGTGGTATACCCATATAATGGAATAGTATTCGGCAATAAAGGGAAGTAGATACATGCTATAACATGGATGAACCTGGAATGTTATGTTTGTGAGAGAAGCTAATTACAAAGAACCACATACTGTGTGATTTTACTTATGTGAAATGTCCAGAGAAGGCAAATGCAGAGATAGACAGTAGATTAGTAGTTGCCTAGGAAAAGGAGGTGGGAAAAGGAGGAAGAGGGAATAATTTCTAAGGAATTGTGGGGTTTCTTTTTGGGATGAAGTTTTTCTAAAATAACTGTGAGATGATGTGCAACTCTATGAATACACTACACACTACTGAATTGTACACCTTAAATGGGTGAACTATAAAGGATGTGGGTTATATTTCAATAAAACTGTTACCAAGAAACATCCATCAACAAAAACAAAAAAACCAAACCAGACATGCAGACTTCCTCCCTGACTGTTGGTGAAGACTAACAGTCAGTCACCCCAATTACCAACATTCCCTCTTGGAACAGGCACTCCAATTTTCACTTTGTTGCCTAGTTAAAAGACTTTATTTCCCAGTTTCCCTTACAGCTAGGTATGGCCATGTGCAAAGTTCTAGCCTATGAGATGTAATCAGCAGTATCTTTTGGGACTTCTAGGAAGTCTTTCTTAAAGAGAAGTTCCATGCTTGCCCTGACCCCCTTCCTCCTTCCTGCTGCTTAAACCTCGAGCCAGGGCAGCTTTGTAAACAGCCACACTCTGGAATTGGAGGAATCAAAGGCAGACGGAGCCTGGATCCCAGAGGATGTGGGGAGCCAGCATGTTAGCCGCAGACTGTCTATTTCCACACTTCTTTTATGTGAACGAAAACTAAGTAACTGTCTTGTTTAAGGTGGTATTTTTCAGGTCTCTGCTACTACCTAGAGTCAAACTAATCCTCAACAATACACATGCATTGACAAAACCACGTTGTCTAAAGGGAATGTTTCCCAAATTGGAGTGGCTGAGAAAATCTACTGGGATACATGAAGGGAACATCAGAAACTAATCTTTTTCAGTCTAGAAAACATAAGAAATTTAGCTTTAAAATTTAATATAAACTCATAAACAGAAGGTTCCATAATGGGAATGGCTAACAGTGCTGCCATCACTCATTTGCAAGTTCTCAGCAGTGACATATTGCAGTGACTATGTGCCTAAATGCATACACAGACATTATGCTTTAACCAAACCCACAATATGATCTTGTGATTTTTAAAGATTTTTTTTTTTTGCAAAAAAGTAGTGGATTGAGGATAGTACTAATAATGAAAACACAATAAGCATATACATGAGGAGAAATGTGCTCATTGTAATTTTTTTTTTAATTGGGGAATATTGTGGAACAGTGTGTTTTTCCAGGACCCATCAGCTCCATTTCAAGTCGTTTTCAATCTAGTTGTGGAGGGCGCAGCTCACTGGCCCATGTGGGAATCGAACCAGTGACCTTGGTGTTATGAACACTACACTCTAACCACTGAACCAACTAGACACCCTACTCATTATAATTCTTTAAACAACAGGACATGCAATCGAAACAATACCGCATTGAGACCAGTCATTTAAACTAGAGCCCAGCACGTTGGCCAGCCACTCAGTGCCTATATCCCTCCTTCCCTGCATTTTAGCTTTGGATCTCCATGGATATGGGACCTCCTTCGAGGTCCTGCACTTGTGTTTTGTCTTCCAACCAGACTGCAAATCACCTCAGAGCAAAGAACATCCTAAATTTATTTGCAGCCTTATGCAGTTTAGTATTTTCGTGGGCATGCAGTAAGTATTAAGTAAATCCAAAAATAAAACAAAAAAATTTTTTTCAGTATCGGCGGGAGCAGCCAGGCGGTAGGAGTATCCGTTACGGGAGCTGAAGCTGCCGATAAATCCTGATCAAGATGACAACCTCCCTAAAGTATTGAAACTTCGTGGCAGAGCCCACGGGAGAAAAGCCAGTGGGAAGCCTGGCAGGGACTGGTGAAGTCCTGGGCAAGAAGCTGGAGGAAAGGGGCTTTGACAAGGCGTGTGTGGTCCTTGGCCAGTTTCTGGTGCTAAAGAAAGATGAAGACCTTTTCCGGCAATGGCTAAAGGACATGTGTGGCGCCAACGCCAAGCAGTGCCGGGACTGCTTCGGGTGCCTCCGAGAATGGTGCTGCGCCTTCTTGTGAGGCACCCTGGGGAGCCCCCAGTCCCTGGCGCCAGCCTTGAGTCTCCAGAGTTTGCAGGTGAGTGGGGGCTCCTCCCCTGCCCTGTACAAAGGACTGATGTCTGCTCAGCCTCCAATGCCAGCCAGGGTCTTCAGGGAGTTCTCTCCCCTCACCATTTCAACTTTTTCACAAGTTCTTCGTCTTGCATGCATCTCCCTTCTCTTTTCCCTGCCAATTTCATGTTGAAAATTACCAGCTTTTCTGAGTGGATTCCTGGCCCCTTCCCTCACCCCCACCCTCCTCTCCGGTCTGTTTTATGCCATTTGGCTTCTCTTTTGGCAGAATAGTCATTGTCCTTAAAAAGGTTATTTAAATCAATAAAGCTAGTGGCCTCAAAAAAAGATTTTTTTTCAATGAGAAAGGAGATAGATTACCTCATTTCCAGTCTCCCAGGAAATAATCCAGAGCACAGACATGAATGAATTTACCTCATAAAAAGTCCTTCCTCTACGTTGTCTGCCTGCTGACATCTTGATAGGATTCCTAAGCAATGTCCTGTTTTCCTCATGCTCTCAAATTCCTGTCAAGATTTTTATACTTTATACATCTCCTCAGGCCTAACTTGTATCTGTCTGTGCCCCAAGTCAAACACCCTTACAGGATACAAACAAAGGAATTCATCAGGAATCCCCTGGTTCAAGAAAAGGCTCCATCTCTGAATAGCATCCTTCCTAGAAGGCACTCAATTCTCCAGAAATAATTTCTCTCAATTGAATGTGCTTAAAGACACACAAAATGAAAACGAGAAACCAAAAAGGCTCTAGAAAATTTTCCTTGGGGGAACTTTGGCCCAGGAAATGTGTAAAACTATTCAGCCTCTACTGATGACAAAAACAGAAATTACAATTATGGGACCAAATAAAAATGAAAGCCTACAATTTACAAGGTGATTTCAGGGATGCTGCATGGCAGTCTGGTAATACAACTAGAGATGCTAAGACATGAAAAGTACAAGCATTGGAATATGAAACTTGCTGTTATTTCCTGAAATGACCCAGGAATGTTTTTGGCTCTAGCATCTTTCCTTTCCACTTTACTATAATCCAGTATCTTTTCAAATTACATGGCTTGTCATCTTGAAAAAGGAAATCACGCTGGGCTCTCTCTGCAGTCTCTCGGCCAGATGTGTCATGAAAATTGAGCCTAGAAAAAAGGCTCAATTCAGTCTCAGAAATAGCTCTTAAGAGCTTTGAATAGAAGTTGATTTTTCCAGTAATAGTCAATTAAAAAATATGTTTAAGTCACCTGTAATAGTATACAAATGACTAACTGTTTCTTTTAAAAATTATTATTCTCCTAAATTCAAAATCTTTAGTGTAAGTTACTGTGCTATCCTCACTCAAGTCAAAAGGAGCTCTCTCACGGTGCTGAAAGGGCACAGAAAATACCTACTCCAACTTATGTTCTTTGCCATTATTAGACCAGTCTTTCCCCAAATCTCAAAAAACAATGTGTTCACAACAAAAAGACAAACAATTCAATTAAAAAATGGGCAGAGGACATGAAAAGACACTTCTCCCAACAAGACATACAAACAGCCAACAGATACATTAAAAAATGTTGAACTTCACTAGCTGTCAGGGAAATGCAAATCAAAGCCACAATGAAACACCACCTCACACCTGTTAGAATGGCTACCATCAACAAGATAAGTAATAACAAGTGTTGGAGAGGCTGTGGAGAAAAAGGAACCCTCATACACTGTTGGTGAGAATATAAATTGGCACAGTTGCTATGGAAAACAGAATAGAGGTTCCTCAAAAAATTAACAGAACTGCCATATGACCCAGCAATCCCTCTCCTAAGTTATCTACCCCCAAAATCTGAAAACACTTATTTGTAAAGATATATGGACTCCGATGTTCATTGCAGCATTATTTATGGTGGCCAAGACATGGAAACAACCAAAGTGTCCTTAAACAGATGACTGGATAAAGATGTGGTATGTATATATACACAATGGAATACTATTCTGCCATAAGTTGAAACACTGCCATTTGCGACAACATGTATGGATTTTGAAATTATTATGCTAAGTGAAATATGTCAGACAGAAAATGTCAAGAACCATAAGAGTTCACTCATATGTGCGATATAAAACTGAAGACAACAAGGGAACAAGACAAAAGAAAAAAAACCTCAGACACAAACTGTGTAGTGGCTACCAGAGAGTAAGTGGGGAGAGGATGGTAGAAGAGGGTAAAGGGGGTCAAATATTCGGTGATAGGAGGAGGTCTGCCTCTGGGTGATGAACACATAATGCAATATATAGATGATGTATTATAGGATTGTACACTTGAAACCTATGTAGTTTTGTTGACCTTTGTCACCCCAATAAATGTTAATAAAAAAATAAAACAAAACAAACGGAAAACCCCACAATGTGTTCCTTCTGGCTATGGAACAAACTTTAGCAAACTACATTAAGCAATGATTGTTAATAAAGAAAACAAAGAAAACCAATCTTGCACTGTATTTCCCACCCATATGCAAACAGAAAGGGTGCCCATGAAAAGCAATTGAGGGGAGCCATGCAGTGTCCCGCAAAATCCCACACTTAGCAGACACAAAAGCAGCCAGCTCACTCTCAGGATCCCACACCCTAGCCCTCTAGTGCAGCACTCCTCCCGAGGGTTTGGGGATCTCAACAAGCATCTCTTCCGGGGCCTGACATCACAGAAGGCACTCCGGAAACAGCAGTTTCTACTAGAGGGTCTTCTGCTCCTGCCGCGGCCTATAACCTTTTAGTTCACACAGTATTTATTACCTTGCCACCTGCGGTATCCCACACCCCCTGCCTCTCTCCCTCTCTGCTGGCTTCTTTCTTTCAATCTACAATGAAGTGCAGGGTGCTCCTATTTTAAAACAATGAATCTTCCCACATCCATGCTTTCCTCTAGTTACCTTCCTCTCTCTGGCCTGTTTCAAAGAAAAGGTACATATTTCTGCTGCTTCACGCCCACTCAATTGCTTAAATTCTTCCAACCTGCCTTCTGCCCAAACTCTTACTGAAACATTCTCTGAAGTCACCAATGAGACTACTTTCACAAAACCTAGTCTTCATTCTCCTTGATATTTTGTGTTGCAATTTACCTCCCTATCCTTGGACCTCCCTGCCACATGCTGATCCCTAAGTCTTCTGTCTCCTCAGCTCCAGCCTCCACACCTCATCATTCCTTCCCTCAGTTTTTTACCTGCTCGTTCTCCTAATATTCTACCTCTCTCTGAGGATTCCAATTCTTCAAATACAAATCTCTATCTCTGTTCAAGTCTGTTCTCCAACCCCTGACACACCTGCACCTCCAACTCAACGTCTCCAAGCCATCATCCCAACTTGCCAAATCTTCTCTTCCTAGTTCCCCAATGTTGGTGGGGAAAACATAATTACACTCCTAACATATTCAGCTCAGTGTAGAAACCCCGAGGTGAACCGATTTGATTCTTACTTCCCTTGTCCTTCAGAGCATGACTACTGTCAAGTTCTGGGGAATTCTACCCCTTCATGGGTCTCACTTCTACCACAACCCCCTTTCCATTCCCACAGTCATCATCATTCCAGCTGAAGTCCTCAGCACTGCCTTCCTGGAAAAAAAGCAAAAAAGCAACTGGTCTCCTTACTTCCCTTCTAGCCTGCCCGCGCCAGCCAAATTCTCCATTCCTATGCCCGGGTTTCAGTCCATCGTGCCTTTGCTCAAGGGAGTTCAGCAGGTTCTCAATGCCAAAATCAGCTCAAGACACCTCAGCCTTACCTGTAGGGTCCTCTAAAACTCTAACAGCAACCTATTTTCTCCTCCCACCTTCTCGCCATTCCTTATCACACACCTGGTTTCATTACTGTCCTTTTTAAAACTCTTCCACCTCAGCTCAAAGCAATGCAGTCTTTTAAAATTTCTTCCAGTTCCCCAGAAAATAACACTACACTTGTACACCTCAAGTGTTATTAGGTTGGTGCAAAAGTGTGCTTTAAAAGGTTAAAAACTGCAAAGATTGCTATTACTTTTGCACCAACCCAATACCTTCCATTCCAAAGCCTATTTCTGGCCCTACACCTTTCACATCCAAAAATCAGGTGCTGCCTCCAAGTGGGGTTTGGACCTCTCTTGGGCCTTATACACTTCAGTTCAACCACTTTTACCAGGCATCTTACTGTATGTGAGAGAGAGAGCAGTCGTACAGCGGGTGCCAAAAAAATGTATACACGGGGCCGGCCCGGTGGCTCAGGTGGTTACATGCTCCTAACTCCGAAGGCTGCTGGTTCGATTCCCACATGGGCCAGTGGGCTCTCAACCACAAGGTTGCCAGCTCAACCCCTTCAAGGGATGGTGGGCAGCTCCCCCTGCAACTAAGATTGAACACCGCACCTTGAGCTGAGCTGCCGCTGAGCTCCCGGATGGCTCAGTTGGTTGGAGTGCGTCCTCTCAACCACAAGGTTGCTGAGTTTGATTCCCGCAAGGGATGGTGGGCTGCACCCCCTGCAACTAGAAACGGCAACTGGACCTGGAGCTGAGCTGCGCCCTCCACAACTAAGACTGAGAGGACAACAACTTGAAACTGAACGCACCCTCCACAATTAAGATTGAAAGGACAACAACTTGACTTGGAAAAAAGTCCTGGAAGTACACACTGTTCCCCAATAAAGTCCTGTTCCCCTTTCCCAATTAAAATAAAACCTGTATACACATTTTGAGAAAGGAAAAAAACTATTAAAATTACGCTGATGGTAACCACTTTGAGCACCTATTGTAATTGCAGAAGTCAAACGTGACTTGTATTCATCTTTTGTGGTCGGTATATATTATTACAATTTTAATAGTTTTTTCCTTAAAATGTGTATATATTTTTTGGGCACCCTTTGTACATACAGTATACACCGGGGGTGCCAAAGAAACGTACCCATTTTAAGAGATGTTATCTATGCATGACTTTTCAAAGTTGAATTGAATCACGGTAGCAATGTGTAGTACTCGTTATGACGTTCGCTCAAAAGATGACATTAGTCAAATGAATGCTAGTATCATTCGTTGTATTACAATTTTAGCACAGTTTTTCTTTTCTTAAAATGTGCATACATTTTTTTGGCACTCTGTGTGCTTGACTCACCCATTCCTGGAGTATAAGTTCCTTCAGGACACTGACTACTTCTGGCTTAGCCTATACCACAAGGAGCTGTATTCCAGCTGCAGTGATGTGGCAAAGACATGCTGAATAGTTCCTGAAAATAGTTCCATAGTTCCTGAATCCCGAGATACAAACTGTTTTCTGTTCTCCACAATGAATCGTCTCCACAAAGTAACGGCCAATGCCACCAACTACCTGGGTTCAAGGAGCCGATTTTCCCAATTTCCCAACCAACTTTTCTCGGGATTTCGGAACGGGAAAGTGAAAAAAATTCCTGAGATTGGGCAGGAATTCCCGCCTGGAAACCCTAGAGAGAGGAATAAAAAAGCCCAAAGGAGGGGCATGTTTCCCAAAAATACCGACAAAAAAGTCTGATTCCTTGGACCTCTCTGATTAAGCTTTTCTTGAAACAATGACTTTTTTTTTTTCCCCAAAAGAGGACTCAGCAGATAGGAAACCTGCACACACAAAAAAAGTAAAAAGAAAAGAATCAGAAAACTGAAATTCCAATCAAACTACCACAGGCCAAGCACCAAAATAATGAAAGACTTCAGAAATACTATTTGGACCTGGATACTCAGTAGAGAATTTCAATGAAATTCCTTTGAAAAACAGACTACCAAAACATGTCAGCCTGAAGCTCCTTTAGCCTGTCTTGCTAGGGATGTTTTTGGAGTTTCAACATTCCAGCTTCCCCCCGCTTTAGATCTGATATGCCATATATATAATGTTTGCTACCTGCCTTTTAAAAGCCTCGAATTTTAAGTCCATACACACTTCCTACCATCACTGTATTGCAGCTGGATCCCTCAGAGCTAAAAAAAGACCGTAAAATGCTGCCAGAAAGGCAGGTAGCACCACAGTAAAGATGCGTGCTCTTAGTGGCTACTGTTCATACGGGGACAGTGGACCAAGTATATCGGGTCCAGCCCTGCCCTTTGATTTACAAGGTCAGGAACATTCCCTGGAAGGGAACACGTGTGGTGTCACCGGTTGCACAGCCTCTCAAAATCAACCACAACAATGAGAACTGAAGGTGTCCAGACTTGGATGTGGGGCCTGCCTGGCCTCTGGTGTCTTGCCTTGATGACAGTTAGTTACTACTCTACAGGCAACATGAAAGTCTTTCCAGTTTACTTGCACTCACAAAGTCACTGATGACCACAAAACAAAGTCAGTACACCCTCTGCGTCCAGAATGCTTTATGCTACCGCAGTAGGGTGCACTCAACAATGCCACATGGGAGGCTCTCTGTGGACAGGAGTCAATGATCTGGTGTTTAAAGCATAAAACAATGAAAAACTGTTAATTGTTACTTAAGAGTTTCTATTAAAAAGCAGGAACCTTTGTTTTATTTGTCCCAAGATTGGCTCTTAATTGGAACTCAGGAGGACAGGACAGGCCCTGCTACTGAGAAGCACAGCTGGGAAAAAATGGCAAGAGGTCAGTCACCCTTCTGGAAACCACCACCTTCCCCCTACAAGAGGAAATAGGGCTGTCTGGACATAAACATCCTCCCCTGAACAGCAGCAAGAACAGAGGGTAAGAATGTCTTTTGTGGTGTGCAAACGCTGGTTGCCATGGTCATCATACTCAAAGCAATGCCTTTTCAGGGCAACTTCCTCTGCTGGCAATGATGATGAAGCACTTTCCGAAGCACATACCTCACTGGCTCCATCACAGCCCGGGTTTTTGGAGGAAACCATAGCAACCACAAGATACACTTCTCTGCCACATCTGATAGATGTCTATCGCTAATGACAGGGGACTCTCGACTCCATTTCTGCCTTACCCTACTGATATACAACTTCTTCAGAAAAACACCCTATGTGCTAATCATTCTTCTGGTCTTTTCTTTAATAATGACACAAATAGTGTCAGAAATTTCAAAATCTACTGTACTACAACAGATCCTAAGAAACTGTGTGGATCTTCAAAATCCACTGTGACACCTTACGCTGGTTTATCACGATGCGCTTCCTATATATTTGATAGGAACCGATTTGATCCTAAACTTCCAGAGGCAGGTATAATTCTGACTCATCCCCATTTTACCAATGGGGAAAGACGCTTAGAGTTACTAGATTTTACTGAGCGTAAGTCCAGTATGTTATTAAAATACATTAATTTTCAAGCTGAAAAACTCTTCTGGAATAAGAAGAGTTCCCATCTGTTTTCAGAGAGGTTACCGAAACGTTACTTGGACAATTTGGGATAGACAACAAAGGATTTACTCATTGCCAAAGAGCCTACAGATCAGTCACACTCAAACTCTATTAGTCTAAATTTCTGCCAGTAAACAGAAACTAGGCAGAGTCTACTCAGCAAACATGTCACAGAAACTCAGTGCCCACTAACACCCATGTGGGACATCTAACTGGTCACATGGGGTGGGAGCTCAACATGTAA
The DNA here is from genome assembly GCF_964194185.1 of Rhinolophus hipposideros. Taxonomy (NCBI): domain Eukaryota; kingdom Metazoa; phylum Chordata; class Mammalia; order Chiroptera; family Rhinolophidae; genus Rhinolophus; species Rhinolophus hipposideros. The sequence continues at coordinate 61,387,168 of NC_138060.1, forward strand.
AATGAAAGACTTTTATTCTATTAAAGTGTGTACATACCGTGTTTCCCCCAAAATAAGACCAGGTCTTATATTAATTTTTTGCTCCAAAAGATGCATTAGGGCTTATGTTCAGGTGATGTCATTCTGAAAAATCATGCTAGGCTTATTTTCCGGTTAGGTCTTATTTTTTGGGAAACATGACAGATACACAAAAAAGTCTTTCTTAAAAATAGCTTTATTTGGGGCCGGCCCAGTGGCTCAGGCGGTTAGAGCCACCCGCCTGGCCCAAAGGAGTACATCTTAAATGTTCTCACCACAAAAAAAAGAAATGGAATGTGGTGTGACGCAGGTGTAAGCTAATGCTACAATGGTAATCATGTGCAATACATTAAGTGCATCAAATGAACACTTTGTACACAAACTTACACATTATATGTCAATTATGTCCCAATAAAAATGGAGGAAAGCATACAATTCAATAGTTTTGGGCATATTACATTACTAATTTTTAGAAGCTGTAATAATATATAACAAAATTTGCCATTTTAACCATTTTTTAGTGTACAATTGTGATATGATTTACAATAAGATATACATATTTGGTCTTAGTCCCTGTTCCACATACACAACAGTGGGAGAATTTTTTGTTACAATATTTGGTCTTTTGTCCTCAAATAGCTCGTTCCTGAAAACAGCTCCAGGGTGATCAAGGTGAAAGGAGTGTCTTGTTATTCATATCAGGCTCTTTTCAACCACACCTGAATTTATGTCAACGAGGCGATGTTTGAGAAAATCCCTAGGGATGAGGGCTGGTTGCCAGGGGAGCCAACCTTGTGAAAGGATAGAACTTTCAGCAACCCTTCCTAGGGTAGGGAAGGGGGCTAGCCGTTGAGTTAATCACCAATGGCTAATGACTTAATCAATCATGCCTATGTAACGAAGCCTCCAAAAATCCCGTAACGGTGGGGTTCAGAGAGCTTCCAGGTTGGTGGACATGTGAAGGTGCTTAGAGTGGCACACAGGAGAGGGCATGGAAACTGTGCCCCTTCCCACATATATTGCCCTATACACCTGGCTGTTCCTGAGTTATATCCTCTCTAATAAACTGGTAATCTAGTAAGTAAAATATTTTCCTGAGTTCTGTGAGCAGCTCTAGCAACTTAACTGAACTCCAGAAGGGGGCAGTGAACCTGGGGTTTATATCCAGTCTGTCAGAAGCACAAGTAACAACGTGGACTTGCTATTGGCATCTGAAGTGGGTGACTGTGGGGCAATCTTGTGGGACTGAGTGTTTAACCTGTGGGATCTGATGCTTACTCCAGGTGGACAAGTGTTAGAACTAACTGTAGGACATCAGCTATTGTTACAGAATTGCTTGGTGTGGGAAACTCCACCCACCCACCCCCCAGTTGGTGACCAGAAGTGTCAGAAGTGAAATAATGTTGTAGTAGAGTATTGAGAATAAAGGAGAACAGGATGAGTTTTTCCTTTTATAACAATTTAGTGGCATTAATTATATTCACAATGTTGGGCAATCAGCACCACTATTTATTTTCAAAGCCTTTTCATCACCCCAAGGAGAAATTGTAACCATTAAGCAATAACTCCTCGTTCTCCTCTCCCCTGAGCCTCTGGTAACCTCTGTTCTACTTTCTGTGTACGAATTTGCCTACTCTAGATACATCATATGAATGGAATCACACAATATTTGTCATTTTGTGTCAGCGTAATCTTTAAGGTTACTTTTAAGGTTCATCTACCTTGTAGCATATATCAAATTACATTCATTTTTATGGCCAAATAATATTCCATTGTGTGGATATACTATATTTTGTCCATTTATCTGCGGATGGACACTTGGGGTTACTTCTTTTAGCTATTGTAATAACACTGTAATGAACGCCAGAATACAAGTATCTGTTCAAGTTTCTGCCTTCCATTCCTTTGTTTGTACAGAGGAACCTCATTTTAGTGCACTTTGCATATACTGTGGTTTTCATAAATTGAAGGTAAGAACCCTTACCAGCAAAAAGATTACAGCTCACTGAAGGCTTAGATGATGGCTAGCGTTTGTAGCAATAAAGTATTTTTTAAAAAAAATTTACTGAGGAATATTGGGGAACAGTGTGGTTCCTCAGGGCCTGCAATAAAGTATTTTTTTAAAAGAATTTACTGAGGAATATTGGGGAACAGTGTGGTTCCTCAGGGCCTATCAGCTCCAAGTTGTTGTCCTTCAATCTAGTTGTGGAGGGCGCAGCTCAGCTCCAAGTCCAGTCACTGTTTTCAATCTTTAGTTGCAGGGGGCGCAGCCCTGCATCCCATGTGGGAATTGAACCGGCAACCCTGTTGTTGAGAGCTTGCACTTTAACCAACTGAGCCCTCTGGCTGCCCCAATAAAGTATTTTTTAATTAAGGTATGTACATTGTTTTTAGACACAGTGCACACTTTAAGAGACCACAGTATAGTGCAAACATTACTTTTCTATGCATCGGAAAACCAAAAAACTCATGTGACTCACTTTATTGCAATATTCACTTTATTGCGATATTTGCTTTATTGAGGTGCTCTGGAACTGAACCCACAGTATTTCTGAGGTCTGCCTGTGCCCAGGAGTGGAACTGTTGGACAATTCTGTTTTGCTTTTTAAAGACTTGCCAAAATGTTTCCCACAGTAGCTACACCATTTTACATCCCCACCAGCAATTACAAAGGCTCCAATTACTGCACATCCTTGCCAACAATTGCTATTTTCCATTTAAAAAATTATAGCCATTAGAGTGGGTGTGAAGTGGTATCTCATGTGTTGTTGTTTTTTTTAATAGTCTTTTATTTATTTATTTTTAAAAAGGGTGCAGCTCACAGTGGTCCATGCGGGGATCGAACCCACAGCCTTGGTGTTATTAGCACCACGGCTCTAACCAACTGAGCTAACTAGCCACCCCCTTCTTACCTAAGTTTTTAATGCATTTGATCGAAAGTCTTGTGGTTTTAAAAACTATTATATTTTACATTTTCCCCAGTTTGTTTTCTAGATTATGATTATTTTGCACACATTCTTTTAAGAATGGCATTTACATATCAAGGGAAGACAGAATGCCAAATGTCAAGTATGTTGGAGTTGCTGTGAGGTCATCAACTCTTGGTTCTAGTGTGTTTTAAGTCTGTCTACTTTCACTAGGGGACAGATGCTGTTTAGCAAAGGGTTGAGTTTTCTGAGCTACAGAAAGCTCTGCTACAGTAAGACTGATAAGTGGTGGCCAGCCGTTTGCACACTTTTTACAAGTCTAATGATGCATTCTGGTGACTACAGCTTATTTACACTCCTGCCTGCCTTGCTTATCTAGCTGCACAGTATGGGTGTGGTCTGTCCACCAGACATTTTTCAGCTGTTAAGAGTGGCTGCTGCCTGCACTTGTGTAGGTAAACCACAACCATGAATTAGCATTCAGTTCTCGCCATTTACCACAGCAGTCTTTGGTGATTTCCTTGGATTGTGTGACCATGATGTGGACACACATTTGTCTGAATAGCTTCCAGGAGGCTTTCTGGAGCAGTTCACTGAAGCTGTTCATTAGCCTAGAGTTTAGTATATGATATTTTAAAGTCTTCCTAGATTAAACTGTATTGGAAATTAAAAATAACTGCTCAGTGAACCAAAAGCAAATGTTGTAAGGCACTAAAGATTGATTTAATATCCTTTTTAATCCTTTAATCATTAGTTTTCAATTATCAAAATAATCACATTAAGGCAAATTATGACATTTCCACTAGCTGCTCTTTCCTTTAGAATCTGTTTTCTAGTCAACAGTTCTCAAAGGGATCCCCAGACAGTGGTATCAGCACCACCCGAGAACTTGGTAAAGATGCAAATTATCAGCCTCCACCACAAACCTTCTGATTCAAAATTTCTGGGGGTGGGTCCATTAATCTGGGGTTAAATAAGCCCCCCAGGTGATTCTGATGCATGCTAAACTTTGAGAACCTCTGATTTAGTGTGTGTGTAGCTTTTCCAGAGGGGTAAAATGAAGTACCCACCCACCAGGTATCCAGGGATAATTCTGAATCTTAAAATTTCTCTGAAATCTTTTTATCTGCTTCTTAGTGATAGTCTGACCTACTCTGTTACTCTTTTGGCTTCTATTATAAAATCCCAATCTACATCTTTTTACAGGTATCTTATTTCCCCTGTAGGATTAATCATATTAGTTGAAAGTAATCATTTCTCACAAAAGCATCTTTCTAAAATGGCCAACAAACACAGGAAAAAGTATTTAACACACAGACATACAAATTAAAGCCACAATGAGATACTGCTACATACCCACCAGCTTGGCTAAAATTTAAGAAGTGTTGTTAGATGGGAAACTGGAACATACATCTACTGCTGGGGGGAGTGTATAATCACTTTGCAAAACTGTTTAGTAGCGTGTACTAAAGCAGAAGAACATTCTCTTTGGTATAAACCCACAGAAATATTTAGTAAAATAAATATACCAAACACATATTCAAGATTTGTAATAGCAGTATTCCTAATAGGCAGAATAATCAGTCAACAGCTGGGTAGCTATATTGTTGTAGAAAAGAAGGTTACAATCAGAAAAGAAGATTGTTGTCAATCAAAAAAGGTTACAAGATTAGTGGTGTTTTGGGTTTCTTCAGATTAATACCCAGAAGTGGGATTACTGGGTCCTTCTTTTGTCTCTTGTTATAGCCTTTGTTTTAAAGTCTATTTTGTCTGGTGTAAGTATTGCTACCTGTCATGCGGGGTCCCTAGTCCCACACACTACCCCAGCTTTTCTTTTTTCCCTTTCCATTTTCATACATCTTTTTTCCATCCCTTCACTTTCAGTCTCTGTTTTTTTTTTATCTGAATTAGAGTCTCTTGAAAACACACATGCACACATGCATCCGTATGTTCACTGCAGCATTATTTATAATAGCCAAGATATGGAAGCAACCTATCTGTTCATCAACAGATGAATGAATACATATATACAATGGAATATATACATATATACAATGTATATGTATATACATTGTATATATATACATGCATGTACATATATACAATGGAATATTACTCAGCCATAAAAAAAGAATGAAACCTTGCCATCTGTAACAACATGGACAGAACTAGAGGGTACTATGCTAACTGAAATAAGGCAGACAGAGAAAGACAAGCATCATTATGATTTCACTTATATGTGGAATTTAAAAAACAAATGAACAAACGAAACAAACTCATACTGTGTTTCCCCGAAAATAAGACCTAGCTGGACCATCAGCTCTAATGCATTTTTTGGAGCAAAAAGTAATATAAGACCCAGCAGTATATACTATATATTATATTATACGACACTATATTGCGTTATATTATTATAATATTATATAAGATCCGGTCTTATAGTAAAATAAGACCGGATCTTATATTAATTTTTGCTCCAAAAGACGCATTAGAGCTGATAGTCCGGCTATCTCTTATTTTCAGTGAAACACGGTAGATACAGAGAATGCTGTGATGGTTGCCAGATGAGAGGGGGGTTGGGAGATGGGTGTAAGGAGGAAGGGATTAAGAAGTACAAACTGGTAGTTACAAAATAATCTTGGGGATGAAAAATACAGCATAAAAAATATAGTCAATAACACTGTAATAACTATATATGATGTCAGATGGGTTGGGTACTAAATTTATCGGGGTAAGCACTTCCTGAGTTATATAAATGTCTAATCACTATGTTGTACACCTGAAACTAATATAATATTGCATGTCAACTGTAATTAAAAAATAAAAAAATTTTAAAACGGTTACAAGAGACAAAAAGGACATTGTATATTGACGAAAGGCACAATACAGCAAGATACAATATAAACATATACACACCTAGTCCCAAAACATATGAATCAAAAATTTACAGAATTGAAGGGAGAAGTAGACAGTTTTACAATAATAGTTGAAGATTTCAATACCCCAGTTTCAACAATGGATAGAACCAGACAGAAAAATCAGTAAGACAGTAGAGGACATACAGCACTATAAACCAATTTGACCTAACAGACACTCCACCCTGCAACAACACAAATACACATTCTTCTCAAGTGCACATGAAACATTATCTAGGACAGTCCATATGTTAGACCACAAAACAAGTTTTAATAAATTTTAAAAGACTGAAATTATACAAAGAATCTTTTCTGATCACAATGGAATGAAACTAAAAATCCTAACAGAAGGAAAACTGGAAATTCACAAATCTGTGGAAATTAAACAACAAACTCAAACAACCAATGAGTTAAAGAAGAAATCACCAGGGAAATCTAAAAATACCTTGAGATTCATGAAAATATGCCAAAATTTATGGGATATACCAAGTGAAAGCACTGAAGGAAATTGATAGCTTTAATGTATACATTAAAAAAGAACCCATTACAATGACTATTAAAAAAATAAAACAGAAAATAACAGGTGTTGGCAAGGATGTCAAGAAACTGGAACCCTTGTACATTGCTGATGGGAACATTAAACCCTAAAGAATCCACGAAAATTGTTAAAAGTTAATAAATCAATTCAGCAAAAACTTCAAGATATAAAATCAACACATAAAAATCAGTTATAATTCCAAACACTTGCAGTAATTCAAAAAGGAAAAAAATTATATCTAAATAACACCTAAAAGAATAAAATACTTAGAAATAATTTAACCAAAGAACCCAAAGACTTAAATACTGAAAACTACAAAACACTGATGAAAAGAAAGAGTTAAATGAAAAGATATCCCATGTTCACAGACTGAAATATTTAGTATATTAATAAAGATCACACTATACAAAGTGATTAACAGAATAAATGCAGTCCCTATTAAAATGTCAACAGCGTTTTTGCAGAAATGGAAAAAGTCATCCCCAAATTTGTATGGATCTCAAGGGACCCCAAATAGCCAAAACAATCTTGAAGAAGAAAAATTAAGTTGGCAGACTTACTAATTTCAAAACTTACTACAAAGCTACAGTAGTAAATCAAAACAGTATGGACTGGTATAAAGACCTAGACAAATGGGACAGGACAGAGAGATCAAACAAACCTTCATATATATGGTTAGTCGATTTTTGATAAAGGGCCAAGACCATTCTATAGAGAAAAGGACAGTCTTTTCTATAAACAGTGCTGGGAAACTGGATATCCACATGCAAAAGAATTTAGACTCTTACCTTACACCATAAACAAAATTCACTCAAAAGGGATAAGACCTAAACTTAAAAGGAAAACTACAAAAACCTTAAAACACTGGGAGAAAATCTTCTTGTGATTGGAGTTAGCAATGATTTTTTAGATATGACAACAAAAGCAAAGTCAATAAAAGATAAATTTGACTTCGTCAAAATTAAACTTTTGTGCTTTAAATAACACCACCAAGAATGTGAAAAGACAATCCACAGAATGAGAGAAAATATTTGCAAACCATGTTATCTGATAAGGGATTATTATCCAGAATATATAGAGAACTAAAACTCAACAACAAAACAACCCAATTCAAAAATGGGCAAAGGACTTGAATAGATCTCTCCAAAGAAGACATACAAATGACCAATAAGCACATGAAAACATGATTAATAGCACTAATTATTAGGGAAATGCAAATCAAAACTACGATGAGCTACCACCTTACACCCATTAGGATGGCTACTATCAAAACAAAACAGAACAGAAAACAAGCGTTGGCAGGAATGTAAAATGGTATAGCTGCTGAGGAAAACAGTTGAAGGCTCCTCAAAAAATTAAAACTAGAATTACCATATGAGCCAGTCATTCTACTTCTGGGTATATACCCCAAAGAACTGAAAGCTGGGTCTCAAAGAGATATTTGCACCCCATGTTCACAGCAGCATTACTTACAATAGCTAAAATGTGGAAGTAACCCAAGTAAGTGTTCATGAAGAGATGAATGGATAAGCAAAATGTGGTAAATACATACAATGGAATATTACTCAGCTCTAAAAGGAAGGAAATTCTGCAATATGCTAGAACATGCATGGACCTTGAGGACATTATGCTAAGTGGAAAAAATAAAGCCAGTCACATAAAGATACATACTGTGTAATTCTACTTATGAGAGGTTACTCAAAGTAGCCAAAATCATAAAGATAGAAAGTAAAATGGTGGGGGTCTGGTGGAAGGGAGAATGGGAAGTTAATATTTAATGGGTATAGTGTTTCATAACGAAAAGAGTTAAAGGGGTGAATGGTCATGATGGTTGCACAACAATGTGACTGTATTTAATACCACTGAACTGTACACTTAAAAACGGCTTATAATTTTTATATTTTATATTATTATAATTTTTATATTATTATATTATATAGGTGTATATTTTAATTCAATTTTTAAAAATTAGTGGGCCTAAGTCTGCACACTGATGTGTAGAATACCAAGGCAAATCAGTTTTACAAAGGAAAAGGAGCCTTCCCTCCTTGTTAGCAAGTAGCACCTGTGTTCCATTTCTAGTGTCCACAGGCAACTAGAGGCAATTAGCCTGCCAGCCCAAATTGGGATTTAATCCCGACTTGATCTGAAACAGCTACTCAGTGTGAAACAGCGAACATGGAGAAGGAAATACAGATGGAACAAAAGTTGGACTGGAAGAGTATATGGCCTAATTCTGGGCTCAGGAGTCCAAGGAAAATTTATCAATTTTAATGGTGGCATTACAGAAATTAAAACTCAGGAAAGGTAAAAAGAAATTATGGTTACTAATATGAAAGAAGAGACATCAAAGGGGAAAATAGGGAATCACAGTGAAAAATTTACTCAATGAAGAACAGTGAAGAAGTCACCTCACAGTTCTTCAAAGAGCCCAGAGTGACAAGTACGGCCAATAATCTGTTACAAACACTGTTGTTACTTGGATTTATAAAAACATAGCTTAATTACAGTTTATCAGGAACAGAGACAAGCAGAAAGCTGCTTAAACTTAGGTACTCACAGGACTCATAAGATATTTCAGTGACAATCTATCAAGCACCAACTATGGTCACACACCAACCATTAATAACCACGTAACTGCCTACAAAGGTTGGCTTTGATTAAAGTAATGTATGAGTAAATAACAACTTCACCTAGAGTTAGGTCAGAAGAATGGTGGGATAGAAAAACCAGCTCAAGGATCAAAGTTCAGAAATTGAAGCCTGGATCACAAAGGCACCTACAAGCACACCTTCTGGGCTTCAAGGACCGCACTGCAGAAGCAACTCCATTCGCTGCTCATCTGCACAATATAATTTTGTACAAAGTAAAGGCACATGTGGTCCTAGACACATCTTCCGTCTACCTAGGAAGTTTCCCCATCTCTTGTCTACCTAGCAAGTATTTACCTTTCAAGATGACAAAACTTACTTCTTTCATGATCTCTTTCATTTCCTTTTCCCTCCCCACACAATCTCTTTTATAAATATCCTTACACCTATCTATCATTCCTATGTACTAATTCCTGTTTAAACAAGACTCCCTCTTACTAGACTGAAAGCTAATCTAGGACAGGGATGTTTAACTTATCTTTGCATCACCAATGCCAAGCAAGCAGTGACAAGACCCCAGCAGGCTCTGCACATGCGTTTGCTGAATGAAGGAGCTGATGGGCCCTGGAGAAACACACTGTTCCCCAATATTCCCCAATAAAGTTTATTTTTTTAAAAAAAGCCACTGTGTAATTCACCTTGGCTGCTACATACAGAAATAAAATGTAACTTCAATCTACCTTTAAAGGAAGCCCTTACGAAGCTCTCCTCAACACCCTAAGGTAAGACTGCCCTTATATATAAATTTAATTCATAAGCAGGAAGCCAAAGACTTTAATGATAGTTATAAATTGGAATTTTAAAATAGTGAAAAGTTATAAATTGGAATTTTAAAATAGTAAAAAGTACATACATTCAAGGGAACAGCACCGTTGTTTGAATCTTAAGCACAAGAGACAAAATGTTTGGGCTGCATTCACTCCCAAAGCTGGTACTGCCGGTTTCACTACCCAGCACGAGAGCCACTAGTCACACATGTGACTACTTGTATTTTAGTTTTTTAATGAATATTTTAATTAACTTAAAGATTCATTTCCTGGTCACTGGCTACATTTCAAATGCTCAACAGCTGCATCTGACTATGCTGTTGGCCAGTGCAGATGCAGAACGTGTCCTCCGCCACCACGGGCAGGGCTGCTCTAAACGATTTTCCCAGGGCTGTGGCAGACGACAGGATTCTTATTCAACGCTCTGGCACTTTGCATGCTATAAGCATCTGCCAAAGAAGACGTACCCATAATTTCATGTTAAAGATTGTTCTAGGAAATCTTGACAGTAAACATCAGTCATTTAAAGATAATATCTGGCAGGCACTCCCATCTGTCCCTCATGCTTCCTCCCCAGTCAGTGACTCTTCCACCCACTACTTCCGTACAATAGTGAACAGCTCCGTGCCAGGTCCAGTGGCTTTGTCCCAATTCTATCTCCCTGATAATCAACCCAACATAAACTTACGGTTTTCTATGGGCCATTCCCTGCTCTAGGTGCTAGACAGCAGTGCTTTCTAGAAGATGCTCTTAGAGAAAACAACACAATGTAAGTGCTACAACAGAAGCTTATCCACTCTTGTCTAAACCGAGAGAAAAGCAAGCAATTCTGCCAGAAGGCTTCAGAGAAGGTAACATGTGACCTGGACACCTTTAAGAATGAGAACAAGTCCCCTGGGAGTTTAGTAAAGTGATGGTGGCTGAGGAACACTTTCTAATGTGAGGGAACAGCCTGTGCAAATGAACTTAAATACAAGAATTCAGAGAGGAGACTGTTGGAAAATGTTACAAAGATAAGTGATGGTGAGACTGAACGATCTCCAGTGCCATGCATAGCCATCTGTATTCTATTCTGTAAGCGGGAAAACCAACGGCATGACATGATCAGCTCTGTGGTTTACAAAGACAGCCTTCACAGCATATGGGAAATGGCTGGGAGGTGAACGGACAGGGATGAGAGGACCATAGTGAGGGTGTCAGAGTGCCCAGGGGAGAAAGAAGCCTGATAGAAGGGTGAAGTGGAATGAGCACAATCTAAGAGGCTCAGCCCTCAAAGTGCGTGGAATGGAGAGAGGCAGTGATCTCTCCAGAGACTGCATGAAAGCAGAGGGCGTGAAGGAGCCAGAGATATTGGAAAAGAATAGAAAGATATGACGGGAACCAGCACCAAGAGAAAGGAAGGGGGCGTTTCAAGGAAAGTATCCACTTTACATGACTAGCAAAAGGGAAATACACCTAGCAATCAGGTCTCTAGAAATGGGAAAACCCTTTTAGCTGGCCATGGGGGAGAAGTAACAGATGCAGGAGATAACGGCACAAAGATAAGGGCACTAAAATGTTCTTTCAAGAAGCCAGAAAATATGAGGTGTGATTAAAAAATACAGCAAATGTTTAAATTTTTAAAAATTACAGCAAAAGACACATCGCCATTAATCCTCAAAATATTGCCCCTCTCATCGAACACACTTAACGCATCATTCTTGCCACTTTCTGAAGCACTTCTGGAAGTCCTCTTTTGTGAGTGTCTTTAGTTGCACTGTCGTGGCTGCCTCGATGTCCTGAATTGATTCAAAACATTTTCCTTTCATGGTCATTTTGACTTTGGGGAAGAGCCAGAAGTCTCAAGGTGCCAGATCGGGTGAATAAGGTGGATGAGGACACACCGTAATGTTTTTATTTGACAGAAACTGCCGTGCGAGAAGCAATGTGTGACACGGAGCGCTGTCATGATGGAGGATGAAGCAAAGACACTCACGAAAGAGGACTTCCAGAACTGCTTCAGAAAGTGGCAAGAATGATGGAATAAGTGTGTTTGAAGTGAGGGGGAGTATTTTGAGGAAGATTAATGGCAATTTGTCTTTTACTGTAATAAACTTTTTTATTTAAACATTCACCATATTTTTCAATCACAACTCGTACACATTACAACCTTGAAAACTTTACGCTAAATAAAAGCCAGACACCAAAGACCAAGTATTATACTGTTCCCTTTATATGAAATATCCAGAACAGGCAAATACACAGAGATGTAAAGATCAGTAGTTGCGTAAGGCTGCAGGTGGTGATGGGGAGATTGGAGGATGACAGCTGCAGCTGAAGAGCACAGAAGTTTCTTCAGCACACGAGTGATGAAAATGTTCTAAAATTGCCCGCAAATATCTGTGAATATACAGTACTAAAACCCACTTTATCTTTTTTCCTTTTTTTTTTTTTTTTTTTTGTTGTTAAGGAGGACGCTGCTCCCAGTGGCCCATGTGGGGATCAAACCTGCAACCTTGGTGTTATCGGCGCCTCGCTCTAACCAACTGAGCTAACCGGTCATCCCCTAAAGCCCACTTTAAATGGGTGAATTATATGGTCCATGAGTTACATCTCAGTAGAACTGCTACAAGCAAAGAATTTTTTTAAATTTTTCTTTTTTAAATTTAGTTTTCAATTACAGTTGACATACAATTTTAGTTTCAGGTGTACAACGTAGTGGTTGGACATTCATATACCTTATGATCACCTCATTAGTCTAGTACCCATACACAGTTATTAAAATATTGATTATATTCCCTATCCTGTAGTTTACACCACCCATGACTATTTTTATAACTGGCAATTTGTTCTTTTCAATCCCTGTCATTACCCCCCACCCGATCCCCCCTCCCATTTGGTGACAATTTGTTTTCTGTATCTATAAAAAAAAATTCTGGAAGGTGTGGCAGACACTATCTGCTGTCTGTCTCAGTATCTATTATACTATTCCCCTTCCTGGTCAACAATAAGACTACATCCCCCACCTCAGTTGCAGCTAAGTGGAGTCATTAAGGACTGTATGCAGAATTGATGCAGGAGAGAGAACTTCCAGAGCAGCATTTGAGATTAAGGGGCATAGCATCTAGCACACAAGTGGAGGGGCTGACCCTGGATATGGAGTACGAACTCTAAGTTAAGTGAAAAGGAAAGTGGGAACTGAAGATGGTGGGGGGGGGCAGTAAAATGGTAGTAAGATCAATGGATTTTAAACCAAATGCGGTTGAAGAATTTCAGTGTCTGAGTATTAACTGGATTACTCATTAAAAGAGAAGACTATTGCCGCGTTTCCCCCAAAATAAGACCTAACCGGAAAATAAGCCCTAGCATGATTTTTCGAGATGACATCCCCTGAACATAAGTCCTAATGCATCTTTTGGAGCAAACCTTAATATAAGACCCGGTCTCATTTTCGGGGAAACACGGAATTACCATAGGGAGTGACTTTTCTTTAAGGCCACTGGCAACACCTATTAAAATTTAAACTGCATACACCGTTTGAACCAGCAATCCCACTTACAAGAATTTATCCTACAAATATATTCACACATGGAAGCAGACATTTATGTTCAAGAATGAACTCTTCAACAATATCTATATTATAAAGCAAAAGACTATAAACAACCTAGATGCCCCTTTTGAGGACTAGTTAAGTATCTTATGAATATATCCATACAATGGTATATTATGCAATCATTAAAAAAATCTTGTAAAAAAAATCTTGTTAAATGATCCCCAAGATTATTAAATAAAAAACCGATACTGAGTATGTACACTGTCATACCATTGTGTAATAGTGGGATGTACACATATATAGAACAGGACTTGGCAGAGGAGAACAATTAATATTCACAAAAGAACAACGAACACTGCAGGCACAATCCTTCAAAAAAGACACAGGAAACTCTTAACCATGATCACCTCTACAAACCATATATTCCTTTGCACTGTCTGAATCTACCAAATGGGATGTATTATGTTTTCGAAAAAGATTAATAAATTTTAAAATGTACTGACTTGGAAAGATCTACACAGTATATTAGGTAAGGAAAAGTAAGAGACAAAGCAGTCCATATGCAAAGATCTATTTTGGGATCTGACCTCCTCAAGGCTGCATAAGTATACTGCCCCTCTCCCCAACACAACTTCCGTAGACTAAACAACACTGTCCACCCGCTCTTCCCTACAAGGAAGTAAAACAAGACTATCTGTTCAAGCACAATTTAACACTGCCAAGGGCTGATTCCCCCCACTCATAACATTCCCCTTTATCTCCTTTGAAACTAAGAGTTACACCCTCCCCAGGGAGGCCTGGCTACTCCAGTACAAATGTTTCTTCCTCCCATAATTCCTATAGCACTTGGTCTACTCAGTGCTGTTTCCCAAATAACTATAAACTTGCATCACTTGATATTCTGTTTGCACTGGTAGAAAGCCCTTGAGCTAAGTGCTAGGGTTAAAGGAGCTGTGAATTTTTGGGCAAGTTACCTAATCCCTTTGTGCCTCTGTACCATAATGGTTCCTACCTTCACAGGATTAGGGGTAATTATTAAATGAGTTAAAAAAGGAAAGCACTTAAAGTATTCCTAGCACTTAATAGCTAATGTTTAACTGTTGGATACTATCATGGGTAAGCTTCAATAAAATAACTGTATCTTCATTTCTATATACCCTACAATGCCTATTAGCAGGGTCAAAAATAGCACTGAACAGGGGCCGGCCTGACTGCTCGGGCGGTTAGAGCTCCGTGCTCCTAACTACGAAGGCTGCCAGTTAGATTCCCACATGGACCAGTGGGCTCTCAACCACAAAGTTGTCAGTTCAATTGCTCGAGTCCCGCAAGGGATGGTGGGCTGCGCCCCCTGCAACTAAGATTGAACAAGGCGCCTTGAGCTGAGCTGCCGCTGAGCTCCTGGATGGCTCAGTTGGTTGGAGCGCGTCCTCTCAACCACAAGGTTCCTGATTCGACTCTGGTAAGGGATGGGGGGCTCCGCCCCCTGCAACTAGAAATAGCAACTGGACCTGGAGTTGAGCTGCGCTCCACGACTAAGACTGAAAGGACAACAACTTGACTTGGAAAAGATTCCTGGAGGTGCACACTGTTCCCCAGTGGAGTCCTGTTCCCCTTCCCCAATAAAATCTTTAAAAAAAAAAAAAAAAAGAGTAGGGGGAAAGTTATATGTAATACTTTTTTAAAAAATAGCACTGAACAGCCATGTGTTCACTGAGTGGATTAAGGAAAACTAGTCTTCCTAAATTAATGGATACACATGTTGAACAGGCCAGTTCACTCAGTGGTTAGAGTGCGATGCTCCCAACACCAAGGTTGCTGGTTCGAGTCCCACATGGGCCAATGAACTGCACCTTCCACTAGATTGAAAACGAGATGACTTGGAGCTGAGCTGCGCCTCCCACTAGATTGGAAAATGACTTGACATGGAACTAACGGGTCCTGGAAAAACACACTGTTCCCCAGTATTTCCCAATTTAAAAAAAAAAAAAAAGAAAAAAGTTCATTTTCCAACCTTTTGTAAAGAAACTTTCAAAAGCTCAAGTTACTAAGATTAGACATTAGCCTTCAAATTTACTTCCTCTAAATCACTTCCCTTCTTTTCTGGATTGGCCTTAGTCTTATTCTTCAAGCAGGAAGTTACTTCTTTTCAAACAAGATTTACAAGTTAACAAACCATTGTATATATAAAACTCCCTAGTCCCTATATTCATGTGTGAAAACAACACAAAGGGGAGAAAAAAGAGACTAAATGTCTATCACCTTAAACATGGCAAAAGCCTGAGGAAAAGACTAGTACTCTTGGAATATAGCTAGCAACTCTTTTTTTTTTTTTTTTAATTTTATTGGGGAACAGTGTGTTTTTCCAGGACCCATCAGCTCCAAGTCGTTATTTTCAATCTAGTTGTGGAGGGTGCAGCTCACTGGTCCATGTGGGAATCAAACCAGTGACCAGGTGTTATGAGCTCTGCGCTCTAACCAAGCGAGCCAACTGGCCGCCCCCTAGTAACCATTTTTTAAGACCAAAAGTTTTTAAGGCCTACAGCATTCCTCTCTTGCTTTCTAGTAAATGTTCCCAGGCAGAAGAGAAAGGGCTTGAGAATTGTGCATCACAATCACTGTTATCTTACCCTGTGAATAATCATGATTATTCACTGAAGTTGGAGGAAGGTGTAATTACATACACTCCAATCTCTACCCCATCAGACAAATTCTGGAAGGGGCCGCTGACACAGGTTCTCAGAGTTCCAGGTGGTTCCTATCCACCTCCCTTCCCCACCCAAAACACTACCACCAACCTTACTTGACCAAACATCCCATTTGGTTTTCGAAAGCTGAGTTCCACCTTGGGGGTGTCTCATGAGCATTCAGCATCTACCAAATGGACTACTCAATAAAATCAGAAATATTCATTACTTCAACAGGTCCCATGTAGACTAGCCAAAGTAGAAGGTTCTACTAGAAATTAATTTCAGTTACAGGTGGCAACAGAGTAGAAAGAAAGCCATTTACAGTAGTGGTGAAGGACCTACACTACCTAAGTGTTAATCTAGGCCCTTTCACTAACTAGTGCCCCTTTACAACCAGTTTCCTTATCTGTCAAGTGGAGGATGGAACATTCTAAATAGGGTTGGTATGAAGATTAAATAAGCTATCACACAAAAAGAGCTTAAATTAAAATTATTGCCCAAAAAGAGATTACCTATACTGAAAACAGGTCAGTGTTCAATAAATGCTTGTCATTATTACATCTTATTTTGGACAAACAGCAACTCCTTCCTTCAAATTCCAACTGTCCAGAATTTGAAGAACAGTTTATAATATAGCCTGACCTGAAAAGAACATTATTTTTCCTAAAATGAAACTTTCACCAGTCTAGTAAATATTTTTCCACAGAGCATGTTCCATGCACACCTCATCCCACCCTCTTCTTGCCTATTAAAACAACACAAAACAAAACAAAACAAAACAAAACTTAGTTTATCTCTCACTGCCCAGACAATAGGCCCACAATTCTTGGAGACAGATGTTTCTAAATTCAGAATTTTTCAGATTTTAGAAAAGTAATATGGTGCAAATGTAAAATACTCTGTAAATGCACCCAATAAGTTAATAGTTCTTCAGTAAAATAAATGAATATTCATACTAAGTCGACTAAAGACTAAACAACCTTTCATCAGTTAAATTCAGGTTTTTGTATCAAATGCTTTTGTGGTTTTCAGAACTTTCTGAATGGCAGTTATGAAAAGCCTTAACCCAATGACAATTTGTTTTAATATCTATCTCTATCCCTATCCTCTCTTCTTTGTCCCCCCTCCTTCCCTCCTTCAGTCCCTTCCTCTCAATACTTTTAAAGTACCCTTCCTAATTCCCTCCTTTCTGATTTTTCCATGACTCACAACCATGCTGTTATCTTAGCGAAGTGGACTGAGCCCCTCCTGCTATTTCTCTTGGGAAATTAAAAGAAAATAGCCTTTAAATTAGGTGACTTGGGGGTTGAGTGTTGGTGTGCATAAGCTAAACTGCAGGGCGGACAGTAATTTAAATTCCACATCCTAAATTAGCTGATTTTGTTTTTCATTTCAATTTTTTTTAATTTTCAGGGATTGCTTTTTATTTTTGTTTAGCTGAATAATTCTGGTAACTTGTTTAGGGACTACAAATTTTACAGTACTTTCTTAGACGCACTATATATCTGCCTCTGTGCACAATTTTTAAATCATTTTTGGCAGATAAGGAGCCACCAAAGATGTTTGAGATGGTGCTACCAGTTTATAATCAACGAATGTATTATACAGACATTTATTAGCCAAACATTCCTTATAAGCAAGCACAAAACAGCTCTCCAGCCAAGAAACGGAGTGGAAATAATTTGACTGAATAACTATGTAGCTTCTATTGGATCAAGATCTTTACAATATTTTGGAAAGATAATGAATAAATTTCTATACACATAAAATAATCACACCTTTAAAAATTACTAATTCAGACTACTTAAGATAATTATAATTTTACCCCATAATTCTTCAAATGGACTAATTGTGCAAAACAAACAGTGATGGTTACAGCAAGCTTTCTACCATTTCTCAACCATCCGTGAAATAAAAGCTTTTACTACAGCATAGCTTTGGACATGACTTAATTTTTATTTTGTTTTCCAGCATCCATTACTTTAAATACAGTGGACACAACAGATTAGAGATTGAGTTCGTAAGACTTATCCTGTTGACATCCATACGCTTCAATTAAGTAAGCTAGTTGAGGGGGTAAGAGGAGGGAGACGAGGGTAAGGGGGATCAAATATATGGTGATGGAAGAAGAACTGACTCTGGGTGGTGAACACACAATGGGATTTATAGATGATGTAATACAGAATTGTACACCTGAAATGTATGTAATTTTACTTACAATTGTCACCCCAATAAACTTTTTAAAAATCTAATTAAAAGATTAAAACCTTACAAAAAAAAGTAATCTAGTTGAAAGTTTGCTCAAATCAGTATTGTACAGACTACTATTACAAGAGTTAAAGTTGTCTAGTCTTTTAGAAACTAAACTTGAAAGTTTAAAAGGAAATTTTAAAGCACATAAAAATCCTGTGAATTTCATTAAGCATGATCCGAGTGTACATAAAAACTTCCACCCAGCCCTAGGTTTTGTCAATGTTAGTTTCCGTGAGAGGTAGCAGTGTCAATGCAAGCAGTAAAAAAATATTTTGGATAAAATCTGTGTACGAAATGCCATATTGCAGATCAGGAAATACTATAAATCCCAAGACACTAACTTACAAAAAAAAACCAAAGTATACAACCACCCTTGGCCAAAACAATAAAATTATCCTGTAACTTGCGTTATTAAGCCATGATTTTTTCCTTCTTTCCTCTGCCCTGAATGCACCCTGCTGACCCTTCCCCAATTTAGATAAAACCTCATACTTAAGGCTAAGTGACACTCTCTCAAGGCCTTCCGAGTTCCCAAATTGGATCAGGCCCTTTAGGTACTCCCCCAGCACCAGCATTTCTCTGCGCTCCACTCTTCATACTCCTTCCTCCCCAGTTCTTCCTGCCAATCTCCATAGTATAGAATCCTATCTGTCCTACCCACTCCTGCTGGACAAGTACAGACACAAGCACTAAGAGTTAAATGTTCAAATAACAAATTTGAAAAAATAAATTTCCAGAGGCAAAGAAACTTTATATAACCAATTTGTTGTACACAGATTTTAAAAAGAAAACAGTTACAAGATCAGCTGTGTACACACTAGTGGTGGGACTACCTCCTAGGACACTTGGCTTTAATTTTAATAGTTCAAGAATTCGCCCTTATAGAATCATAGAAACCCCTCATATAACCAAAAATTTCAATTATCTGTAACAAGGAGTGTTAAAACTCAGAACCTACCCTCTGAACCATTTGCTCTTATTTTAGACAACCCTACGTGGCTTAGTTCACAGCAATTTAGAAAAATACATGCTTGGGTGAGAAAAGATGCAGCCTCTGACGAGAATGTAGGAGACAGAAAACCCTGTAAACCAGGCCTGGAAATGTAAAAAGAGGGGGGGGGGAGTGTCATTCAGGCCAGGCCAGAGTCCTAAAGTGGGGCAACAGACTCCAAGGATAGACCTCAAAATTCCTGGAGGAAAGAAGACTTTAACCATCACAGAGAAGCTTAAGGCTTAGATACAATCAGACAGGAAAAAAGAAGACATCCATTACAAAAATAGACAAATTTTAAAGCTTAAAGAAAGAAGCTTCAGTTATTGAGAACACAATACTACTTCAGTGGTTTAAGAGCTCACTTTTTCTTCAAAAGCCATACCTCCCATATGTAAACAATGAATCCCATAAAAGTTTAAAAGCTGTCCCTCAATTTATCCTCTTGAAATAGTTATCGAAACTATAAAACTGAAAATAAAGGTCAAAATACAGCCTTTTCTCCAAATAGCCCTAAAAATAATAACCAAACTAGAATCAAATTTTTGTTCAAACAATAAACCTGGTTGAAAGGAAATGTACACTTTTCATAAGCACCTTTCTCCGACACCCTCCATTCCCATCTTTTCTCCTTTGTTGAAGTATACATGAAATGAATAGGATACGTACTGCTTCATTATGTCAGAGGAATAACACCCCTATATTGAAACTGCTTCAGTGCAGTGGGCAGAAATCTGTCCTATCAACTCCAGGTTCACCCACACCCAGGACTGCCCGGCAGAGGAAACACCATTAAACAAATGGGAAATTAAATTGAAAGCGTAAAGCCATTTATTTTGTTTATGGACTACATAGGAAACCTCTGGCAAAAAGGCCCACACTACCATCTGTCCATTTGTTCATAATGAGCTTGAGCCTGGTACTGCCATTATTTGGCCATCTTGATTAAGCAGGTGCCAAGGGTTGATGCCAGTTCAAGGGCCCTTGGAGATGAAACAGAAGGCCTAAGGCACCTAAAGGCAAGCAGAGGAGAACAACAAAGCCTCGAATATGCTGCCAAATGAAACTAATCTAGACTTAAAATTCTTCTTCGGGAGGGGGAAGACCAAGAAACACTCCCGAGGGAACATACCTTTTGGCTTCCTAAATGCCGTGTTTCCCTGAAAACAAGACCTAGCCGGACCATCAGCTCTAATGTGTCTTTTGGAGCAAAAATTAACATTAAGACCCGGTCTCACATAAGACCCAGTCTTGTATTAAAATAAAACCAGGACAACGACTTGGAGCTAATGGGCCCTGGAGAAACACACTGTTCCCCAATATTCCCTAATAAAATTAAAACAAAAACCAAACAAAAAAACTAACGCTTCTGACTTCAAGACTGAAGATCCTTCAGTTACAGTTCCAACACACACGTGTGGATGAGACAATGAGAGTTGGCATTAGTTAGAAATTTTAAAACCCTTCAGTTATAAAATGTGATGGTCGCAAGTAATTAGAAAAAAAATCTCCAACCCACTATCTCCTTTCTGTCCACTGGTTGAAGATCGTGCCATCTCTGCTGGAACGATGTACTGATGATTAAGAGTGTAACTAAATGATTCCAGAGTCACTACTTACAACCCAAGAATGAATTCAGACAATGTGTGATTTACATGGTCTCACGTTATCAAGTTATTATTTCTAATGTCAAATAACATTTTAAAATGATGGTAAAATCCTAGGGCATAGGCCCCAATATACCAACTCCTAACAGTTTCTTTTGTTTAAAAGAAAATGAAAACACCAAACATGTCGTGTTTCTCTGATACGGTCAAGCTGCAGTAAAGAAATTCATACAACTTTAAGCTTCCTACCAATAAAATCCTTATTTGTCACTGTGAAAGCAGTCACTATATAAATACAATGCACTGATATCCTAAAGAAAAAATATTCTTGAAGAATCCACCAGAGTTACAAGTATTTTTACTAAGGGAGTAAACTAATATGCACTGAGCACTGTACTCTGTATATTATTTCATCGAAAATCCCCAATAAATGGATGTTATCTTCATTCTACAGACATAGGTCCTTAGGCTCAGAGAAATAAAATAACTTGCTTAAAGAAATACAAGCAAGGGAGGGAGGTGGTAGATGAGGGTAAAGGGGATCAAATATATGGTGATGGAAGGAGAACTGACTCTGGGTGGTGAGCACATAATGTAGATGATGTATTACAGAATTGTACACCTGAAACCTATGTAACTTTATTAACAATTGTCACCCCAATAAACTTTAAAAAAAAACAAAAACACTTCACTAAAGTAATAGAGAAGACTGAATGAAATAAACTATATAAAGCACCTAAAAAAAACAAGCTTGTGTGTGTGTCGGTCTGGCTACTTCTATGCTAGAACTCCTTTGTAATTATAGGGCCATCAGCATTTCTGGCAATAATACTCTGGTTTAAGCAAACCTACAGATGAAAAGCATAACTTCATTTTTGTTTTTAACACAATGTAGTAACGAACAATTAAGGAAACAACTTTGAAATGAGTCTGCTGTCTTATAAGGGAGGCATCAATCAAACTACCCGAATGCATTTCTCGAAGCTACTTAAGGAATCCATTTCAAGCCTCATGGAACAACAATGTACCATCCCCAGTGGTGCTAGGCTAGTTGTCCTATGACCAGCAGTTTGCACTGGGTTAATCTCTGGCCATGGATAAGGGCTTCAAGAAGCCACATATTCTGGGGTGGCCGAATGGCTCAGTTGGTTAAAGCGCAAGCTCTGAACAACAGGGTTGCCAATTTAATTCCCACATGGGCCAGTGAGCTGCCCCCCCTACCCCCCCCCCCCCCGCAACTAAGAGCTGAGCTGCCAAGGGGCAGCCGGATGGCTCAGTTGGGTGGAGCGCGTGCTCTTAACAAGGTTACTGATTCAATTCCTGCATGGGAAGGTGGGCTGCACCCCTTGCAACTAAGGTTGAAAACGGCAACTGGGCTTGAAGCTGAGCTGTGCCCTCCACAACTAGAGTGAAGGACAATGACTTAACTTGGAGCTGATGGGTCCTGGAAAAAACACACTGTTCCCCAATAAAGTCCTGGAAGTACACTGTTTCCCTTCCCCAATAAAATCTTTTTAAAAAAGCCACATCTTCCAATTTATCAGCGAAGCCTATCAGCACGCCTTTACACTGTATCGAATCCCACCACTTCCAGTTACGACTCCTATCCAAGCCACTATTATCTGTCACTGGATTTATAGAGCCCTCAGTAGATCTCCCTGCTTCCATTATTTGCCCACCTATAGTCATTCTCTGTAGAGCAGCCCAAAATAGAAATAAATCAGATATCACACCCTTCCTACAAAAACCCACCAACAGCTTCCCAGAGCTCTCCGAATAAACCCTAAATTCCCGGTTCCTGTAAGATCTGGCCCCTGCCTACCTCTAAGACTTTATTTCTTAGACTCCTCCTGCTTGCTCTTTAGACTCCAGCCGTTCAAGCCCTTTTGCTATTCCCTAAAAAAGGCAAGCCCATTTCTTACTTGTTTACCATCAGTCTTCTCTACTAGAATAAAAACTCCATGTACCCCTTGTTCATTGCAACATTTACAATAGCTAAGACATGGAAGCAACCTACGTGTCCAGAGATGAATGGATAAAAAAAGATATGGTACATATATACAGTGGAATATCACTCAGCAATAAAAAAGAATGAAACCTTGCCATCTGCAATAATATGGATGGACCTAGTGAGTATTATGCTAAGTGAAATAAACCAGACAGAGAAAGAAATATCATATGATTTCACTTACATATGAAATCTCAAAAACAAATGAACAAAACAAAAACAGACTCATAGAAACAGATCAAACTGATGGTTGCCACAGGGGAAGGGGTTGGGGGATGGGTAAAAAAGGTGAAGGGAAATATAGTCAATAATATTGTGTAAGTTTGGATGACGACAGATGATCACTTGAGTGGTGAACACATTATAAGGTATATAAACGTTGAATCACTATATATTGTACATCTGAAACTAATGTAATATTGCACTCCAACCACACTTAAATTTTTAAAAATTAAAAAAAATAAAAATAAAAAGACTGATAAATTGTTCTTTAACTTAGAGGGGGGAAAAAGAATATAAACTTCATGAGCAGGGTTTTCAATGTTTCTGTGATTATTAACATTTGATGTGCTTTCCACTTTCTTGTCGGTGATATCGAGAAAAGTAGATGGGATAATTCAAAACTAACATACTTTTCAAACCAACTGTTCACGTTTTCAGAATAAAGATATTGTAAAAGTGAGTCAAATATATGGTGACGGAAGGAGAACTGACGCTGGGTGGTGAACACACAATGTGATATATGGAAGATGCGTTACAGAATTGTACACTTAAAACCTATGTAACTTTACTAACCATTGTCACCCCGATAAACTTAAAAAAAACTTTAAAAGAACCATTAAAATTGCTGTACTTTCAAAAATTAGAAGAAAAAAGAAAGATTGTAAAGCAAACAAAAAACTCCCAGAGGTCTGGGACCTTCTTTGTTTTCTTCAGAATACTGCCTGGCAGATAGTAGCTATTCAGTAGTAACTATCTGTTCAATGAATGAATAATTACAAAAGCACAACCAAGTTTGGCCATTCCTCTTACCATGCCAAGCACAAATTCAAAGCCAACCAAAACTACTACCATCATGCCTTCTCTGCCAGGTAATGACACCCAAGGAGAATCCCCTTAACAGCTCATTTTTCCATATGGAGTGCCCTCAGATCCAAGGAAAACAAGAAAAGTTGGTCAAAATGGTACCAGACCAGAATATTTATCACGGTGTCCATTAAATTAAGATACTATTTCCCTTATTTGTAATCAGTTTAAGATATCTAAACAGCTGCTGGATGGGCTGTTATACCTTCTGTTAACACCACTCTCTCCTACCACTGCTGACTCTTCTGGTAAGAAGGAAGTCTGTCCTGTTCCTCATTCTGTAGTTGATAATTAGATATACCCACAGCACAGGCTGTGGATAAACTGTATGACCAAACTACTCAATCAAAAAACACGAAAACTTCAGGGGCGGCCCATTAGCTCAGTTGGTTAGAGGATGATGCTCGTAATACCAGGGTTGCCAGTTCGATCCTCACATGGGCCACTGTGAGCTGCGCCCTCCACAACTAGATTGAAACAACTACTTGACTTGGAGTTAATGGGTCCTGGAAAAACTCACTTAAAATAAATAAAAAATAAAAAAAAAATAAAAAAAAATGAAAACTTAAAAATGAAAGAAGGAACAGGATGGAAGGAATGGTCCACAAGTAAGAGAAGTTATGTGTGTAATATGGTTAGTCCATCTCCTTCAAGATTAGGAAAGAGGTTAGGAAATATATCTTCATCTAAGGAAGAAGTATCACTTAGAATAGGAGAGAAAAAGGAAGTTACAGGAGTATCTTAGGAGAGGCAGGAAATAAGACCAAAGAGAAAAGTTATAGCGTGACATAAAGATATCAAGATTGGCAAAGAAAATCATCAATACCCACACTTCCCTAGAACTTATATTAATGTATACCATGTAACAATAATCTCTATTCCATGAGGAAAGGAGAATGAAAGATGAGGTTCTAGTTACATACCTTACAAATGTACTGCAAGACCCACGGCCTGTGTGGCAGAAGTTCCACAAAGTGCCTTGAAAGTCTCAGATGAAAGGCACTACAAAAATGTAAAAAATACCAGGAATTATGTCTGTTCATTTTACAAGTAAGAAAACAAAGTTCAAGATGTAAATGTGCTTGCTCACAGTTCCGTGAAGTAATTTAGAATCCAAGAGAGAAAAAGAACAGATTTTAATTTTTAATTGACATACCATAAAAATTTATCACATTTATACAAGTCTTGGCCTCATTCACTTAACAAAATGTACACAATCAACCTTATTTTCTGATTATAAACATAACTCTTTTAAAAGCAAAAATCAAAAGCAGATGAATTCTATATAATTTCTCAATATTTTATTATAAAAGTTTTCCAACACACAGCAAAGTTACAAGACTTTTATAGTGAACACCTGTATCCCTACCACCCAGACTACCGTGAACACTTTAATGACTTGCTTTATCAAACTGTGTTTCTTTTTAATATTGGCATTACAGAGAAATTGCAGGCTGAATGGCAACTGTCCGAAGATCAATTGCTTCAAAAAATAGGTCAAGGGTTAAATCCTTCTGATATTTTTGTCAGAAATGATCAGTATTAGCCTATTATTTACAATCATATCTACCCCTACCTTCGGTGTACGATTCTAACAGTTTATTTAATATCAAATCACATCATTCCTCTGCTAAACAAACAAATGTCTAATCTCAGAACAAACCTAAAGAACTTCCCATGTCCTAAAGGCCCTACACAATCTGGTCCCCACCTACCTCTCTTATTTTATCTCAATTTTCCCTACACTCCAAACCTATTTCACTGGCTGCTTATGTTCTCTTTCCCTTTACTTGGATGTTAAGATACTATCACAAATATGCTTAAACACATTTACTTTACCCATCCTCTTAAAAAATAATCAAGCTCAAGTTGGTACAAACTGCAAACTGGCTGTAATTTAACAGAGTGTACCTCATATTCTGATGATTATTAGCTACATAAAGATATATTCAGAATCATCTAAGCACCAGTAAACTCAGACCAACACCCAGAACCAGCAGCTTCAATGCCTATCTGATTTGCAGTCACATGACTACCATAATTATGAGTATACAAGGCCTTCACTTATTACTACAGCACCACAGATTAAAAATGAGTCATTTAAAATAGAAACACTTGAAATAGGAATTTTACAGTAATTACTAACTTAAAACTGTCTTGGAAATTTTAATTTATTAATCTCACAAGTACTTAACAGTGACCATGTCCCCAAAGAGCATAATATAGGAAGACACATCAAAACAAGTTTAAAATGTAGTTACATTAACGTGTAGGTACAAACTGAGTTCCACTGGCTAGGTGCAAAAGGGATAAACTAAGTGGTAAGGAGAAGATGAAATACTTATGGACCTTTTAAAACTACTAATACCGTATATGTGATTAAAATCCAGTGATTATGTACCATTTATCATTATCACTAATAGCCATAATGCAATTAAACCCAAGGTGCTGTCTATAGAAGCCCAGCAAGCCCAAATCAGTGCTCTTAAAAGTTGAAAATCAGTCTTTCTTCTGACAGAGACAACATAAACCTCACAGCTCTAGGACAATTAACATGACCCAAAGTGGCAACCCACTTCCTCCTCCTGTCACTGCTTGGACTCCACCCCAAGGACAGGAAACACCTAAGATCTACCTGTTTCCACTCTCCTAATAACTTACACCCCCACTCGTGACCAGAATAAACTTTTAAAAGGAGTTAACTGACACACACAAAAAGGAATCAGGACTATGAAAATACTCCAACAAAACCATTATCATACACACAAGGGACTATTTACTTGATATATGTAGTTTTCTCCCCATCCTATCTCAAATCAATAGTCAAGAGTGGGGGGGGGAGATGAGGGTAAGGGGGATCAAATATATGGTGATGGAAGGAGAACTGACTCTGGGTGAACACACAATGGGATTTACAGATGATGTAATACAGAATTGTACACCTGAAATCTATGTAATTTCACTAACAATTGGCACCCCAATAAATTAAAAAAATATGAAATAAAATAGTCAAGAGCCCACAGTCGCCTGGTAACATCTCAGACTGACTTAATTATGTTGGATTTGGTGCAGGGGAGTCTGGGCCTCCCTGTGGAAGTTAGTCCCTCAAGAAACCCAAACTCCTAAAACCAGGATTGGCCACGCAGGGACTCTGTATATTCACTTATCTATTTCAATCAACTGCTACAGGACCATTCAGTTACAGAGAGAAGAGTGCTTTAGCTAAAGAACTGAAATTTGTTTGGAAAATGAATTTTGCAGATTCTCCCAATATATATATATAATCAGCAATATATAAAAGGAGAACACGTTGGAATAAGTTGTAAGTCCTGAATTTCAGCTTCACTAAGCTGACACTAAACAAGATGTCTGGGAGTACATGGAGAACACCTTACAGGGAAAATAGTTGTGGCCTACACCTGACTAGACATTTGACCTTGGGAAATTTACTTAAGCTTCTGGGACTCAATTTCCTTATCTGTCAATAGGGTTGGACTATAAATCCTGAAGCTTCCGTTCAGATCTAAAATTCTAGATCTATGAAAATAGTCAGCGAAGTCCTACTCCCTTCTTCCCTCCAATAGATTCTTACGAGAACAGAGGCTGTAAGTCTAGGACTAGACTTTGACTCTAAGCAAGTTCCAGCTTACATATTTTATGTCCTCAAGAGCATCAGTGGTGTTGTACGAAAACAACTTATCAAAAGAGATCCTTCAAGAAGTTATCCTTCAAATTAAGAACTAGTTTTGTATATTCAGTCCAAACACTGTCACTTGTGCCAAATACTCAAAACAGTATCTCTACCAATTTTAGCCAAGTCTAAAGTGACAATCATGCAATGTCACTTTACACATTATACATTTGGGTACGTGACACTAAGTGGTTGAAAAATTCTCACCACATACAACATTAAATAATTTTTTAAAAGCGTTTTTCCGCTTCAGATCTGGCAGGAAGGAATATAACCTGATTACACACCTGCAAGAAACATTTACTTGTGAAGACACAAACAGTGGTTAAGATTTTAAATCAGGACCATTAAAAAACCCAAGTGGAACCAATTCTGAGGTTAAAATGCCAATTTCCCATCATAAACTAATAAACACGATTTTGACCACATCAATTTGAGTGTAATTAGTGCTATTTAATGAAGACGACTTGTAACTGGTTCTAATCAGTAACTAAGAACAGACAGTTGGGATGATTCCTAGTCAAGGTAGTAACTTAGACTAGGCACCATTGCAAATTAATACCATTTTGAGGCAACATAGCTTAAATCATGAAAAATATTTTTTAAGTGGATATTTTCCTTCTTTGCAATACCTAAGAATCCTAACCCCCCAAGATTTCAACACTATCTTTTATTAATACTTACACAATCTCCAAAAATACAGCATTGAAAAAAAACACCTACTTAATATAACTGGACTTCAACGCAGTATAAAACGGTGATTCATGTTTCACATTACATGTAAAGGCCAAAATGGAGTTGTAAAGAGTTTCTTTCCCATTTCAACTCGGACGGCCACACGCGCTTCGCCGTGGCTGGCTGCACCGAGCGGCTGCGGGGCCCGGCTCGGAGCCCCCGCCCTGCCTGCCTGCCCCGCACCGCCGAGAGAGGAAGCGCCGGGGACCGCCGGCGGGCGACTCGGTCTCCACCAGGCCTGGCGGGGCGGGGGAAGGGGCGCGGGAGGCCCCGGGGCGCGCTTCCGGGGACTACGCGGGCGGGGCCGCCGTTTCGGGGAGCGGGGTCCGGACCCGGAGTCAGGGTCAGGGGCCAGGGGAGGCCAGCCGAGAGCAGCAGGTGGGGCGCGGCCGCGGCGGGGCGGCGGGAGGGCGGCCGGAAGAGTGCGGGGCGGGCGGGCCCGAGGGGCCGCGACGCCAGGAGGAAACCTTCTCACTCACCTCAGGCAACGACTCCGAGTCCGGCCTCTGCGCGCCGAGGACGCTTGTCCGCGAGTCGCAAGCTCGGGGACTAGGGCGGGTGGCTGAGGAGGCGGCAGCGGACTAACGAGAGAACCGACGGAGGACGGCGGGCGGCGGGAGGGGAGCGCGAGCGAGCGAGGGCGGGTGGCGGTGGGAGGGCGGGGAGCGACGTGCGCGCCCCCGGTCGCCCAGCGCGCTCGAGCTGGCCCCAGTCGCGGCCCCGCGCACGCGCGCGCACTCACAGCTCAGCCACGATTGCTCAGGAGCGCGTCCACGCCCTAACAGCAAGGCGCTTAACCAATAATTGCAACCGCGTGAGGCATCACGGGAACTCCGGGGCTATAAAAGACATGGTTGCTATTTTGTACTGCTCGAGTCACTCATCCTTGAAGTGAGCAGGGTGGGGCTAGTTGCGCGTGCGCGGTCCTACTACTCCTCCCAAACTGCCAACTCTGCGCGCGGGCGAGGTAGACTTGCCTTGCCTGGGTTCACGCGTGCGCCCTAACGGGCTTGGTCCCGGAAGACCAGACGCCTGCGCTGTGGGAACTACGGTGACAGTCGTCCGGGTGGGACCCAGGCCAATCATGGCGGATTCTTGGTCCGGGCAGTCCTTGCAAGCTCTGCCGGCCACGGTGCTAGGCGTCCTGGGCGCCCTGGGCAGCGAGTTCCTGCGGGAGTGGGAGGCGCAGGACATGCGTGTGACCCTCTTCAAGCTGCTGCTGCTGTGGTTGGTGTTAAGTCTCCTGGGCATCCAGCTGGCGTGGGGGTTCTACGGGAGTACGGTGACCGGGCTATATCACCGCCCAGGTGAGGCTCCCCACCAACTTCCGTGCACTGGCGCCCCCACCCCTCAGGACTGTACCATTGGGCTCCCCAGAACCCCCTTAGACTACCACTAGTCCCCTAAGAACCTTATCGCAACTTAACGCTGTACTCTTAACTAATGCCAGCATACCATTTCACGCCAGAAACCCCACCATTCCCCCATCACATCATAATTCTTACCTTAAACCCTCATCGGACAATACCACTAGCCCCTTAGATCCCCCACCAGACTCCAAATACCACTAGCCTCTAACCTGACCTGGGCTGATGCCTGCTCAGATCCCCAAGCCAACCTGCTGCAGCTCTGGATGTGTTCCTGCCCCCAGGTCTGGGCGGCCAGAACGGATCCACACCTGATGGCTCCACGCATTTCCCTTCGTGGTGAGTAAATCTGTTGCCATCTCAACCCCATGCCTGGCAGGCAGAGGACACTCCTGTGCTGGGGACAGGGGACGGGAGTTCTCAGAGTCCACCAGCTTTGTGGCCTTTGCAGCAGGCTCACAAATAGAGCTCAGGCTTCAAGTGACAATGATGTCTGAACAGTCCGTCAGGATGTTGTTCAGCACTCTGTGGGGTGGGTGGTGTTATTGTGACAATTTCAGACAAGAAATGTCAAGTCCCTTGGATTCCACTCCACTGAAAACCCCTAGTTGGAAAG
This sequence comes from Rhinolophus hipposideros, assembly GCF_964194185.1. Taxonomy (NCBI): domain Eukaryota; kingdom Metazoa; phylum Chordata; class Mammalia; order Chiroptera; family Rhinolophidae; genus Rhinolophus; species Rhinolophus hipposideros. The sequence continues at coordinate 61,417,557 of NC_138060.1, forward strand.
ATGGCAGCCTGTCCTTAGTACCAACTGTACCGTCCTCTGTACCAACCGGCCTCATCAGGGTCAGCCTGCTCATCTGTGAAACATGAACTCATTAATCAGGGCATTCATTCAGCTGCTCTCTGAGCTCCTTCCACATGGAAGGAGCCATGCTAGGTCTAGAGAACAAGGACGACCCAGGCCCTACTCACAGGGGGAGCCAGATATTTGAAAGGGGAGGGCAGCAGTGCAGGGATGAAGACAGTCGGAGAAGATTTCTCCCAAGAAAGACACCTAAGCGGAGGGCAAAGGCTAGGGGGTGGTAAAGTGTACCAGGCAAAGAGAGAATGGCTAGAAAAAGGCCTGGAGGTAATGCAAGGGTGACATATTGGAAAAACAGACAAGGACGTGATGCTGAAGCTCAAATATGAAGGCGTGGAGGGACCTGCAAAGCGCTAGACTTTGGGGAGCTATTCAAGGACTCAGCCACGATTAGGCCATGACCTAACCTAATTTGCCTTTTGCCTGCCTGCCTCATGGCAGTACATAAAGGAGGCCAACAGAGAGCAGGAGGCCAGATAGGAGGCCTGCCACTGCCCAAGTTTTTTTCTTGGGCTAATGGGGAAGGATGGGAACCATCCCCATCATAAGGTGGGGAACCAGAAGGAAAAAGAGGTCTATAGGGGAAGGTGGTGGGCCCAGTGTGGGCTGTGGGAGCTCAGCAGAGAGGTTTAGATTGTAGTGTGACCTTACTGAGCCCAGCTCCGCCCCTATGAAGGGGCTAGAGAAAGCCAATCTCAGACTGTTGTGCTGTCTGTGGAATAACCCCTCTCTTCTCTCCATCACTTTTAGGGAAACAGCAGCAAACGAACCTCTCAAAACCCACAGAGAATAAGGGAAGGCAGCAGAGGGGTCTCCAGGGACATCACCGGGTCTGCTGGCTCCCACACTGGGTTCTGCTAACCAGACCCCAGGGATGACTGCAGGGGGGACAGGGAATACTCCAGTGCTTGCCGGGGTGGGCCTCCACTGCCCTTGGCCTTTCCTCCAGCAGCCCCAGGCGCTGGGCCAGTAAAAAGTTTGCCTCCACCCTGATCCGGGGGCCTTAGGAGAGAAAGCATGTTCCTCCTCTCAGGGGTCAGTTTAGGAGAAGCCTCTGGGTTGGGAAGGCCAGTGATCCATTTTCTGTCTTGGCTTTTTCCTGTCCCTGTACCCATTCCCCTGGGATATGACCCCATAGAGATTTGTCCGAGAGGAAGCCTGAGATTTGTAAGGGAGGTCTGTTTTCCCCTAAGCCCCAGGTTTCCTGAATTTGGTTTTGCTTTGTTGGCAAGGAGCCAAGAATCTTGGCCTGAACACAGCCTTATACTCTGTGGTCACTTAGCTGGACATCCAGGTACAAGGCAGGGGGCAGCTGGCACCATCCAGATGTGGAGGTACTAAACACCCACCTCCCCGGTGCATCCAGAGCTCTCCACGTGTGAGCCTGGCTGTGGAAGTTGTCTTTTCCCAAGCATCATACTCATGTTCCTCGCAATCCTTGGAGGGAAGTCCGGTGTCTGAAAGAGGCTGAGCCCCAGGCGTGACTTCCCACCCCCACCACATAAGTGCCCAAGGGGTTGTGGGTGTGAACCCTGCCCGCTCAGATACTAAGCTGTTAGTGCAGAGCGGCCCCACCCTGCCCTGCAGCCCCATCACTTCCCATCCGGACCTGGAACTTTCAGGAGCTTCATTGTAAGAGCCCACGAGCTTAGCTCCTCCCCACTAGCACCATGTCAGCCCCAAAGAACCCTTAAGAGGGAAGAGCCACTGGCTCGGCAGGCGTGCTACTTCCACAGTGGGCCAGAGGTGTGGGTAGCAAATGGCAGCTCCTGAAAGCAGTGCGGCCCTAGACTGGCCTCCTTCCCTTATGGATGTACTTCTGCCTGCTCCTGCTGGGCCACCAGCTACTTGCGTCCCGCTGCCTGCTTCCGCTCTGTTAGATGTCACATTTCCATCCAGCAGCCTTTGCAGCAGAGGTGCACTGGAAATAGGAATACTGAGCTCTTGCACAAGTATTTAGTCCAGAGTTATCTTCTGGTTGGCAGGATAATGGTTTTGCGGCTCCAGGCCTACCCACTGACACCACACACAGAATCAGGATCTCACATTCCACTCCAGGCTCATTAAACATGGCTTATTAAACATGGAAGTGCATCAATGCTGTGGTTATTCAGACAGGAAAAGGGTGTGCATGCACAGGGGAAACGAGGGGGAACACCCCAAGGGCCGTTGCCTCTCAGCACCCAGAAATTAATGACTTGCAGTGGAAGGGGGAAACGCCAGATGCTTCTCACAGCCCTCCAGCAGACAAGAGTGGGGTCGGTGGGAGCGTGGGCCGAAGAGGTGACACCAGCTACCAGAAGGAACAGTGCTATATGCCCAACGTGGGCACTATATTAGTTCTTATAGACCTGTCCCTCTCAAGGGGAACCCACTCTGAGCCTGTCTCAGAGGCCAGGAAGTCAGGCATTGGCCTGACACCCCAGACCCTGTAGGCAAAGGACAATGAAGGTAGAGACTGGCAAGAAGGAAGCTCGTTTAATGTTTTTTAGGAGTCAGTGGAGTCTGGTAATGGGATGCAGGGGCAAAGGTCAGCACAGAGTAAGGCGAGTCCAAGAAGGCCCAGCTTGCCCTACAACAGCCCTGGGGCTCAGAACAGGTGATGAGCCTGGCATGGTTTGCTACTAGGCAGCAAGCTGGGCCAACTTGGGAATGTGGAAGAGTAAGTCTGCCCCCTCGGCCATCCCCGCATTTACATACAGGCACAGTAGCCCTCCTGGGCCAACCCTCTGTGAGTCAGGAATCATTCCTGCCCAGGGAGAGGCAGCAGCCTGCATTCATGGAAAGTAAACTGGAGGAGGTGGCCAGCCCTGCCCAACGTCATAACCCTTTGCAGTGTGAGAAACAGTGGTGAGGTAGGTTAGGCAGGCTTTATCCTCCTAAAGGGGAGACTGCTGCACCCACACCTGGCAGAGTGGAAAGGAGAGACACCAGAACTGGTGCTTCTCATAGCCCTCCAGCAGGCAAGAGCGGGGTCAGTGGGAGCGTGGGCTGAAACAGGACACTGGGTGAGCTGATCCGTCACTGAGAATTGAAATTGAAGGACGAGGGGGTATAGGTGGTGTGGCCCCCCTAACCAGACAACCAGAACCAGCCTGCACCCAGCCACCTCCCCTCTGCTTCAGCTTCCTGACTAACCCCTTATAGAATGCCCTCCAGAGCAAGGTTCCTAGAGGGGAGGATGATCTGAAACCATCCTCACTTGAGAGTGTAGTAGTTTGTGGGCACAAAGGGCATCTTGCTAACCACAGCCGTCTGCTGTTTCCGCCGTACTTCTACCAGCAGCCGGGTACCTGGCCGACTGTACTCAGAAAGTACATAACCCATCGCCACATTCTTCTTCAGGCAGGGTGAGGGGCAGCCACTGGTCACAGTACCTATCCAGACAGAGGCCGTGTGTCAGCCCTGCCCTGCCAATCCAGTGCCCCCACCCTCCTGGGGAAAGGACAGGGTTCCTCAACCTTCCTGATGTACCCACCAATCACGGTGCCCTCTGTACTCAGGATGGGGCTGTGTGCCCGCATAGGCGCTCCCTCACACATCAAGCCCACACGTCTCCGCTGCACCTTGCCCTTCAGCTGGGGGATGATGACTGCAGCTCCAGGAAAGTCCATGGCAGCTCGGCGGCGCTTTCCTGAAGCATAACACACCAGACTCAAGCCACAGTCCGTACGACCCCTGGCTACAAGGTCCCCAAGTGCCGTCTATTCAGCATAGAGGCCTTGTCCCTCCCTTGCCGTGTAGTCAGTCAGCCACCCACTTTCTGCCCCCTGGTCTTGGAGGCCATGCTGCCCACCTCAGCCTGCTGAGAGTCCTCAGTGTCTAATGGGCAAAGCTATAGTGGCATCATCAGGGAATGGAGACCTGGGGAGGTGGAGTCACTTGCTCCAGCCAACAGAACCTTGGGAGCAGTCACAGGCTGGCTGGTCTCATGAAGAGCCACTCCAGCCTTCAGCATCCCATCCCGGAGTGCTAGCCCAGCTCACCCAGTGTCCAGCTAAGGCTGCCTTCCACAGGTGTGGTGTGTTCGTCGATGTCATTCCCATACAGGCAGAGGCCTGCCTCCAGGCGCAGGCTGTCCCGGGCCGCCAGCCCCGCCAGCTTCACCTCTGGGTTTTCCAGCAGAGCTTTTGCCAGGCGGACTGCCTCAGCTGCTGGCACCGAGATCTGAATGGGACACCAGAGAGCAGGTGGGCCGCTGGCCCCAGAGTCCTGTGCCCTGCACTACTACTACCCTGCCCCCACTTCTTGACACACCTCCACGCCATCCTCTCCTGTGTAGCCACAGCGGGTCACGCGGCAGCCGGCCACGCCAAACACCTCCATCACAGCACTGGTCATGAAGGGCAGTTTCCTCAGGTCATCTGCCACGCCATCCTGTAGCACCTGGGCCACAGTGGGGCCTGGGCCCAGAGAGCCAGTGACCATGTGTCCAGGTCCCAGTGCCCCTCAAAGCTGAACTGCAGCCCTTATTCGGGGATCAGAACAAGCCCTGACCACGTCTTCTACTGCAGATGGGAGAAGATGCTCTTGCCTATGGCATGAAGTCTTGGGGCAGGTAGAGGGAGGGTATGACACCCAGCTTAGAAGATAGCATACAAACCTCACCGCACCCACACCTTCCTCCTGGTACGGCCTCTGTGCGAACAGTCGAGGAAGCCAGTAAAGCAAAGGTCAACACCTGGCCACTCACCTTGCAGGGCTAGCAGGGCATTATCTACCACCTCCAGGCCCACATCACTGCCCATGTTCCGAAGCTCCCTGACTTTGTCCTGAAAGGAAAGACAGAGACACCACATCGGCTTCTGGGAAGACACAAACACCACACCACTTCCTGAGCAGCTGCCCTGGGCTGGGTGCTGCAGAGCTAGGCAGAGTAGGATGGTTCCGTCATAAGGTTGTGTGGCTGCTAAGTGGTGACCCAATCCCAGCTTTAATGCCAGGCCCCAGCCCTCCACCCTCAGCAGAAGATGCTAACTCAGGGGCCAGACTCAGCTTCACCCCCTACCTCCTCTGTTTCCCCACCACTGAAAGCTGGCATGCGCCAGGGAGGCCCCACTCTGGCCTGCTGTTCATTCACTCAGAGACCCACTGTCTGAGTCCCTTTTCCACACCAGGAGGTCTGTCCTGACAACAAGGACGCTGTTCTGCGAACGACAAAGGCGGTACCTAGAACACAGGGGCTCTACCTGCATGAGGGCCAAGTCCTTGTCCCAGCAGCCAGCGTTGGACACTACGTACAGGTGCCCTTCAGAGGTGTTGGTCACAATCAAGTCATCTAGGATGCCTCCAGCTTCGTTGGTAAACAGTGACAGTGTCCCCTAACACCAAAATTAAGCATCTTTGCCTCGAGGTTCACGAGGCCAAGGTCAAGTGTGAATCAGACACACAGCTGGGCCCACTCAGCCACCACAAACTCATGAACAGGACTGGGAAGATGCAAGGAACGAGGCTGGGTCAGCCCAGGCCCCTGCCCAAGCCCAGTTTTTGATCCTCATGCACTGAGGACATTTGCACCCCTCCCTACTCAGTACTGAGAGCCCCGTGTCACTGTTAATCCAGGATACTCAGTACTTGCTCTTTAATCCCACTCAGACCTAGAACAACTCAGCCCATCCTCTAAACCTCAAGACAGAAGCTTCAAAATCCATCTTGATCTCATACGCTCCACAGCAGCAATGCCCCAAAAATACTATGAGGCAGGCCTCAGCCTCCACACTGGATGGACAAAAAGCCTGGAGTTGAGAGGTCACGGGAATCCCTGGGGGATCTCGTTAAAATGCAGGTTCTGATTCAGCAGGTCTGGAGCAGGGCCTGACAGTGTATTCCTACCAAGCTCGTAGGTGATGAAAAGGCTGCCTTAGGGACCAGACTTTCAATTGTAAGGGGTTAGGCCACACAGAAAGTCACAGAACAGGACACAAACCTGGGTTTCTAGCCTCCTAGCCAGATGTGTGAGGATAGGCTAGGCCCCTCCCTGCAGATGGTTGGGTGTCTGGCCATGTCTCAGAGACTCAGTTCCCCAGGATGCAAGCTGAGAAGCTATGTCTGATGCATCACTGGGCCCCCAAGCCTGAAGGAGGGCGTCTGCCTGCTTGCTGGTTCATGACTAAACACCCACTGAGCAGAAATGAGAGAAGAGGGGCCCACCTGGTTTGGCCTTAGCTCTGCAATATCTCCAACCACTAGACTTTCCATCAGCTTCACCCGGTCACAACCGTGTATCTTGGTCTGGGAAAGAGTTCGAAAGCTTCAGGACACTGCAATAGCTCCAATCTAGGCCACTAGGCAAGGAGGCATCCTTCCTGCCGTCCACAGCACCGTCCCACCCAGCCAAACTGCCTGACCAGTCTTGGTTCTGCAGGTGGAAGTCCCCACTTTCTGATTCCCCAACATCTGCCAATATGGGACGGGGTACAATCGGGGGGGGGGGGCATTTGAAAGGGCCCAGCACCTTCCCGAAATACCCACTTTTCCAAACCAATACCCAGTGCAGTGGATGAAAATGGGGGCCAACCCTGGAAACCCCAGAACATTAAGGCATGCCACTAAGTGGGAGCAGGCTGGAGAGATTAGAGAGGAGCTGATCAGGAGAACTTCTGAGTTAATTTCCTGGGGGCCATAGCCGATGACGCCCGAGACCTCCAACTCTTCTGACATGGCGGCCCTTGGAATTCAGCTCCCAGCAAACAAAGCTAAGGGTTTCACCACTGTGGCTGGGGAGGAAGCCCTGGTCCAGAAACTGGCTTTCTCCCCTGGCTCACCTGTAGCATGTGGGACACATCAAAGAGCGAGCAGTGCCTGCGTGTGTGTAGGTGTGAGTCAACGTGGCTGTCCTGGTACTGCACTGGCAGACTCCAGCCTGCAAACGCTACCATCTTCCCGCCATGGGCCAGGTGAAAGTCATAGAGGGGTGTCCTGCGGAGCACATCCTGCGGGCGGCCGGGCTCAGTGCCACCAGGGTCCCAGCCCCCAGCCCCCTCTTTCCCCCACCCTCCAAGATTAGCATCATGCCCCAGCACCCTCTATCCCACCTGTGAGCCACTGAGCGGACGGCCCGGGACCGAGGGGAGAGGCTGCCCACGCAAGCCCAGGCGGGCCACCATGCTCACTACTCGCTGCATTGTTACCGGCGACCAGTACAGCCGACGCAGAGGCCACCACTCTGTCAGGCACGCTGGGAGATGTAGTCCGGGCCGGCTTAGTCAAGTCTCCCACAAAGGGGATCAGAATAGGGGCGGGCAACCCCAAGAGCAGGCGGGGCTTTAGAGCACACCGTGCAATGGGTCCTGGCTGCAGGGAAATAGCCCCAGGCATTAACAGCTGATGAGGGCGGACTGGGCTTGGGTCCAAACCCTTTAAGCTGCTCAGAATCACAGCTGGGGGCTTGACCTCCCACTGCTCACTGTCCTGCCTCCAGGGGCCAAAGTTCAGCAAAGGGCTGAGAGGACAGAATTGCACATTTAGGACATCAGGAGAGTAAGGTCAAATGGGAGGGGAAGGGGTGGAGAGGACACAGGAGGGAGAGCCAGCCTGGCAGGTAGAGCACCAGATGGAGTCACCTGGTCTCCTGTGAGGGAGGGTCTCCAGCTCTCCCACTGGGCGGACACAGGCAGCCAGCACAGTCATGTATTCCACAAATATTTATTGATCTTGCTGCACGAGAGGCCCCGTGCTAGGTGCTGGGGACACAGCTATGAATGAAGCACAGTCCCTGCCACTCCAGGGACCTCCCCTCTCACACACACAGAGGGCCGCTACTCCGAGCACACCACTATGGTCATTATCCTCTCAGCAAAAGCTGACTGGAGCTAAGTAAATGTCCTGGCAGGAAAACATGCCACCTGCAAGGACCCTGACAGGTGAGAGCAGAGAGCTAACCTTCCCTCAGAAAGTTGTCAAGCTACACAAACGTCCAATTTTCCAGGTCCCACACATATTGCAGTACTATCTCAGCCCCAACGGGCAAAGCCAGGAAACACCAGAGAGAAGCAGGATTTTCTTATAAGGAAGAGCAATCTGCCTCATTCAGCAGCTGGCCTGGGGATGTAAAGAAACTTAGCTTTTTAAAAGACACCAGTGAGAAACCTCACCTGGACCCACCCCCCACTATGATCCCTCACCACACTGAGCATGACTTTTGGAAGGGAGCACCTAGGAAAAAGGACGAGGATGTGCTTTGGGCTATGTTAGACGGCAAACAGGTTTCACGACTCACTCTCAGGCCCCAGCCTTCACAGGGGCACCTGCCCAAGATGGATGGGCAGACCCATTGGAACACACATCCAGGTGCCAGCTCAGAGACTAAGGGACTTGGGCAGCCCAAATCCCCAGCTTTGCTCCCTAGGAAGGAAGCAGTTTAGACAGGAAATTTCTTTTTGTGGGTATAACACAAAGGGAAAGAAGACCAATAGGGGGTGCAGAAGGAAGAAATGGGGCTGTTTTTTCTCCCTTAAGCTTCCAAGCTACAAGAATGCCATGGCTACAGCAGCCTTCCAAGGCTAGCTAGATATGGCAGGTTCCCACCCACTGCACTCAGGTGAGGGAGCAGGCAGAAGATAGGCATGTGCACATCAGCAGGAGGGCAGAGAGCACATGGGGATTCTTAGTAAGTAGGAATGAAGAGTTTTTAGGGCAGGAAAAGGAGGAGTTTCAGGTTGCAGTCAGGTAAGGACAGTGTACCCCCACTGGAAGCTCGTGCTGAAGCAACACAGTGAGCCCAAGCCCCCAACAATCTTCAATCTGTGAATGTGGCCCAGACAGAACAGACATGTGGTCAACATTTGGAATGCACAGGGAAAGCACTTCGGCCTCTGGTGGCCCAAACCAGGCCTGGACGGGCACGGAAGGTCAACATCTTGGTTAAGAGCCACAGCTCAAGTGTAGGAGAGCAAGTTCAGGTCATAACAGCCATCCACCTGCAACACAAAAGACAATCAGATCTGACCCGTTCAGGGTGATGGAAGCCAAGCAGAGGAAGTGATCACTCACATCAAAGCGGCCGATCTTTGTGGAGGTATGACTGGCCCGGACCATCTCCGTCAGTGCCCACATCTGCTGCACCTCAGAGGATACGCTGCTGGGGTTTGGGAGACCCTGCTCCAGAAGGAAGGGTCAGTAGCTATGGGTCTCTCCCAAGCAGTGCCCTTAGAGCTCCAGAGAAGCCAAGTTGGGCTATGGAACCCTGTAGCTGAGACCAGTAACATTCCCAGATGACTTGTGAAACATGAGGTTGGGGCCTGATGTGAAGGAAGTGTCCCACCCCCACACAGAAATGCCTCAAATCCCATGGAACATCCAGGAGAAAGATGGCACAGCGTGAACCAAGGGCCCTGGGTCCAGCCCAGATTCTTGCAAATGGGGCCCACTTGGGCATGTGCTAGACACGAGAGCTATTCATACATGGTTCTTACTCAGGGTGAGGGCTTACCTCAAGGCGGGGAGCGGGCTGCTCACAAGGCACTGGGTGGGACAGCCACTTGGGAAAGGTCATGGAAGGACTCTGCAAAGCAAAAGCATTACTGCTCTGACACAGGCAGAGGAGAAGAGCCCTGAGACCAGATTCCCAGGTTCCGGGAGCAGACAGAAGGGCCACTGAGCCTTGGACACTGGGAAAATCCTGTTCAGGGATCCACAGAGGCCCAAGAGGCAATCAGACTACCTAAGCTCTTCTGCTATGCCGAAGGAGGCGCCAGGAACACAAGGAAGAGAAATATCTCCCAGCACCTGGAGGCTCCAGCTCTGAAAGAGGCAGGTGGCCCCAAAGGTTAGGGGATAGAGGGACATGGCCTCACCTCGCATCATGAGTTTCCAGCATTCACACCTGGCTAACTTCCACGAAGGCCTCCTTCTGGGTCTCACCATCCTTACCCATCCACTCCCACCCCACCCCCAGTTCTCCCAGCCATAACCAGGAGCCTCCTGGGGAAAAGGCCAGCCAACACCTCTGCGTTAGTCACTTACCTTTGGTCCCTGCTGGTAGATCTGCAGCTCCTCCACTGTGAAAGACAACCACAGTGGTGATGGCTGTCGCAGAATCAGGCGCAGCTCCAGGACTCTGGACATGTCACACAGCATCTGACACATACACACAGACAAGGACCCAGCGAGGGCCCAGCTCACTGCCCAGGAGCCTCCCAACAAGCAGTGAGCCAAGCTGCTGTCTCCCAGGCCTTTGGGAAGGAAAGAACAGCAGTCTCTCCGAGGTACGTCCCAAAGAGCCATAGCCCAGGCCAGCCTCGTCCCCCTTCTTCCCTCCTGGTATCCTGGTTTCATTCCCAGGCCCCCTGTGAGCCCACATCTGGGCTGACAGGCCATGAGTCCCAGCTGACCTGGTGCTTGAACAGCGATACATAATCCTGGGCTCCCTCCTCACTGTGTGGGTCAGGCATCAGGCAGTAGTCCCGCAGGCAGGTCACCCACTTGACTGGCGTGTGCATCGAGGTACACTGGCGAACACGGATGCTCAGAAAAGCTGTGTAGTAATTCTTAAACGTGATCTCCTGCAACTAGAGCACACACAGTCCACCATGACACATCAGACCCAGGCCCAGGGCCCGAGAGGCTCAAAGACATGATCTCCTCCTGCCCTTGGGAATGTTCTCTTATACCAATCTAACAAGTATCCTCTGGGGCCCAAAGACAATTTTGCTTTCCTAGAGGAGACCTCAGTCATATAAACCACAACCACAGATCTCGCCACATTCCCAAGACGTTGCCAGAGGTCAGAGCCCTAACTCTAGAGGAGACAGAAAATGTACAGATGAGGCCTGAAGGGGGAAGCGTTCACCAAGTTCACCAAGAAAGGAAAGGCAGAGAATGTAAATGTAGCATATAACACTGAGTAATTCAGCCTTGCTACAGCTCTTCTTACCACCGGACACTCCTCAGAATCACCTAAGGAAGTTTCTGAAAAATACATAGGTGTACAGGCTCCACCCCAGACCTACTGAATCGGGATTTCGAGGGTTGGGTCCTTTAATGAAATTTCCCAGTGTACAGTAAGGAACAGCTTGGGGAAGAACCACACTCTATAGGACAAAGTGCATGGGGCCGAGAGGCAGGCAGAGCACACAGAGTGGCCCCGAATGCCAGGCCACCAGAAAGCGGACTTTGTCTTCTGTGTTGAGGTCCTGCAGTGTCCAGTCACTCTGCCAACTGATGCGGAAGTGCAATTAGAGATTGAAAACAAGCCGTTGGGAAGATCCTGATGAGGGATGCGTTGAACCTGACCTGCCACAAGGACTGTAGGAATGAGCAGGAGGCAGATTTTGGGGTAACTTATTGTGTAATGATTCCCCAGCCAGTGGCCAGGGACAAAATGACCTCTCCCTATATTTGGTTCACAACTGTATTTCCAGTATCTAGCCTACTACTCATCTTGGCACTTCCCTGTCAGCGCTGCCCTGGACCTGGGGGAGAGATGGTGTAGAGAACAGGACAAGAAACTGCGTCCTGGTAAATATGTGTTAACTGAAGGAATAAATGGTTAACTGATTCGCAAGGGCGAGGCCAGTATTAAGGCTTTATTAAAAGATTCAATGCCTGGGACACGCCCGAGTTCCCAGGTCAGCCCCGCCCAGAAGCCCCGGTCGCGCCCACGGGGCTAGCTCACCTCGAAGGGCGCGACGCTGGGGAAGGTGACATCGATAACCAGCACGCCAGGCCGGCCTTGGGAGGTCCGCACATCGCCCACTTGCAGGGCCACGGTGCCTTTCACATGGCAGGGCACCAACACGCGGGACATGGTGCCAGCGGCCAGGAGCAAGCACAGACGCCGATCCTGGCCTGGGACCGCTGGTCTTTCCCGGCATCCCCAGCCAAGCCCCAAAAACTACAACTCCCGGGAGGCTACGTGCTTCGCAGGCCCAGCCAATCACCAATGCTCAGGGCGGCCGGGAGTCGGAAGTGCCTGCGGAAGTGCTCCTTCAGCCAATCACCCCGCGAGCCTTCGAGAGCCACTCCGGCCCTGTCCCAGAAATGGCACAGCGGTTCTATAGCTAAGCGGTTATGCAGCTAAACGGTCCCTCGGTCTCCCTCCATTACTTCCTCTGTGCAGGGCGGGCGTCAGTTAAGTGTGTAAAACCAAGAGCACGAATCATCCAAGTGCCTGGCCGACATTAAATGCAAAAATAGATATATTTTTTAACCACTACTTTTTTAACAAGGGAAGGATTTGAACAGATACCGTAATTCACAAAAGTAGCCAATAAGCCCATGAGAAATGCTTAACATGATTATTAACCAGGGAAATACAAATTAGAACCCCCCACACAGCCACTGAAAAGCAGGCTAAGTAAAATTAAAGACTGGTGTCATGCAGGGTGGCGTGTGGGGTCTCTGGTCCCGCTCCCCACATAAGAACACAGGATATCGTGAGGCCACAAAGGAACACCCACGGATACATAGATTGGAGAGTCATACCACTATATTCTCTCTGGCGGCTGGATTGGAGACACAGGAAGCAGGAGCCACACTATCTGCGACCTGCCGGCCGCTTTTCTGCCAACCAACCAACCCCACTTGCTAACTGAAGTCCACGCTTGCTAGCTCAGCCACCATCCTCTTGCTAGCTCCCATTTTCAGCTAGCGTAGCCACAGGAGTTATATTAGCGGCCAATGGCTCACTGGTTACAGCTGACGGCCCACTAGCCCCAGCGGATGGCCATCCAATCACAGCCGATGGCCATTTACTACCGGAGCCAGCACCTTTCCATGTGAAGCCGAGAGCCTGGAAACTGCACTCCTGGCTCTGTCCCCACAACTGGCAACGATGTGGAGTGCTGGTAAGCGTCACCCAATTCCTCAATTTCTGGCTGTTTTGAAAAAGTTTGGCGGTTCCTTAAAAACTAAATTTACACCTACATTATGGTCCAGCCATTGTACTCCTAAGTAGTTGCCCAAGAAAATGAATGCATATGTCCACCCGAGGGCTATATTCACAACAGCCAAAATTTGGAAATAATTCAAATGTCCAATGCATGAAGAGCTAAACTAACTTGGTATATACATACAATGGAATACTACTTACTCAACAATAAAGAATTAACAAATCCAAGTGTCTATCAACAGATGACTTAGTGGCTATTGTTATTGTTACTATTATTATCCTGCTTTGTTCATTCAACATTGCTAGGAGCTTTCCCCACCTGGATCAGAAACCTGACCCAAGAAGAGGGGATGTTTCAGTTCAGATCCAAAGGCTGGAAAAGACCAAAGTTCTGGCTCAAACTATCAGGGAAGAGGAGTTTCCTTTTACTAAGCTTTTTTGTTCTATTCAGGTTTGCAATTTGATTGGATGAGGCCCACCCATATTAGAGAGAGCTGTAGTGCTTGACACAGTCTATTCAAATGTTAATCTCACACAGAAACACCCTCACAGACACACAGTCAGAATGTTTGGCTAAATGTCTACACCCATGGTCAAGTTGACACATAAAACTAACTGTTTGAAAATGTCCACATATTTGTGACTTTTGTTTTGTTTTGTTTTTCCTTATCTTACTTATTTCTAGTTTCATTTATTGTGATGAGAAAAGACACTATATATAATTTCAATCTTTTAAAATTTCTTAGGACTTGTTTTGCTTCTAGTATATGGTCTATCCTGGAGAATGTTCCATATGGATTTGAGAAGAATGTGTATTCTGTTGTTGGGTGGAGTGTATTAGGTCGAGTTGGTTTATAGCGTTGTTCAAGTCCTCCATTTCCTTCCTTCTGTCTGGTTGTTCTATCCATTGTTAAAAGTTTGAGTATTGAGGTCTCCAATTATTATTGCAGAACTATTTCTCTCAATTCTGTCAATTTTACTTCATGTATTTTGGGGCTCTGTTGTTAGATGTATATATGTTTATAATTTTTTATATCTTCTTGATGTATTATACCTTTTATCAATATATTTCCTTCTTTGTCTCTTGTAACCTGTTTTGATTTATGTCTAATGTGTCTTACAATATCATAGTCACACAGATCTCTTCTGGTTACTATTCACGTGGAATACATTTTTCCACCCTTTTACTTTCAACCTCTTTTGGTCCTTATATCTAAGGTGAGTCTCTTGTAGATAGCATATGGATAGATCTTGATTTTTTAAATCCAATCTACCAATCTGTCTTTTAATAAGAAAGTTTAATCCATTTACATTTAATGTGATTACTGATAAAGGATTTACTTGTGACATTTAGCTATTTGTTTTCTGTATATTTAATGGATTTTTTTGTTCCTCACTTCTTCCATTTCTGCCTTTTTGTATTTAGTTGATTTTTTTTTTTGTAGTGTACCACTTTGATTCCCTTCTTTCCTTTTTTGGTATATTTTTAAACTATTAGCGGATAACTTGGGGATTACAATTGACATCTTAAATTTATAACAAGCTAGTTTAAATAATACCAACTTAGTTTCAATAGTATACAGTCTTCCTGCTCCCATACATCTGTTTCTCCCCCTTTATACTGTCATTATCACAAATTTCATCTTTATACATTTTATGACTGACATAGATTTTTAATTGTTGTTTTATGCATTTGTCTTTTAAGTCATAAAAAGAGAGAGAAGTTACAAACCAAATCCAAAGTACAATGATATTCTCTTTATTTACTAGCTTTTTATTAACTTATAGAAAGGTGAGTGGCTGTCAGCCAGCGTGAGTGGCCGTGGGCTGCTGAATGCTGCCACTGGCTGCAGTGAGTGGCCGACCAAGGATGGTGACTGACTGCCTCAGCCCAGGGAAATATAAGGCTCATAATACGAGCATGGGCCAGGGAGCTGTGTTCTACACAATTAGACTGAGAAACAATGGCTTGAACTGGAGTGGGGGAGGGGGAGGAGGCGAAAGAAGGGGGGGGAATTATATAAATGCCTAACCACTATACTGTGCACCTGAAACTAATACAAAATAATACTGAATGTCAACTGTAATTGAAAAAAAATAAATTAAAAAACAAAAAAGAGTGTACTGTGGTTCTGAGAGTGAAAATTTTGAGGCCCGCTGCTCTAGGGTTTATTTCTAGGAGTCAAATTTCTGGATCATGGCTATGGGAAAATGCATATCCTTAAATTTAGTCAATAACATCAAATTTCTTTCCCAAATAGTCACACAGCAAGAATCTTTTTTAAACTACGTTTCTTTCCCTCCTCTCCTAGCCTGTCTCTTACACTTCTCACTCCCCTGCTCTGGCCATACTGGCCTTCAATGTTATCCCCAAGCTCACAGGTTCATTTCCACCTCATTTCTGTTACTTGTCAGCCCCAATATCTCCCCACCTGACATCACATTGCACATTTATTTGTTTACATGCTGTCTGATATATCCTTTTCAAAAACACTGTCCAAAAAATATACAATGCAAGGGGGCCTGCCTGGTGGCTCAGGCGGTTGGAGCTCCGTGCTCCTAACTCCGAAGGCTGCCGGTTCGATTCCCACATGGGCCAGTGGGCTCTCAACCACAAGCTTGCCAGTTCTGTTCCTCGACTCCCGCAAGGGATGGTGGGCTCTGCCCCCTGCAACTAGTAACGGCAACTGGACCTGGAGCTGAGCTGTGCCCTCCACAACTAAGATTGAAAGGACAACAACTTGACTTGGGGAAAAAAAAGTCCTGGAAGTACACACTGTTCCCCAATAAAGTCCTGTTCCCCTTCTCCAATAATAAAAAAATAAAAAAATACAATGCAAGCCACGAATGTAACTTTTAAATTCCTAGTAGTTATGTTAAAAAATAAAAGAAACAGGTTAAATTCTTTCTTTTCCCCCCTTCTTCCGCCTTTCACCCCCACTCCGGTTCAAGCTGTTGTTTCTCAGTCTAGTTGTGTAGGACACAGCTCTCTGGCCCATGCTGGTATTATGAGCCTTGCGCTCCCCCGGGCTGAGGAAGTTGGTCGCCAGTCGTGGTCAGTCGGCTGCTCACAGTAGCTCACTGAAGCTCAGGGCAGCTCACGCCAAGCTCTGGCTGCTCACGGCAGCCCAGCTCCAGGGAGAGCTGATGTTCACAATCTCAGCTGTGGAAGACGGCAGCTCACTGGCCCCTGAGGGAATTGAACCAGCAACCTTGGCGTTAGGAGCACGGTGCTCCAACCACCTGAGCCAATGGGCACTGACCCAAATTCTTTTTTATTTTTATTTTTTATTTATTGGGGTGACAATTGTTAGTAAAATTACATGGATTTCAGGTGTACAATTCTGTATTACATCATCTATAAATCCCATTGTGTGTTCACCACCCAGAGTCAGTTCTCCTTCCATCACCATATATTTGATTCCCCCTTACCCTCATTTCCCACCTCCCTCCCCCCTTACCCTCTGGTAACCACTAAACTGTTGTCTATGTCTATGAGTTTTTGTTTCTCAATTGTTTGTCTTGTTCTTTTGTTGTTTTTGGTTTATATACCACATATCAGTGAAATCATATGGTTCTCTGCTTTTTCTGTCTGAGTTATTTCGAGTAGCATTATACTCTCAAGATCCATCCATGTTGTCACAAATGTTCCTATATCATGTTTTCTTACCGCCGAATAGTATTCCATTGTGTATATATACCACAACTTCTTAATCCATTCATCTATCGAAGGACATTTTCATTGTTTCCATGTCTTGGCCACCGTAAACAAAGCTGCAATGAACATTGGAACACACGTGTCTTTATGTATAAATGTTTTCAGATTTTTTGGGTAGATACCCAGGAGAGGGATTGCTGGGTCATATGGTAATTCTATTCATAATTTTTTGAGGAACCTCCACACTGCCTTCCATAACGGCTGCACCAGCCTGCATTCCCACCAACAGTGTATGAGGGTTCCTATTTCTCCACAGCCTCTCCAACACTTGTTACTATTTGTCTCCTTGATGATAGTCATTCTAACTGGGGTGAGGTGATATCTCACTGTGGTTTTTATTTGCATTTCTCTGATGATTAGTGGTGTTGAGCATTTTTTCATATGTCTATTTGCCATTTGTAAGTCCTCTTTGGAGAAATGTCTCTTCAGGTCCTCTGCCCATTTTTCAATTGGGTTGTTTGTTTTTTTGTTGTTGAGTTTCATGAGTTCCTTGTATATTTTGGCAAATTCTTTTTAATGAGGTATTTTATTGAACCTCAAATATACAAAATGTGATCGTTTCAATGTAAAACTATAAAAATGTTAGGTATTTTACATTATTTTTTTCCTGAATCTTTGACATCAGGTGTGTATTTCACTCTTGCAGCACTTCTCAATTCAGATTAGCTACATTTCAAATGCTCAATAGTCACATGTGCCTGGTAGCTACCATACTTGACAGCATCACTCTAAAATATAAATCCTGTAAAAACAGGTCTGTCTTGTTCCTGGCTAAATTACCAGCACCTAGAAGAGCATCTGGCACAGAGTAGGTGTTCGTTAGTGTTTGTCGAATTCGTGAATGAATGGAATAGCTTTGTGCTCATTGTGCTATCCCCTGGGACTGGTCCTGGTACCAGCCCTCTGAGAACATCCTCCTAGGTGGCAGCTCTCAGCATAGTCAAGACATTAGCGCCACCTGCTGGTCAGTGGAGAGTCACCCACCCGTGAGAATCAGGCTCCCCCACTCAAGGCTGGTGGGGCAGGCATAGGTGGGAAGGTAGGCTCGGGGTACCTGGAATGATATTCTTCACCTGAGCCTTGGACCCTCAACTTTCCAAAGGTCTTTCCCAGATCTTATTTCCTACTATTACCAATGTGACTATCATATCAAGAATCCCATCAATAGTCAAAAACAAGAAGACCACGTCAGGTTCCTTTTGCAAGGTCCATACCTGTATTCTGGAAATGGCTGCCTGAAATAGTCTCCTACAAGCCAGCCCTTTTCCCAGCCGTTCTTAACTTCTGTTTGGTCTCGGACTTTTGAGAACCTGATGAAAGCCAACCTCCTCCAGCGCGCGCACACACACATACACACACACACACACACACACACACACACACACACAGTTACTTTTGCTCATATGTATAAGCTTGTACCGAGTGAATGGCACCTTGGTCCAATGGCACAGTGGCCCAATAGCTATCAAGTTCCTGATCCAGATGGGGAAAGCTCCTAGCAATGACAAAGCAGGATAATAGTAACGATAACAATAACCACTAACACTTAACATTTTTTTCTGTGACAGACACTCACTGTTCTCTTCACACTTGTGTTCTTCACTCAACCCATTCTTTTTCAAGGTAGAAATCACAATCATTGTTATATCACAAGAAAGAAAAACTGAGTTGAAAGGTTAAATAACTTGCCCAAGCCCATAAAGGGGTGGAGTGGCCCTACTGGGGTTCAACACTGGCAGAAGGAATACAACATTGTATATAAACTCTGGTCTCAACTTTATGCATTTTTTAATTTAACAAATACGTACTGAATACTTTTTTCACATAGCTATACAGCAGTGAACCAAAGTCTCTGTCCTCATAGAGTTTTCATTCTAGTGGAGGAGATAAGACAAATAAATCACTTTACATATAATGGCTAGTAGTGCTAAGCACTCGGAACAAGTAATGGCGAGAAACACATCCAACATACCCTTGTGAGGTTTCAGACAGGTCACTTTATTTCAGGCTTCCTGGATCCTAGGGTAGACAAGTTCTTTCCTTTTCTCCTACTGTGGGTTCAAAGTTGCTGGTTGGCAGGAGGAGATGGCAAGAAGTGACCAACAAGGTCAGGCTCTGCCTAGAAGTGGCCACACTTGGCAGCTTACTAAATAAGTGGAAAAGGGATTCAGTTTCAAGATAAACCAATTGGGAGGGCTACATTGGGTGGGCTGTCGAAGGTTGGGAGGATATGGAATTCAGGCAGGACCCAGAAAAATGGGCATGATGGACATAATAGGTGCTCACTAAATGTGGCGAATGACTGATACAGCTGATTAAAAAAACAAAACAAGGCTAGAAGGTATATTGATGAATGTGTATGTGAATCAGAACCCAGAGCTTTCAAAGCTCCCAGAGGCCCCCAGTTGGATGGGCAGAGGTAGGGGGACAGCAGATACTGTTGGGAATTTGGGGAGGCCTTGTATGAATGGGCAGCCCAGCCCCGGTGAGTGCAGGTCTAAATTCTCACCTGGGTTTGAAGCTGCTCTTTCTTTTATATTGTCCCCAATAAGATGATTTGAAGTAATTCTAAGGAGGTGGCAGAGCAGGTGGGTCCCATGAGGTTTCCCTAGCCCAACTCCACAGGCTCTAGAGGGCAGTGCAAGTCAAGATGGCTGGGGAGCTGGCCCCAGACTCACAGCCAGCTGGGGTAGAAGCAGTCTGGAATTTCTCCGACCTTAAGCACACTGCAGGAGCTTCTAGCCTGGAGTCCATGAAGATGTTCAGGGACACTTGTAAACCGTAGACAAGGTTCTGCGTATAGGGAGTTTGTCTGGGAAAGTGTCAATAGCTTTTTGGATTATGGAGGAAGGAAGACTGGGGGTCTTGCCACAGGGAATGAAATCCATGGTAATGCCCCTTCCCAGGTTTGGTCTCCAGACAGGCCTAGGCTGCTTTCCTGAATGTCGGCTGACAGCTCCACCCACCATATCCCTTGAGGCCTTTCATGGAATACTCAGCCATCCCATCCAAGACTCTTTGTGTGTCCAATCAGGGGGGTGGCAGGAAATAAGACTCTCTCCTTGGGGCCGCTGGGCATAGCTGGGAACTTGGAGCAGTGTCCTGCAGCTGCTGGGGACAGGGAGCCAAGGAATGCTTGTGCTTCCCTGGCTTTCCTGGGACCCACTGTCCTGCCGCTGAAGTCAGCCTGGGCTCCACCAGGCTCCACTCTGGGCCTCCCTGTTGGTACATTTTATCCCATTATGAAAGGAATCTGGAACGAGATGACTCTAGTGTTGGGCAATGCAGGACCAGCAGCCGGCCAGCTTGTCAGTTCCCCTACCTCCTCTTCTGAGCTCCGCCTGCTTGGCCCCCACGCCAGGCCATTCTGCTCAGAGTCAGACAAGTTCCAGCAAAGTCTGGGAGGTTTGGTTGGGGCCTGCTCAGGCAGTCACCTTTGCCCCATTCTTGTCCATCTGGCCAGGCCTGGACAGGCTCTTCTACTCCTGAAGACCTTCTGGGAATTCACCAAGCCAGCCGGAAACTCAGCTGCTCCCCTTCCCCAAAGACCTGGCTGTAGTGACCCCTCTTCCACGTGACCTCCTCAGACCAGGCCAGGCTGCCTGACTCCTTTCCTCACACCTCCTGTTTCCCATGTGCAGCTTTCCCACTGAAGGACTGGAAAACATGCTTCTCAGTTGCCCTGGCTATGACTTCTGTCTCTCTGCTCTGACTTCTTGCATGTCTGGGGACAGAATAGGTGCTTAGTAAGGGGTTTTGTGATTTGATTTGGCTACTCCCCGGCCCCCTACCTGGTTCCTTATCCTTTTACAATTAAAGACTGAGGTGGGCTTAAATTAAATGGCAGAACTGCAGAAGACCCTGTAATTGGGCCGCTCTCACAATTACGTCTGTCCAACCCCCAGGCCTTTTTGCTGCTCTTCGAACGTGGCTAGCCAACCTGGAGGCCTCAGCCTTTTCTTCCTCACTGAGGTTGGCCATTAGCCTCTTCCCTCCCTCACTGGTCCCTGACTACTCCCAGAACTCAACAGTGTCAAGACCCCAAGAAGATGGCCATTGGCCATGTGCACATGGAGAGACGAAGAAAGACTTGGCCCGGGAAGGCCCCCTCATGAATTCAAAGCTTCTGTGCCCTGGGCTCCAGGAGTGGATGGGTCCTGGTAGTTGACATTTTGAGGCAACTGTATCCATTTGTTCACTCATTCAGCAAGCATCAGTGGAGTTCCTTGCTCTGGGTCAGACATAGTGAAAGCTATGAAGATGAGCAGAAATCCACAGCTTGGCCACTTACTAGCTGTGTGACCTCTGATAAGTGACAACTCTCGGGCCTCAGTTTCCTCAACTTTATCACGGGCCACTGATAGTAACGCCACAGCTGGTTATCGGGAGGCATGTTGAAATTTTGTGTGTCCAGGATGCAAAGGGTGCAGGACTGAGCTCCACGATGATAGCTGTTACAATCAAGGGTGCTCTTCACCCTCCAGGAGTTCGAGGTCCCCTAGAGATATTGAGGAGTCATGCTGGGAAAGCTCGTGGGTATCGTTCTTGAGTAGGAAAGGCAGGACTTGGGTAGGTGGATAAAGAGGAGACCATACAGGTGGTACTCTGCAGGGAGCTGAGGGGAAGGGATGAAACAGGCTTGAGCAGGTCCCTATTGTGGGGGAAAGGGGGTGGCTTAAATTTATTCTGTAGTTGATTGGAAGTCCCTGAAGCTATGTTGGCTTATGGGGTTTAGGCTCCTAAATGCCAATTGGACTCTCTAGGAGGTCTCTAGCATAGACTTGAGGCTCCAGGAAGCTTCATTTTCCATCCAATGTTCATTCATTTATTCCAGTTTTATTGAGTACCTTCGAAGTGCCGGACCCTGTCTCAGCTAGTAGAGATTCCCAGAATGGAGGGAGGGAATAGGACAGACACAGACCTTTCAGCTTGTCCTAGGGATCAACTTTAAATCTGACATAATAATGTGGCAGTTTAAGCAGGGATCCAGAGCAAGGACACAAGCCCAGGCTGGAAACTGAGACAGGGGATGAGCAGGAATGAGGTTGGCCAAGTGGAAAAAGAATGCTGTGGGTAGAAGTGTTGCAAGTGGGAAGTCTTGAGGGGAGGTGGCAGATGCCTGGCATATTTGTAGGAACTTAAAGAGTCTCCATGGGGCCGGGGTCATGAAAAACTAGGGTAATGAGGTGTGGGTAGGTATTGAGAGAAGTGGAAGTGGAGATCACGTGGGTAGGAGTGGCGACTGAGGAGGTGCGGGAGCAGCACGAAGGGAGCGGGCCAAGCTGGGCAGACAAGGAGGAAATGAGTTCTTGTCCTCCGGCAGCAATACGTCAGGCAGAGTGCTGAGTAGGGCAGGGTCACAGGTAGATCTGGGTCTGGAAGCCAGCTCTGGCTGCTGCCCCAGGAGAGCTGGGTCAGCAGAGGACACGGCCCCATAGCCCCTCCTCCCTGAAGGCCACAGTTGTCTTATGGGACAAGGTGCTTAGAAGACCAAGACCCAAGAAGACAAGGGGATGTGTAGGGTAGGGGCTGGCGCCTCACCCTTGGCTGACAGGAGGCGAGGGGAACTCGGCCCTTGAGGAACCTGGGAACAGTGGCAGCTGTTGCTCCTCGTGAGGGGATAGGCAGTCCACAGCTGTGGTGGGGTTCGAGGAGTTGAGGTCATGGACATCTGACAGGCAGGGCTGTGGGTGGGCCAGCAAGGACCATCAAGGCAGAGGAAGAGAATGTCACGGCAGTTCAGCCCAGGGCAGTATCCCACTCTGATCCAGCTGTCTGGTAACAGCTGCCACCAGGAAGAGGGAGGGAGCCTGGGCAGCAACAGGTGAGGAAGCTCCCTGGCTGCTGGGCCGTGGGAATGGAGGTCCAGAGCCAGTGGGGGTGGGAAGGCATTGGGGGAGGGACCGCCTGGCTTTCAGATGCGACAGAAATTCCTCAGGGAAGGAGAGGCTGGGGTGGGGGCTGGGGAGCTAGACTGGGAGCCAAGTGCTCTCCTCCCCCTTTCAGTGGTTCCCCCAAAGACCATCACCCTGGGCTGCAATGCTTCCCCTACCCTTGTCCCTGGGTTGGTTTTGTTCCATCCCTACCTGCACTCAGCTCCTTATCTGCACCTGTGTCTTGGCCCCTCTCCTAGGAAGGAAAGTAAACAACCTTGGGCCTTTTGGAAAACTTTGGCCCACAAGGTTTGGAGACAGAAAGGGCCTGGAGAGGGAAAGGGGTTTGGCCAAGGTCCCAGTCAGTCAGAGGCAGGCACCAGGGCCTCTGCCTGTTGCATGAACACTCAGGGGCCTCAACTCTGGGCTGTCCATTTGTATCCACTCGTGAGGCAGCCCCAGGCCCTGCCTCCTGTGAGAGTTACTGAGAGAGGCTGGTCCCAGTGGTCGCAGGTGTGGCAAGGAGGTCTGTGCACTCCCACTTCTCTGCCCGCCTCAACACCAGGGCCTCAGTGCCATGGCTGACATTGAACCAGTTGCTGAGAGTTGGGGCAGCCAGATGAATACAAGGAAGTTTCAGGCAGAGGGGAAGGTAGGGAGTCAGAGGAGGCTAGCCTTCCTTCCTGGGGCCCCCCATCATGGGACGAGCAGCTGCTGCGCCCTGGCTCTGCGGCCCAGGATATCCTCTTCAGGAGCAGTCTTCCTTCCACCCCCATGTCCCCACCTCTGTATTGTACCAGCTGCCACATTCCCTCATGGGCACAGAGATGAGATGAGAGAGGCAGACGTGAAATGTTTCTTTTCACCTTTCCTGGAAAAACTCTCCATGCATCATGGATGGGTTTTTGTACAGCCCCTGGGACATGTCAGAGCCTATGCAGAGAGCCTCCACCATACTTGCAGCCCATTAGTATCCACAGTCTTGCCCACACCCGGAGCGCTGGCTTCAAGCTGGGGTCTCACTTACCTGAGGGCCCATCCTGAGCCCAATTCCCCATCCTTCCCATTCCAGGCCTTCCTGGTCCTTGGGGTCCCTTGCCCAGTTCAGCTTACTGAGTGCATATGATGGAAACAGAACCTCTCCTGCCCATTCACAAGTGACCCCAGCTGGGACCTCAGTCCAGTGTGGGCAAGTGGCAACTGCAGGGAGGGACCTTTGAAGGTCACTGGCCTTGAGCAGTGAGCAGGAGATACATGACTGGGACAGCTGGCTGAGGCCTCAAGTGCCTGCCAGGTGATACCCCACCTGTCCCCAGCACCTCCTGCAAGCCTGTGTCTGGCAGGAGCCCCAGGGGGATGGTTGCCCTGGAATCCTCCTGGGACAGGACCTCTCTACTACTCCTCACCTCCCACTCCCCCTTCTCTCACTCCCCTACTATCCCCCACCTCCACCTTGACCCAGCCCATGGATTTCCTTTCCCTGGGAGTTGGTGCTAGTCCCTCTCTGGTGGGCTCTGTAGGGCCTCTCCCGAAGCCCTCACCTGTAGCACGTACCAGGAGTTGCTCAAGCCCAGGGCCATCCCCTCAGCCCTGGTCCTTCCCCCTCTGGGGCTGGAAGGAAGGATATCATCTCTGCATTCCAGCGGGGGAGGTGGAAGCAGGGAAAGTGAGAAATTTGCTCTCTGTGTGCTTGTTCTGACTTGACTTCCCTGGGGCCTGGCGCCTTCCTCCCAAAGACCCCCATCACTGTCCCTCCCCTGCCTGTTCTCTCTCTTTCCCCACCTCCAGGGGAGGAGGGGCTCCAGGCCTGGGGCCAAGCTGCTGCCCTCTCATTCCTCACTCCACCACATTCCTTCCAGAAGACCTGAGGGCACCGTCCCTGTTCCTTTCCTTTTTCCCTCCTTCCCTTCAGCTAACCTGCCCCTTGTTCCTGGGGTCCTCTACTTCCGGCAAACCCTAGCTGGTTAAATCCAGCTCCAGCACCTGCCCTCCCACCCGTTGCTCTTTCTCCCTTGTTCACTGTTCCATTCATTGCTCAGGCTGTGGCGTCCTCCCAGGTTCCTCAGACCTGCTTGCTCACTTCTTTCTCTGCCTTCACCGTGGCCATTCCTTAGAAAGCCCCAGTGCTTCCTCCTTCAGCTCCTACAGGACGGACGTCCAGATGAACTATACCCCACCATAGATCCTGGCCGCTCCCAGGCCTCCAGTCCGATTATTCCATTATTATGTGCTGCCTAGCTTGTTACACTAGAAATTGGCTCCACAATAATAGGGCTTATCCTTGTGTGCCTCACTTTGTTGCCAGCATACAACAGACGCAGTTGGATGTTTCACTCTGGCCCTGACTCAGTCACATAAAGTGAGCCCTCTGTCACTCTCAGGGAGCAGGCAGGTCCGAAGCCCATATGTGAGGTCACTTGATGATGGAGACGACCAAGAGGCACAGAGAAGGCAAACAGCTTATAATAAAGTCACACGGTGACCTTAGCTCTGGGTCTCAGCAGGAGTTTATTCCTCACATGGACACATCGGGAACTTTGTCTCATGAGCTATCACTCACTCTTTATCCCTTTATTAGCTCCCCTCAAGATGGCTGCAGGAATCCCTCTCATTCTTCCCAGAAATGTTGTGGGTGTCCCAGACCGCAGGCCCTGCCTGTCTGTCAGCACTCAGCCTAGAGCAAAGGCTGTCTGTCCACTTGGGTCAAACACTTTCCAGTGTTCCAAGGACAAGCCCATCGGCCACGATAATAGGCTCAGTGATTGTTGTGTAGCCCGTCAATGTCTCCTGACTAAGGGGCCACTGAGGGGAGCCCAGGCTGATGAGAGGGACATGCTCAGATTTTGGGCCAACCCTGCGAGGAAGACGTGTTTCTGCCCCACAGGAGAAGCCTGTGCCCGAGCCCTAAGCCAGACCTGGACATATGATTGAGAGCAGAGGAGGGACTCTCAGTCAGCTGACCTAGATGAGTGTGGGAGTCTGAGTTTAGGGGCCAGTTGGTCAGTGACTGAAGAGAGTCAACAAATAGGCCCCTCAGCTTTGCTCGTTTCCACTGGCTGCCTGGCCAGACCAGACCTAATCTGGTGTTTAGTCCTGGGCTCACAGCCACAAGCCCAGTGTTTTGGGAAGAGTCACCCAAAGTCAGCCTTGGGGGACTGTCTTATCCCAGAGCCAGCAAGGAGTGGAATGTGGCTGAGGGAGGGGGCAATGGACATGTGTGTCTACCCAGGGGTAGAGGTGACTTTTTTTTCATTCAATCTATACTCACCCTTGCTGTGGGGCTTGGGACTTCTGTCCCCATAGGGACTGTGTGTTCCTGGAAGGCCAGGTATGGAAGCTGCTGCCGGCTGATGGAGGAAGGCCCTGTGCCAGGCATGTATGAAGGGGTCTGGTGGGAGTTCTGGAGTAGAGGGCCCTGAAAGGGAAGGCTGGTGGTGACCCACAAACACGCCTACTGGCACTTTCTCCCGGATGAAC
Organism: Rhinolophus hipposideros; assembly: GCF_964194185.1. Classification (NCBI taxonomy): domain Eukaryota; kingdom Metazoa; phylum Chordata; class Mammalia; order Chiroptera; family Rhinolophidae; genus Rhinolophus; species Rhinolophus hipposideros. The sequence goes on from NC_138060.1 coordinate 61,443,532, forward strand.
TTATCAGCCCTTTCATTCTGCCAGAGCTGCCAGACAATCTGCCTTCTGTTAAATCCAGACAAAAAGGACTCCTCCTTACCCTGACTTGACTTGCTTGCCAGCCCACTGCCCCAGGCAGACCTGAAGGACTGGCATTTGGGTCAGGATCTTCCACCCTCAGCCAGCACTGCCTCCTGCCCCTCTCCACTGGGCCTGGGGGAGGGTCAGCAGCAGGAGCCTTCCTCCCTCTAGAAAAGTCTGAGGCTGGGCACTGGCCCTTGGCCCTTAGTTCCTTGGGAACGTGCCAGAATAAAAAGCTAGAATCCTAAGACCACAGAAAAGGTTGGTCCATGTAGGTGTTTGCTGGATTTTGCCTGAGCTAGAACCAAGGCCTTAGCTTAAACCATATCAGCCCTAAGTAAACACTGGGACATTTGCCTTGGGCCTTGCATAGCACTTGGATCTTTGGGGATGACTGCCTACCAGGAAGTGAGGTGGATAGCATCCTAATTCCTTTCCCCCCAAAGAGAAATTGAGCCTCTACTCTACTATGTGTAGGCTATTAGGTGATGGTTGTAATGTGGGGCCAAGCAGATTGGTCTGTAGCCTCAAGGGCTCATACTCCAGCATGAGACAAACCTTAACCTGATAATCTTCCTGGAGCCTCTGGCTGGGGTTCTAAGTGGAGGCAGCACTGGAGGCTGAAAGGCCAGGAGAGTTGAGGGCTGACTGTCAGGCCTGAAGAGTCCCATTTTCAGCCTCTTGATTGGTCCTCCCCAGGCTCATACCACATGGGCCCTTTTGGACGTTGTGTGGGTCTCATTCTTGGCTGTGACCTTCAACAGGCTCTGAGCACCAAGCCTGACCTGGGGTGGCCTGGGCCCTGCCTGGGGTTCCAGAAGATCCCCCAAGAGGGAGTCACTGGAAACGTGCTGCTGAGCCCTAGGGTGGGATGTGGAGTTCCCCAGGAAGGGAACGCCATTGGCTTTCAGGGCTACAGAGAGTAACAAGGCCTTGACTTTACACCCTCAGCCAACTTAGGGACTGCTGAAGACAGCTGTCTACCTCTCTCTTTACTTTGCTATGGGCTTAATGGTGGTTGGTTGGGCTAATTAAACCCCAAGAGGTTAGTCCAACTCTGGCCAGCCAGGCCTCCTGACTTCTAGGGCCTGAAGGAATGGGGGATTGGGGGTACCCCAACTTCAGAAAAAAATAAAGAAAGCCAGCAATGGAACCAAGAGTTCAAAGCTCTTCTGGCCTGGAGAGATCTGCCAGGGTTGGTTGGCTGGGGGACGGGGAGAGCCTGGGGCCATAGCACCTCCAACTGAGCCCCAAACCTGTAGAGGCAGGGATTGGAAAGGATTTGGCTGAAAGGGCTTCAGGCAAACTCTGACTTAACTCTTTCCTCCCAGGAAGAGAAAGGGCTTATCTCACCTTTTGGCACCAGCTAGTTGGCATAGAGACCCTCCCTTGGCCAGAGCTCTAGGGGTGCTTGGATATAAGACCCTGGATACCAGAATGTAGCCTAGTGCCTCATCTAGCAAGACCAGTAGCAAAAAGAAAGAAGGGGTGTTCTCTGGGATCCATGTGATGCTGGGCAAGATGAATCCCCAGAGTGGGAACTCAAACCCTGGGCTAAGAAGGTTCTTGGCTTCACATAGGAAAGAATGCAAACGTGAGCCAATATAGAGTTTAAAGTGAAAGTAAGTTTATTTAGCAAAGAGTAAGTAAGGAAAGAAAGGCCATCCCACAGATGGAGTGGCAGTCTCCAATCATTAGTGGAAGGGAGGGAGACCTCCCTCCATCTGCCAGGCTAGGGTGTTTCTTGTTTCCATGGAAAACTTCTTGGTATGGGGAACTTTTGCAGGGTACAAGAACAGGTTTACCTTTAACTTTTGTAAGGTACAGCCTGTGGCTAGTTTGTAACAGGTTTAATTATGGGAATGGCCATAATGGAATCTCTTGCAATGGTCTGTTCTGTGAGGTTGAGTAATGTCTGCCTGAGTGTCTCGGAGCACGTAGGCAGCAGGCTGGGAATCCAACCTCCTAGTTCCTTCTTCTGTAAAAATAGTCCTATGCCTCTTCCCTATATTATTCCCTACCCCTGCCCCAAGATATTATTCCCTTAATCTTAATGGGTTGTTGAAGGACGAAGATCCCTCTTTTGTAATTTCTTTCTTTTTTAAAATTTTAAAATAGTTTCAGATGTACAAAACAATGTAATAGACATTTATACCCCTCAGAAAGTGGTAACCCCTCTCCCCCAATCTACTACCCCTCTGACGTCATATAGAGCTCTTACAATTCCATTGACTCTATTCCCTATGCTGTACTCCACATCCTGTAGAACTACACATATATATTAAATTATAGTTGACATTCAGTATTATTCAGCTTCAGCTTCAGGTGTATAGAGCAGTGGCCAGGCATCCACACCGTCCATGAAGTGGTCTCCCTAATAAGACAAGTGTCCATCTGATACCCTATAAAATCTTTACTTTTGTAATTTCTTCGAGGCTGAGAAAGGGCAGTAGTCGCTGCCTGTTGGGAATAAAATTCTGGAAGCCTGTTCTAGGAGCCCTAAGGGCTGAGGATGTGGGTTTTGGTTTGTGATTGGAACAGGTTGGAAATCCTGTAAGACCATTATCTTTATATGAAATTGTAGCCTGGAAGATACAAACTTGATAAGAAGATTAAAAAGACAAGGGCCAAAGACTACCGGTAAAACTAAGGCTACTGGAAGTGTGAAAAAGGGCAATAGCCAGGTAAAGCCAGGAAACCATCCCTTAAATGTGTCTTGTAAATCTTTATTTTCTTTGTTGTACCGATGCAACCATTCAGCTTGGTCATATATATTCTTGGTGTTGGTTTCAACGATTCCAGAATTGTTGATGTAAATGTGATAGGTTTGATTAATAATAACACATACACCCCCCTGTTCTGCTAGAATATAATCTAAGGCTAATCAATCGTCAAAGACTACATTTGTTAATGAGTTTAGAGAGGTTTGTAATGCCCCTAATGAGCGGCCACTAATGGCCTCTTCTACTGGTAGTTATCTAAGACTGATTTCATGATAAGTAAATCCTTCACAGGGTGCCAAAGCCAAGGTGGCTCTAATGGCTCCTGTGAGGATTAGGCCAAAGCTCATTTGGTTCTCAAGATGTGTCTTTGTTAAGAATGGTAATACCTCCAGGGGCCATCGTTCCTAGGGTGCAATCACCTTCATGTTGGGAATTGTCTAAGAGAGGAGACCCGTGCGTTCTCTAGGTCCTTTAAGAAAATCAAATCATTAGGAGTGCCTCAAAGCCAGTGAAGTCCCATGAAGCAGGGAAGGAAGTTTGCTTTATTTCAATGAAGAAATTCAACAGATACTATCTCATATCATTAATCTAGGCTGAGTCCCAAAGTACTAGGCAGTAGTACTAGGAACAGGGAAGGAAGTTTGGTTTATTTGATTAAATCGGTATAGGAGTGTTGTGGGTGGAGTTAGGTAATTGCATAAAGACCAGGAGAGAAAACTGAATATGAAGATCTTTTGTTGCTGGAGGCCTTTTACAGGAGGGTAATCCTTGAAGAGTGTAGCCTAATTTCTAGGAGGTACAACCAGCTCCATTAGACCTGGGAGCATGAGTTAAATCAATACATGAAAGGTAGTATTGGGGATACAATCCAATTTAAAATTGGACTGTTATAATGTTAGACCAATTTAGCATTTAACTATAGATCCTTCTTGGGGGTGCGGCTTACCCCCTGACTTAAATTAGCTAAAACTTTGTAGGGGTCTATTTCACTAATATGGGTATCATTGTAAGACTGTGTGCATCCCACATTCATTTTACAATTTAAAGAGGTGGTAGTATAAATAAACTTGTGAGTAGTGAGCTTGGTTATGTGAAAACAGAGAAGGGGAGGTGAAGCCCATTGTATTAGTCCATTGTATTATAAAACTGTTTTTTGGCCTTGTAATATTTAAAGCGGTGTTAGGGTCTGAAATATTATGCCATTACTTATGGGATATGCTCTTAAGTTAGTTTGGGCATTTCCCAGACTTTCAGGTTTCAAATGACAGACTCAGCAGTTAGACATATTTTCTCCCTTAGTAATAATCTGAGAAGAATTGACAATAAAGTTATTTTCCCATGATAGGCTTAGGCTATCTGTTAATATAGAGTAGAAGGGTATAATGTTAAGTAAAATTTTCATGATGAGAGGATAGACTACCGGGGAAAGCCTCTTGATGTGTCTAATTTATCTGTTTTCCTTCCAGAAGAGAAGCTTGAGGTCGTCTAGGGTTTCACAAGAGTAGGTTGCGCTTTTCATTGGGCTTTCTGGAGGGACCTGCAGGGACTCATAGGAAAGAGGTTTAATTTGAGACAGATGTACCCAAATATTGATTCCTTGTAATTTGATAGCAGTTGGGGTACCTAGCAGAACTTGGTAGGGTCCCTTCCATTTGGGTTGAAGTTGATTATCTGGGAACCTTTCCTTATAAGTTGTTTTTTCTTATTGGGAAAGAGGAACAGGACTTTATTGGGGAACAGTGTGTACTTCCAGGACTTTTTTTTTTCCAAGTCAAGTTGTTGTCCTTTCAGTCTTAGTTGTGGAGGGCGCAGCTCAGCTCCAGGTCCAGTTGCCGTTGCTAGTTGCAGGGGGCAAAGCCCACCATCCCTTGCGGGAGTTGAACCAGCAACCTTGTGGTTGAGAGGACTCGTTCCAACCAACTGAGCCATCCGGGAGCTCAGCAGCAGCTTAGCCCAAGGTGCCATGTTCAATCTTTAGTTGCGGGGGACACTGTCCACCATCCCTTGCGGGACTCGAGGAATCGAACTGGCAACCTTGTGGTTGAGAGCCCCCAGGCCCATGTGGGAATTGAACCGGCAGCCTTCGGAGTTAGGAGCATGGAGCTCCAACCACCTGAGCCACCGGGCTGGCCCGTAGGGTTTTCTTAAGAACATGGTTAACTATCTCTACCTTCCCCAAGGATTGGGGCCTCCAGGAAGAGAGAAGATGATACTTAATTCCTAAAGCAAAGGCTACTTGTTGGGATATTTTAACAGTGAAAGAGGCCCTGTTGTTGCAAGCTGCTTGGCAATCCAAATCTAGGGACAATTTCCATAAATATAAACTTAGAAACTTCTAAGGTCTTTTCAGTTCAGGTGGGGAAGCCTTCTATCCACCCATTAAAGATAACAATAAATACTAATAAGTACCTAAAAATCCTTTGCATGATGGTGTTTGGGTGAAATCTATTTGCTAATCTTCCCCACAGAATGATTCTCTGTGTTGTACTGGCTTTTACAAAGGAGATGGGATCCGGTGATTCTCTGGGTCATTGTGAGCACAAAGGTCACAGGCTCTGGTTACTTCTTTAATGGTTTGAGATAATCCCTTTCCTATGAAGATATGGGAGATGAATTTATATAATGAATCTCGACCTAAATGGGAAGGTCATGTAAATGTTTAATAACCTTCCAGTGTTCATTCAGTCTTTGGGAGGAACAATCCTTCCTTATCTGTGCACCATCCTGATGGGTCCAGAGTGAGGTCTCTTTGTTTTGCCCATGCAATTTCTTCTAAGGTATAATTGGGTGTGTAATTGGGAAGTGGGACATCTGGTGTGAGGGCTGCCTGGATGAGGGGGCTAGCTTTTGCTGCAGTTTTGGTTGCTTTATCTGCTAGACTGTTTCCCTTGATTTCCCCTGAATCTCCCCTTTGATGTCCCCCAAAATGAATAACTACCATCCCTTGAGGTTCATTTACAGCTTCTAAGAGCTGTAAAATTTCAGGCTTATGTTGGCTTGGGGAGTTCTCTGTAATAAGGAGACCTTTCTTTCCAGATGGTGGCATGTGCATGAAGCACCATAAATCTGCATTTTGAATCAGTATAAATATTAGTCTGAGTCCTTTGCTCAACTGTAGTGCCCTAATGAGGGCAATAAATTCTGCTTTTTTTAAAAAAAAATTTTTATTGGAGAATATTGGGGAACAGTGTGCTTTTCCAGGACCCATCAGCTCCATGTCAAGTCATTGTTTTCAATCTAGTTGTGGGGGGCGCAGTTTAGCTCCAAGTTAAGTAATGTTTTTCAATCCATTTGTGGAGGGTGCAGCTCAGCTCCAGCTCCACACCTGTTGTTTTTCAATCTAGGTGTGGAGGGCTCAGCTCACTGGCCCATATGGGAATCGAGCCAGCGACCCTGGTGTTATGAGCACTGTGCTCTAACCACGGAGCCAACCGGCCGCTCCAAGTTCTGCTTTTTGAGCAAAAGTATTAGCTGATGGGGGACGACAGGCCGAGAACCCGAAGCACTGGGGGCTGCTGAGCTGAAGTCCAAGGGAAACGTCTTTCCTTGTAGATTGTTCTGGCATCCCAGAACCAGTCAGGAAAATGAAACGAAGAAAAGGATCCTCCAAGCAGCATCTTGACAGGTACACTCAGATATAGGAAAGGACAGGGAAGAGAAGTAAAGTAAATGTCAAGAGGGAGGGATCCCTGAGGCTCACTCAACTGTCCTTATGGCCAAAAGGTGCTATGCAGTCTTTATTTGGGGTCCAGGTGACATTCCCGGGGTCCTGGTCAATTCTCTCCTACAGAGGTGATGAGGAGTCCCTTCATAGTCACCAAAGATGATGCTGAGCGAGGTGAATCCCCGGAGTGGGGACTCAAATCCCGGGCTAAGAAGGTTCTTGGTGGGCTGCCTGGTGGCTCTGGAGCGCCGGGCTCCTAATGCCGAAGGCTGCCAGTTAGATTCCCACTTGGGCCTGTGGGTTGCCCCTTCTACAGCTAAGACTGTGAACAGTGGCTCTAACTAGAGCTGGGCTGCAGTGAACACCTGGAGGAGGTTGGAGTGGGCTGCTGTGAGCACCTGTGAATGGCCTTCCCATGACTGGCGACCGACTGCCAGGGCAGCGCAAGGCTCATAATACCAGCATGGGCCAGGGAGCTGTGCCCTACAACTAGACTGAGAAACAATGGCTTAATAATGAGGAACAGGGGAGCAGGGACAAAAAAAAAGAAAGAAAAGATTCTTGCCTTCACATAGGAAAGAATTCAAACATGAGCCAATAGAGTTTAAAGTGAAAGTAAGTCTATTTAGCAAAGAGTAAGTAAGAAAAGAAAGGCCACCCGACAGAGTGGCGATCTCTAATCGTGAAAGGGAGATCTCCCTCCATCCACCGGGCTAGCATTTATATGTGTTTCTTGTTTCCATGGAAAACTTCTTGGTATGGGGAACTTCTGCAGGGTACAAGAATAGGTTTACCTTTAACTTTTGTAAGGTACAGCCTGTGGCTAGTTTGTAATAGGTTTAATTATGGGAATGGCCATAATGGAATCTCTTGCAATGGTCTGTTCTGTGAGATTGATTAATGTCTGCCTGAGTTCTGTGCTTGGAACACATAGGCAGCAGGCTTGGAATCCAACCTCCTAGTTACTTCTGTAAAAAAATAGTCCTATGCCTTTTCCCTATATTACATAGATGGTCCACTTCTGTGCAGATGGTAGAAGGGAGGTGCCTCATGAGACCTGTACCCATTGCTATCTTTTGTTTTGGAAAAACATATTTATTTGTTTTTATAAGTCAGACACTTAAATCCTCAGCAGAACCTTGGGCTGCAAAGCAGTGCCTGGTGTGTGTTTCAGGGTGCGGGGGGGCGGGGGGGGGAGTAGGGGAGACTTTGTAAGCTGATGGAGTGAATGAGAGACTATTTTGTTTAGAAACCCAAAAAACTTTCTGCATTCTGTTTTCAAAACTGTAGAATTTTAGAGCTGAATTTGAGAGGCCATTAATTTTTTCAGTTTTAACATCGAAGGGATTATTTCGGGCCTTTTTCTTGTTTTTCAGTTCCTTTTCTAGTCTGTATGAAAGAGGTTTGGAGCCTATGCATTTAAGTATAAAGAATTACAAAGGGTGTATTTGGGAGATGGGGCATTCCTGTTTTGCTCTCTCTGAAATTTGCTTTTCCCAGCCCTCCTAAGGTAGGGGAGAAAGTAGAGCAGACCTAGAGCTGTCCGGCAGCAGCCAGTTCTGTGTTCAGAATGCTTGCTGACAAGAGTGTGGGCCTGGAATTCCAGTCTGGCCACAGGCCCAGGAGGGAATGGATACATCCTGTGCAGGGTTTGGGGAGGGAAAGGGAGCAGAGCCCACCAAGGGTCCCATCCCCAGACCCATGCAGGAATTGTTCAGGACCGGTAACTGTCAGGTCCTGAGCCTCTGGGGTAGGGAGCTGTAGGTAAGCCCTGCGGAGAGTGAGAGCACCTTTATGATCCTTCTCTTGAAGGGAGACGGACCTCAGCAGTCACCTCTGTGCCTTACTCCCCCACCCCCTGAAAGAATGCAGGCCACAAGGAATGAGTGACCAGCACACCAGCGGGTCAGAGCTATTTCTGACACCCGAGGAAGCATCAGATTCCGGCATTCAGAGCAGGGGGAGGGGATGAGGGTCAAGCCTGAGGCACTTCCCAGACACTCAAGCCTGATGAGGGCTAAGCCCTCAGAGAGGTACGGGCTTCCTGCCTTTCCTGCCCCCGCCTCAGTTTCCCCATTCGTGTAAGGGCTGGGCAACAGGGCCATCATCCTTGGTAATTTGGAGGACGCTTCCTGATTGTTTGCATGGCTTAGAAATACCGCTCGATTTGCGCTGGAGGGCAATAAGGAGGGCTGAACTAAGTCCATGGGTTGTAGTCCGGCAGTTCTCGAGCCTAACCACCCCGGGTTAGTTGGACACGTCTAAGAGGCCCAAAGGCCTGGGTTGGGCGGGGCGCCCCTCCCCCACTCCCAGTCCAGGACGCTCCGGGCAACCCGGCCGGGCCGGGGCGTGGCCCGGGGACGGACCTGGCTGGCAGAGGGGCGGGGCTCCAGTATGGGGCGTGTCTTTTCGGGCGGGGGGCGTGGCGGGCCAATGAGCAGAGAGGAGCCGACGGGGGCGGGGACTGTGCGCGGGTGCGGCGCGCTGCGGGGCGGCCGACGCAGGCAGAAGCGGGCGTCGCGCGGACTGCCGGTCGGCGCCGCGCGGAGCTGGCCGCGGGATTGGCTGCGGTACTCGCGTGTCAGGCGGTTGCTAGGCTCCGGCCGCGCGCCCCGCCCTCGCGCTCGGCGCCCTCTCACTGCCCGGTACGTGCTCGCGCGGAGGCTGCGGTGCGGCGCTCGCGGTCCTCGGGCTCCGCGGCGGTAGCGTCGGCGGCAGCTTTGCGCTGAGTCCCCAGGGAGCGGCGGTGGCGGCAGCGGCAGCGTCTTGCGGCCGGGAGGAGCGAGCACCTGCCGCGGCCCGTCCGCCGGCGCTCGGTGAGTGCGCCGTCCGCCCCCTGCCGCCGAGCCTGGCAGCCCAGGCCCCCACCCCCGTCGCCCGCCCGAGCTTCCCGAGGAACACCTGCTGCTGCTCGCTGCTTGGCCGGGGCGGGGACATGGTCGTGGACGTCCTTGCGGGTGAGGCGGCAGCGCGGCTGGGGCCAAGCCGCCCCTCTGCTCTCGGCCCTTCAGGGGAAGGCTCGGGGCGTTAGGTGGCCGGGCCCGGGCTGCACGCCGCGGCGATGGGCCAGGCCTCAGCTCGGCCCGCGCTCCCCGGAATGCAGGGCCTGCGCGTCGGCCATCGGCGTATGCGGCCTGTGGGCCGCCTCCCGGGCTGCCAAAGAGGGTCGCGTGGCCCAGTTGGGCGGAAGCCGGCCGAATGGGCAGTCGAGTCCCCGCAGGAGGCGGAAGGGCGCTGCAGCCGCTGAGTCCTGAGCTACTCAGAGCCTTGGGGTCACCTCCCCCCAACACACATACACCTGAACTTCTTTGGAAGCTCACTACCTTTCCACTTGGTGTTTGGAAAACCAGATCCCTCTACCCCCCCTCCACCCCCCGAGTATATTTGGAATATGTCTCCAGAGCAAATAATCGCTCAGCTAAAAATTCTTCTGCCATAAATTCCAAGTTAATTTTACAAAACTCAACTACTAATTAAAAATGCATATTTTAATCTCTGTGACTTGAGAAGCTCTTAGATTTGTAAACTGACTTTAGAATTAGTTTTAATAGTGACCATGAAGTTTTGCCTTGGTGGGAGCAACAGTCTGGGACCCCACGTTTATAGCCTAGAATTTTAGCTTAAGAGCCCAGCCGGCCGTTTCCCTAAATAAGTGAGTAGAAGTGATTCCTGGCATGGAACCCAGACAATGTAGGGAGGCTGGTGTTTATAGGACATAAGTCCAGATAATGAGTTGGATATGCTACCAGGTGTTTCTGGAGTCTGGTGTAGATGGGATATTGTAACTTTATGAAGTTGTTCTATGCTTAATGTTCAGAGACATGATACTTTTGGAATGTCCCTGTTTTAAAAAAGAATTCAACCTTGGAGGCATAAAGATCTGTAGTTTGAAAATGGTAACCTTGAATTGAACTTTGTTTTCCTTGGAGCCAAGGAGCAAGAGCCCATGGCCTGCATCCTTCAAGGAAGCTGAGGAGCCGTTTCTTGGAGCAATCAGATTTGAGGAGGAGTTGGATGCGTAGTGTGGGCCTGTTGAAAGCCTTCGGGATATGTATGAAAGTTGGAGCAAGCAGTGCTATACAGGCAGCAAACACCAGGTCGGAACGGGAAAGCTTGTGTTGATATGAGCCTCTGTTGAAAGAGGCAGAGGGCAAGTCTTCACTGTTCTAAAAATTCAATTTGGCAAAATACATTCATTCATTTAACAAATACTTGACTTCACTACTTGCCAAATTCTGTGATAGGTCCTGAGGACCCATATAAAAGGCTGATTCTGCCCTTAAGGAACTAGGTTTTGGGGCCAGTGGGGGTTACGGAACCTAAGATTGAAGGTGTCTGGCCACTAAGTGTGCTCACATAGTGGAATCCTGAGGAGAGGGAATTCCTGAGCTGAGGCTTGCAGGGCCAGCAGGAATTAATTAGCTGGGGGACAGCAAGGTCGGACATAGGGAACCACATGTACAGGAGCGCCTAAAATAGCACCTGTGAGTCCTCCAGCTTGACAGTCGGGAGCCCTGGGCCTTTCTTTTGCTTAGGAGTTCAAACTTCATATTCAGGGTACAGGAGCCTGGGAAAACTTTCAATGAGGAGAGTGGCATGGTCCAGATCTGTGTTCAGAAAGTCCTTGCTGGTGGTCACATCGCTCGTGGCAGGGAGGGGACCTGTGGGGGTGAGGACCTCTGGCTGTGAGGTCAGCCAGTAAAGGAGAGATGAGGAGGGAGGCAGAGCCAGCTGAGAAGAGGCTGCAAAGGTTGAGCCGAGGGGATACCACGCTGTGAGGGGAGGAGCCTGCATTCAGGAATGTGTGGGGCCGGAGACTAAGCGTGACCAAGAATTTTAACTACCTCTTCTGCGAGTTTGCTGGTGTCTGTTAAACATTGCGAATGGTAGGGTTTGGAGGGACCCTGGGGCCACTTAGACTGAGATTGTTTTTTGGGAAAGGAGAGGCTTGGCATTTGATTGTTAAAAACCTTCTCTGTCACTTGAACTGGCGGCAGTGCGTGTCGTGTTGGGCAGTGTGGGTATACTGACCTGTGAGGAGATATGTCCATCCTCGTGGAGGCAGATGAGAGCGTGTTCACTTCTTTACCTCACAGCTGTTCCAGCCTTTCCTGTTGTCTAGGTGAGTGATGCGACGGAGCGACGTCAGCCACATTTGGGGGCCTCTTGTGTTTCTGCTCCACATGCCCCCTTGCTAATGCTCATGAAAATCCTTTCCACTGGCTGAGAAAACTTGAGTCATAGATGAAGGAATGTTCCCAAGGTCGCACAGCTGTCCTGTGGCAGAATTAGGGTTTGAACTCAGGGTGAACATTTGGCTATGCCCACGTGTGTCTGTGTTGCATCAGACATCATGGTGGCCTCCGTTAGGCGCTTCTGTGGCGAAGACCAAGCCCAGGTGTCTGGTGGTGGGCAGGATGCCAGGATGATATGGGAGAGGTGAGTAGGCCCCCACATGGAACCCCAGAAACACGCTGTGAGGGCCCATTTTCAGAAAGGAGGCTGTGAGAGCCATCCTGGTGCCCGTGCCCGTGCTGGTTGTTCTGGGCTCCATGCTGTAGGGAGCCACAGAGCTTGGATCCTAGGCTGGGGGGGCAGACTTTATGGGCACTGCTTTTGAGCTGGACCTTCAAGAAGGGTTAGTTTGCTTGGTGAAGGGGTGGGGGCAGGAAGTTCACAACTCTGGAGGGAAAGAGGAGCAGAGGCAAGGGGTGGGAAGGGGAGACGAGCACCTTTTTTGTATGTTCTGGAAAGTTGGAATCAGAATGCCATATGGAGGAGTTTGGAATTATGTAGGAAGGAATGGGGGAACTCTAAAGGTTTCGGAGCACAGCTGTGGTAGGATCAGCTCTTGGTTTTAAGAAGTGAGCCCCCCATGTGAGCATGGAGACTGGACTGGAGGCAGGTTGGTTACTGCTGTGGTCCAGTGGGGGGAGAGTGGACCTGAATAAGGACAGTGGTTAGCAGGAGAGCAGAGAGAGAGAGAAAGAAGGTTCCAAACGAGACAATTCAGCCAATGGTAGGGACCTGAATGGTGCTCGTACCCTCAGGGCTCTGCCATTGAGTAGAGGGGCTGGAGGTGACACTGAAAAGATGAGGGTGTAAGGCCGCGTCAGCTCAGTGCTGCTGACGACTCGAGAGACTCAGACTAAGAGGGGCCCTGGATCGAAGGAAGTAGGGAAGGCTTGAGTCTTTGTGGCAGGCAGGCAAGATGAGGGGCTGACCTTGGAAGAGCAGAAAAGAGTGAAGGAGGGAAAGAGCAGGCCCCGTCCGAGGACCAAGGAGTGGATAGGCTGGCACCAAAGGAAGCGTCCTTTGGGGAATAGTAGGGCAGAAAGCTGACCCGAAGGAAGGCTGACGGGCTCAAAGACTTGACCTGTGCAGGGCAAACTAGGGGTGGTCCATGATGGTGTGAAGTCAGAGCCCCTTTACCTGTGCTTGCCTTTTTGAGTTGGATCTATTTTGCTCATAGCCTTCTTCATAAAAGGCTCACAACTAGCCTCGCAGAATGGCAAATTGGGATAGACCCATTGTGGATGGGTGAGAGTAAGAGTGAGCCCTTGTGATTCTTTTCTTGCTCGTATAGGAAGTCAGCTGTGAGAACTTTGGTCAACATCCAGGTTCCCGGGTGTGCTGTTTCGATTTGAGCCACTGCAGAGTGCCTGCTTAGAGGCTTCCAGAGAAGTAAGAAATGCTGGTATGAGCGTCTGAGGGGTCCCAGATGGGCACTAGAGAGAGATGGTATTGAACCTCAAGGGATCTCATAGTGAGAATAGATTCAAGTAATGTGTTCTTCAGTGTGTTGTGTGTGTTGGTCAGGGATTTCTCCCTCCTTTTCTAGGGCAAGTTTTCATCTTCCTCCATGTTAAAAAGTGTTTTCTATGCCTTTGCCAGTGTTACTGTGCTCTTTATTCCTAAGCCCCCGTCTTCCTCTGCGTTTCCTGTGTTGACACTCCTGGCCTGAAGTAAGGTGATGGTGGTTTTGAATATACAAGTGATTAATCTGGTCACTTCCCAATAGGTCTTTGTGTGTCCGTGACTTTGGGTATTAATTTAAAGCAGTCTTCCTAAAGTCGTATAACCTGCTTTGCCTTTTGACCGTTCTTCTCTCTGATCATTAATCAGTAATACTGCTCAGATAGCAATTTCTATAAATAGGATTTTAGAGTAGTTTACAAAATTACACCAGCCATAGGGCTTAATTTAGCCTTAATGAATAGGGTTTCCTATTTTCCTATTTCTGAGGTTTGATAACTAAGCGTTTTCTTCGCTTTGCTTTGGGTCCAGGGAGGAAAGATGGATGGGATGCAGTGGTACAATATCATAACTGAGGGTGTTCTGTGTTGGTGAAGCTGTTCTGTGTTCTCTGTTGGAGTGAAGTAAATCTGAATGAAACTTGAGCAGTGTGTTGGCTTTAATTATATTTTAAAAGCATGGGAAATACATTGAAAATAAAAAATCACTTTTATGACTGAATGTCTTTCTCCTACACATCTTGGGGTGCATTTAATAGTGTTGAGGTTTTATTTTTAAAACCTTCTTGAGCTCATTGTTTTTTAAAATACCGCTGTCTAAATTTTAGACATTGGAATTAATTTTATATCTTTGAAACTTTATAATTTTTGGTCCTGGATTGACTATAGAAAACATTTCATTTTCTTTGTGACCCTTTGACAAAGAAGGGTGACTAATTGGTAGTGTGGGCAGGAGACTGAGTGGCATTCCCCAGTTCCTTTGGAATTGGTCATTGTGGTGTAATTCTATTTCGGTTGTGGGCATTCACCAATATTGGTTCCTTCTTTTCCTGCAGGGCCTCTGCTCTCCAGGAAGATAAGGCTCATAAAGCAGCATAGCACTAGAAGGTGAGGTAAGGTACTTGAAGAGAGAGGTTTCTGCGAAAGAAAGATGATGGATAAACACATACTTGGCGAAATGATTAACCAGAGTCTAAAAACTCCATAGTGGGGAAAAAGTTTATCAAATAATACATATATTTAAAATAAGAAATGTAGAAGATAAAAGTATTAGAAAGAAGAGGAAATTCCTTGTCCCTCCCAATTTTATTTTTTCTTTAAATAAGAAATGCCAACACGTGGTACAAACTGAAAAAGTTCAAAAGGATGATACAGGGGAAAGAAATCTTTATTCTACCCACCCCCTCAGTCCCTGGTCCTCTGACTCAGGAGCAGCCATTATTCTCTGATTCTTGGGTGTCCTCCAGAGATGGCCCCTGGGCAGCTCTTTTACCAAGTTTGGGTTAGAGTATAGGTTTAATTTTTATCCTGCTTTTCCCCTCCCAGCATTAGAGGGTGAACATTGTCCCATAATTAGAACATTTTTCATGGTTAACCTGTCCCCAGTTCTTAGATGGTTCTTTCTTCCTTTGGTTATAATTTGTGCATAAAGTATTTTTAGAATCTTTTTTTTATTACCATAATATTAAATATAAAGCCTTTGAAAAAGTGAGAGGTGACTTAGTTTTGCAGGAGCATGCCTGTAAGGTGAAGTAAGACAGGTTTGTATTGATTTTTATTTCTAAGCACTGGGGATGTTTCCCCCGGTCCCTTTCCTGTGACTTGCATGGGTGTATGTTTTTTTATAGCTATGTAGAAGCCCCGATTTGATGTTCCCTGCCGTTGGAGGTATGTGTAGACACAGATTCATTCTTCCCAAGGCATTCACAGCCCTTAGATACCCAAGTATAGGCCACTGTGCCAGTCGAGGGGAGCCCAAGGACGAGGTTGCGTGAAGCACTTGGAAGGATGTGTCATACTCAAGGAAACACTGGCCAGTGCCCAGCTCGGTCCCCTGTTTTGGCATTTGCTGTTCATGCCTATGGATGTTGCGTTTCTGTATATGGAGTACGGGAAGTTACAAACAAGCACCTCTTACAGGGTTCTTTCTAATGGTTGGTATATACTGTATGTTGGAACAGGTTAGTGGAATTGGAAGATGTCTGTTTTTGCAAATGTTGTGGTCATCTCTGTTTTACCTCTCACTGTGTGGGAGTATTTCTCCACAGGCATTCCAGGTGTTGGCATGGGATTACTTACGAAACTTCCCAAGGCTGTCTGCGGCACAAGTGAAACCAGTTCCGCCTTAGTTGTCATAAACGCCTCTCTTAATTAGCTCACTTGTTCTCCAGGGCTGGGTTGATTCTCTAGCCAGTTTTTGTCAAGAAAAATGATACAGTCAATAATGGAATTCCAAATAGCATTTCCTTTTTATTTGGCTATTAATCAGAACCTGGGACACCATCCGTTTTCTGGGCCCTTGTTTCACTATGGAATGCTTCCATGGAACGTGCACCTCTCATCACTGTAAATGTCTGTGTATACACCTGCGTGGCGGGTAGTTCTCTCTGCATTGGATCTGCCCTGACCTCAGGGAGCCTTGCTTACTGGGTTTTTAGTAGTGCAGATCTGCCGCACGAGTAGCCCTGGAGCAGGCTGGATTCTGGGTCTAGTGGGAAACGAGGAAGTGTCGAGAACTTTGCTTTACCTGTTTGTGAAGCAGGCCTCAGTAAGTGTCTTATATTTTTAGACTTTTGAGCAGTGTTGGGAAGATTGAATCGCCTGAGTAGAGAAATTTGGTAGGAGGAGACTAGAAGAGAAGCTCTTTAATAAAGATCTAAAAATAGAATTTATGACAGTCACAAATAGATAACAAGTAGGGTTCCTGTCTCGCTCTCTCTTCTGGATTTGTGTTACCAGCTGTTGCTTCTGCTTACCTGGAAAAGATCACACTATTTTGTCAGACGAGTTAACAGTTAGACTTAAAACACTGTTTGCCAATCTGCAGATATGCTTTTCCCAGTTTTAAATGTAATTTAAAAAGTGACTGGATTCCTTGGCACCAGGAAGAAATCCTTAGCAGGAGAAATTGATTGTTCTGCTTGCAGTACCAACCTTAAGCTGATAGGGCCCGAGGGGTCCCCTGACCCCTCAAAGCCCTGAGATTTTTTCCCCTTCTGGTTGGGCCTTGCTGACCAGAGAGCGGACTTCTGTGCAGGCCATTTAATCCACCTGATTTAATCAGATGGCATCTTAGGTCTCCATTCTGTTCTTTTTAGGAGGGGGTCCCTTTTTTGATTTGTGCAGCTGGAAAGGAAAATGGCTTCTTCAGCTTTCTTCCTATGCAGGCCTCTGGTTCTCCGGATTGCCTGTGCCCTTTTCCTCCATGTGAGGGGGTGAAGGAATGTCCTGGCCTCCCCTCTCTCCTCCTGCCATGCGCTTCCAGGGAGAATGGGGCCCATTGTGGGCTGTGCCCACAGGCACAGCCCTCCGCTCAGTGTCAGGCCTGCCGTGGCCTCTCCGTCCGGTCCGCTGTGGTTACTGGGTGTGCAAGCAGTCAATTCCTCACATGCCGCCCTGCTATTCAGGAGTATTCTGAGGGGTGGCTCATGCTTTGTTTGCCCCTGGGTCTGCCCTCTGTGTCACGTTTTGATAAACATTCTTGTGGACCCCTTTGCAGGCCTGAGCTCACTCTTGCTGCAGATCTGAGGCCATATTTGGAGAGGCAGGCCTGTTGCTCCCAAGGGTGGCTGAGTGCCTGACTCAGGAAGCTGGGCACGCCCTGCAAGCCTTTCTGTGTCCTGAATCCACCGGTGAGCATAGGATTAGTCTATTTGTGAATAAACTGACTTTAAATTTATTTGGCCTTCAATTATATCTTGTTTCTTTTTTTTATTTTTTATTGGGGAATATTGGAGAACAGTGTGTTTCTCCAGGGCCCATCAGCTCCAAGTCGTCCTTCAATCTAGTTGTGGAGGGCGCAGCTCAGCTCTAAGTCCAGTCGCCATTTTCAATCTTAGTTGCAGGGGATGCTGCCCATCATCCCAGGTGGGAATTGAACTGGCAACGTTGTTGTTGAGAGGTTGTGCTCTAACCAACTGAGCCATCTGGCCCCCCCTCAATTATATCTTAATAAGGCTGGGGAAAAAGACTTATTTTGGCCTTAATCAACTGTACAATTCATTGAAGATGTGAAATGCCAGCATATGATTCTCCAGGTAGGGGAAGCCACAGGGACTCAGCTTTTGCTTTTTAAATTTTTTTTGTATTAATTTCAGGTGTACAAAACAATGTAATATGCATTTACACGCCTCACAAAGTGGTAACACCCTCCCCTAATATATTGCCCCTCTGACATTGTATATATCTGTTACAATTCCATTGACTCTATTCCCTATGCTGTACTCCACATCCCATGACTATATATATTAAATTATAGTTGACAGTCAATATTATTCAGCTTCAGCTTCAGGTGTACACTGCAGTCGTCAGGCACCCACACCGGCCATGAAGTGGTCTCCCTAATAAGACATGTGCCCATTTGACACCCTATAAAATCTTTACAACATTATTTTTTAAAAAATGACCAGTTTTTGATCTTCATGTCATTTGAATTATTATTTGCGGTAGTTGAGCACTTCTTTTTTTTAAAGGATATGTGAAACTAGCATTTTTTTTTTTTTAAATTGGGGGAATATTAGGGAACAGTGTGTTTCTCTAGGGCTCCTCAGCTCCAAGTCGTTGTCCTTCAATCTAGTTGTGGAGGGCGCAGCTCAGCTCCAAGTCCAGTTGCCGGTTTTAATCTTTAGTTGCAGGGGGCGCAGCCAGCATCCCATGTGGGAATTGAACCGGCAACCCTGTTGTTCAGAGCTTGTGCTCTAACCAGCTGAGCCATCCGGCTGCCCCATCTTTACAATATTGATTATATTTCCCAAACCGTCTTTCATATCTCCGTGGCAATATTGTAGTTACCAATTTGTGCTTTCTTATTCCCTCCCCTTCTCCCTCATCCCCCCCCCCATCTAGCAACCATCAGTTTTTCCTCTGTATCTCTGAGACTATTTCTGTGTACTTTGCTTATTTATTTGGTTCTTTAGATTCCACATAAAAGTGCGATCACATGGTATTTGTCTTTCTCTGACTGACTTATTTCACTTAGCATAATGTTCTCTAGGTCCCTCCATATCGTTGCAGATTGTAAGATTGCATTCTTCTTTATAGCCATGTAACACTTCATTGTATGAATGTACCACAGTTTCTTAATCCAGTCGTCTATAGATGGGCATTTCAGTTGTTTCCAAGTCTTGGCTATTGTGAATAGTGCTGCAGGGACTCAGCTTTTTTAAAAGAAGGTTTGTTGTGGATAGGGATGCTCTTCCCTGATACTCAAACTGCCTTCCCAGACAGGAGGTTCTCCTGACCCTAGGCCAGTGTGTCCCTGGGAAAAACCTATGAGATACTTACAGTTTTGGTGAGTGGGTAGATAGACACTACCAGCTTCTTTTTCAGAGGTGTTGGATTCAGACAGGGAGCCAGGTGTGATCAGCTGTTGTGCGTTAGCAAGTTCTGTGAAGAGGAGGTGAGTGAGCTGATGGTGGTGGGGCAGATGGAGAAGCCCTGGCCAGGCCCTCCTGGAGCCGGCGAAAGGCTTTTCTGCATGAGATCTCTATGATTGCGTGGCTGGCTGCTGCGAAATTTGCTCCTCTCAAACCCAGATAGGTAGACTTGGGAATGGTCCTGGAATTGTTCTAGATCTTCTGAGTAAAAAAATCCACTCTCTCCATGATGTTTCAGTATGTACGATTTCTTTGTCTTCTGTGGATGTGTCTTGTGAAAAGAGCAGCTGGCTCTGGCACTGCTCTGGATGGTTGCCTTCCTCCAACCTTTTTTTCCTCTCTCTTTTATTACAGGAAAAAAAATACTGACTGTTTTATCCTTCTGACTGAGCAGAGTGATAGGCTTCTTCTTTCTCTGTTTTAGGATTGGGAGTGGCGTTTTGTTTTTTATCAAATAAAGGAATAAAACAGTGCCATACTGAGCTCTCACTGCAAAAGCCAGCACTTGTTATAAGATGGTACTGAGTTTTCTAAAGGAGAACTCTTCTTTTCAGACAGTGCTTGGCCATATTTTGGACCACGACTTCCCTCACTGGCCTTCCAGTGAGGGCCCTTGCTTTTTGGTAAGGCAGGCAAAATTCTTGGCATAAGTATGATGAGGTTGGACAAGGAAAACAGAGTGCCCTCAGCAGTAGAAATCTGGGCCTGAGGAAGGAACCTTCCAGGGGTACTGAGTCCCCTGGGAACCCTATCATCCTATTGTGGCATTAAGTAAAGCCTTTGATCTCTCTGCCTTAGTAAAATTGGGACAGAATATCCTCCCCATAGGCAGCTGAGGAGGAAATAAAGGCTCTCTAGTAACGTGCCCTGCATAACCTCTATATAATTGTTACTCGTTACTACACCTGTTCTTTTCTGGTATAAACTTAATAAAGGCTGGACACGTTTCTTTTGTTGAGTGATGGGTTCATGGTTTTTTGTTTTTTTATTATTTTATGATTACATATGTAATAGGTTATTTTATATGTACCAAGTATTTTATTTAAAAAACAAATCTAGCCATTGGTACCTCCTAGAAAGCTGCTCTATCTAGGGTGACTGCTTGTTCACCTGTGGAGCTTTGAGTGCTCTGGTGTTTTCTTGGGTTGGGTGGTGCTTGGAGGCACTGGCCTCTGTCATGTTGAATAAAGGATAAAATAATTTGAGGACGAAGTTCTCAGTTAACTAGACAACCTGTGTAGATTTCTAAGGAGTTTCTTTGGAGATTCTTTGATGTGCCCAGGTTTGCTTCCTTGAACCTCACCAGTGGAGTAGAAGGAGCAGAGACCGGGCAGGGTTGCCATGTGACTTGAGTGAGTGGAATTGCTTCAGTTTCTTTTTTTGTAAGATGTTTATTTCTGTTTGAGTTATTAACAGCAATAAATGCCTATTGTGAAAAGCCCTTAGTTTTCACATGGCTACACATATACTTATTTTTTCCCTGAGTGACCATATGACTTCCTGACTAACTTACAATGTAAAACTTTGACTTTTCAGCCAGCACATGCATTTTAGGAGGCCTGGAGCGAGTGAGTGCTCCTGGTTGAACATTGGGCTGCGGCAGATTCCGTTCCTGGAACACTTGATTCCTCTGAGCTGTAGGATCGGAACTCTTTAGAACAGGAATTTTAAGATTTCTTGTTGTTTGGTTCATAAAATGAACTTCATATGGAATGTCTGAACCTCACTCTGTCAAGTGAGTGTCCTCCCTGGAAACCTGACCTGTGTGGGGCTTCCAGCTCCTTACGGGGCCGTATTGGTCACAGAGCTACGAGGCTGTGAGGGGCGTGGTGCCCACATTCTGAGCAGAGAACCATTGTGCTAAAGACAAGTTGGGTTCCAGTCTCCAGGTTATAAAGGCACTATACTTTTCGATCCTGTGTTGCGGGGAGCTGCCTCTGGGCTCCCAGTGGAGAAGCTCCTAGTGATTTCCAGACAGTGAAGGCATGTGGTCTCTGACCTTTGTGTTAGAGGCAAGTGAGGGTAGAGCTGTTGGCTGTTATCAGAAAATGACGTGTTACCACCAGAGAGGAGCTTAAAATAAAGCTCTGAATGCTCACGCTAAGTCCTCTGATAGGGTGGAGGGGAAGCAGGGCCCCCAGGCTGCTCCCAGCCGTGTCGTCCTGGGTGGTGCTGAACTGAGCAGGCGATCCGGAGGAGGCCGCTGGACAGAAGGTGATGCTCAGTGGAACAGAAGCCACCCCCGTGTGGAAGCAAGTCCATGTCTGTTGCAGGCACTCTGACTTCTTGTCCCTGTGGGGAGACGATTGACCTTGGCAGTCTTCTTTCAGATTTGGAGCTGGGGTGGAGAACGCAGGGCGCACGGGGATGTGCGTGTTCCTTAGCTCGCCTGCTCGTGTGGGTTGTCTGACGCACAGACACGTTACGCCCAGAAGAGAGAGAGACAATGGGGGACTGGATTAAGATTATTTGTATTTTGTAGATACATTTTAAAGTGTATCAGATCCTTTTCTAAAGCTTTTTTTTTTCTTCAAGGAGAGCGCAGCTCACTGGCCCATGCGGTCTTCGAACCGGCAACCTTCGTGTTATTAGCACCATGCTCTAACGAACTGAGCTAACCGGCCACCCCATTTTTCTAAGTCTTTACATGGATTAGCTCACCTAATGAATCTATGTTTATAATTGGAAAAAGTTAAAGAGAAGGAATTTGATCTAGGAAGTGTTCGAGATTAAATACTGACTATTAAGCAGTTTTCCAAGACAGGCTAGCCTATGGACTATGGAGGGGACGGCCAGCTGACACCCAGTGGGCAGGCCTTGTTTTGTTTTTTAATCAATTTTGTTGGGGAATATAGGGGAACAGTGTGTTTCTCCAGGGCCCATCAGCCTCAAGTTGTTGCCCTTCAGTCTAGTTGCAGGGGGCACAGCCCAGCATCCCATGCGGGAATCGAACTGGCAACCTTGTTGTTTAAAGCCTGTGCTCTAACCAACTGAGCCATCCGGCTGCCCCCTGGGCAGGCGTTGTTGGCACCGAGTGTCAGTTATTGGTTCATTCATTCAGCAGGTGGTTTTTGAGTCGCTGTCATGTTCTGGGCACTGTGCTAAGTAAGCCCCAGGGATGGATCTGGTGATGGATGACAGACAGATATGGGCCCTACTCTTCCCCTGACCAGGCGAAAGAGGGAAGAGAAGTGAAGGTTAATTTCTTCCAGTTGGAATTTTTCAGAAGAAAGTGTGGTTTGGAGAGGCTGAGGGTCCCGCCCCTGGCATTGACCACAGGCAGTCAGTGTGCCTCTGATTCATCAAAAGAGGAGGTGGGGGGACACGTATCTCAGGGGGCAATGTGAGGGATCAGGGGGAGGGCCTGGGGAGCTGGCAGGCAGTTCTCGGTTATTTTCAAAGCCAAGCTGAGATTTGGGTGCACACAATGTCTGTTACCGATCGAGCCATTTCCTGATGCCGTCCTTAGGGGATTCTGGTGGGGCCTGAAAGGGGGGTTCCAGAGACTGGTCAGAGTGAACCACAGGAGACCTCTTAGTTTGGTGATGAGGGTGTGCAGGGGTGGGGGTTGGACTTTGGAGGATAATTACAGGAAGAGGTGAACCTTGGGGAGGGAAGGGGGGTGGAGGGAGAAGATAACTCGCAGTAAGTGGAGGAACTTTGCCGTGTTTGCTCTGTTAATCCCCAAGTCCGTTGGAGGAGATAGGAAACAAGGGGTTACTGTCTGGGGACAGCCAGGGGTGGGGATCAGAGGCCACAGTGGGGCCCAGTCAGCGAGCGGTAGGGATGGGTGGTGGGTAGAGACTTTGGCCAACGCTGAGATGATGGTGGTGTGGGGGCACAGATAGAGCCAGCTCCCGAACAGAAATGGAGGCAGTGAGGCTGGACTTGCCCTGAGAGAGGAATGGTGGGGCCTGAGAGTCAGTGCTGGTGTGCTTCTCCAGGGGAGCAGGTCAGAGCCCGTGAGGGAGTGGGAGTCCGGGAACTCTGCCGCGGAGAGGAATGCCTGGAGGGAGACACGTTAGAATTTGGGGGCACCCCGTTAAAAAACTACACTTGTACTGTATCCCTGGGCACCAGTTGAGAGATGGATAAAGGAGTCATGCAGGTGGCCACATATCAGCTTAATAACCAACTGAGCTGTTGGAGGGTGTAGGACCTGGGGAGGCGGCCATTGGGGGTTCCTAATGCTGAACCCCAGAATTAAGGAGAGGTAGCGTCTGTGTTCACCATTCCTGGCTGGGTTCTCTTCCTGCTGTGCTGCTTCGCAATGTCTCCAAGCTCATTCAGGACCGATTTTGTGTTTACTTCATCTTATTTTTAAAAATGTATTTTAAACTTTTAAAAAACTTTTACTAGTATAAAATAACACAAAAAGAGAGAAAAGAAGACCCTCCCCCCAAAAAAATAAAGTATAGCTTAGTGAATTATAAGGTCCAGAAATAGAGCTTTGCTGGTCCCAGAAAATGCCTTTCCATGGGCCCCATCCCTGCTGCAGCCCCCTCTGTCCTTCCTTCCGAAGGTAACCCCCATACAGTAAGGATCCATTTCCTTATGTTTCTTTATGATTTTACCTCTGAAATGTATAGTGTCATTTTGTCCACTTTAAAAACTTGGTATATCTTGTAAGTCTTTAATCTACAATTGCCCCCTCTATCCCGTTTCCTTACGGTTATCTGCTGAAGAACCTGGTCCGTGACGTGGGGAGTCTCCCAGTCGGGTGTAGTTGTGTCTCAGGGTGCAGTTCAGCTGTTCTCCCTCCTTCCTGTGAGGCATTAGCTGGATCCGGAGGCTTGGTTGGCTGGCAGGGCTGAGTGGCTTGGGTCTTTCCTCCCCAGGGCTGCTTTCCCCTGTTCCACACTTGACTCATTAGCAGGTCCCCAGAGCACCACGTCTGTGGGAGGACGGTGGGGCCTGGGAGAGGCCAGGCCCACCTCAGGCTCTCGCTCTGCAGGCCTTGTCAAACCAGCCTCCCAGCCAGGAGGAGCCCATGTCTCCTCTGGCCCAGTGCACTGGGGGGGCTCACACTGCAGTCCCCCTCTCAGGCACTTCCTTCTTCCTTCACACTGCCCTTTCTCCTAAGTTGCAGCTCCCCTGTCTTTTCACTATCTGTCCTCATTTTGTCCCCTCCCGTCAATTTTCCTCTCTTCCTTTCCCCCTTTGTTTATAGGGTATTCTGCTAGAGAAAAGGTTGTTTGAGGCCTAGGAGGGATTCTCATCCTGCTTGATGGCTCTCCTGGGAGACTGGAAGCCTCAGTTTACCCATCTATAAAATGAAGGTGTTGGTTCTGATGACTTAGATGGTTGCCTCAGACTCTGTCCTGTGAGTGTTGTGTTTTACAAATTTACTGTGTTTCAAAGCTATTTTAGAGAGTTTTCCTGCTTTTCCATTTAGGGCACAGCTGCAGCAGCAGGGAAATGAGAAACGGGTAGAGGGCTCAGCCCGAATCTAGTCTTTCCTCATATCTGCCCCATTAGGCCGGATGGGCTGGGTGAACAGTGGAAGGTTCTGTGGGCTGTGGTCGTGGCCTCCCCTGCTCGTCTCCAGCTCTGGGACAGAGACTTGCCTTACAGAATAGAGAGATGTGTCAGCTGCCAGTGCTGCTGCCATGCTGGCAGGTGGCTGAAAATGTGCGCCTGTGGAGGGCGACAGTATGGCTTCAACGTGAGAGTAGGCTCAGGCTCCGGGCCAGGAACTTGTCAGCTGGTCGCGGCTGTCTTGTGTGCAAGCCCCTCCTCCCCAGTTTACCCCAGAATTAGATGGGAGCAGGCCTGTGTCTGGTGTGATCCCCTCAGACAGAGCCACTGCCTGATGGGCTGTTGCTGTGAGGATGTGCGGGTGAAGGGCTGTGCTCACGGCTGGCCTGTGCCTCGGTATATACCCAGCCTCTTGCCCTTCAGGTGGGCCTTGCCCCGAGAAGAGCGCTCACGTGACGTACCACGTGACGTACCAGGATCTATTGGGCCTTTCCACAGGTGCTGGGACACTTAACGTGCTTGTGGGGTTTTTGTTTGCTGTGCTATTAATTCACACATTTAAACTTTCATTTATTTTATACTTAAATAATTTTTAATAAATCTTTTGTTTTTGTTTTTGTTGAAGGAGGGCGCAGCTCACAGTGGCCCATGCGGGGATCGAACCGGCAACCTTGGTGCTACCAGCACCGTGCTCTAACCAACCGAGCTAACCGGCCACCCTACTGAAATAATTTTGAAGCCAACTAAATTCAGGTTTCTGCTTCCTGTGTGTTCACTAAAGTTGCTTAGGCCCAAAGAGGTAGACTAGGTTTTGTATTTTTGTTTTGAATCCAAGTTTTGTGAGGGCTGTCTTTTAAGGAGAGAATGTAAGGAATTCCAGAGTCAGGGAGGCGTGGGTGTACTGGAGGGAGGGTGGAGAGGCCGCTGGGGACGGCTCAGGAGCTGCCCGCACGAGTGGGTGTCAGGTGGCCAGCAGCAGGCATGGCGGAGAGGGAGCCCTGAATCTCCTGTGTGGGAGAGCTATACCCCTTCACTGAAAAACTGAGTTTCTCGGGATTTGGTGAGGTCAAGGCCACAGCCATGACTGGTGGCTTAGGAGGTAAAGCAGGAGTTAAAGCCATGTTTTCTGGGGTTGGCTGCCCTGGCGTTCTTTGGTATTTGTGATCAGCTAGCTTTCACCTTAGGTGTGGGCAGGTAGCAGGCAGGTGAGCAGGCAGGCCCTGATCAAAATTGTCCCAGGCCAGAGCTGAGTTTTCTCATTCTTCAGGCTTTGGAAACCTACTCATTCGCTGAACCTCCTGGTAACTAGCAGTGTTTGCTGGGTTTTGTTTTTTTTTGACATCACTATTTCTTCAAAAATTGAAGCATAATTTACATGTATCAAAATGTATAAATCTTAAATGTACAGCTCGACACTTTTTATGTATGCATTTACTCTGTGTGCCTCTCTTACTGAATATTAGATCTCTGACATCTGGGTGGTTCTGTACAGTGGTTTGTTTTCTTTTGTTGTATAGTATTTCATATATAAATATACCACAGTTTATTGCTTTTCCTGTTGGTGGACATTTGGGTTGTTCCAGTTTTTGACCATCATGAATAATACTGATATGAACGTTCTTGTCCATATTTTCTGTGTAATACCTAAGAGTGAATTGCTGAATATATTTGGTGTTTTAATTACTGGGAATTCTGTTTATATGCCTCTTGTTGTATTTCATTGTTGAACTTTCTGTTATGGAGAATTTCAAGTACACTTAAAGACAGAATAGTACATGAATCCCATGTACCTATTACCAGCCCCGACCCTGTCAACCTGTGACCACTCTTGCCCCATTCACACTCCCAACCACTGTTCCACCCCACATTATTTTGAAGCCTATCTCAGACCTGTCATTTCATTCATCGATAGTTGAGTGGGTATCTCTAGAAGACAGTGAGACCACAACATCTGCTGAGGGGCTTCCAGCTCAGCTTCATGCTGGTGTTTTCTCTGGGGATTTGTATCATGATCCTCCTGTGGGGGGTGGCTCCCACTTCCTGTTACTCATCTTGGAGTTGCCCAGGTCGTCTGATTTTCTCAGGCAGCCTTTGAACCAGGAACCAGCATGGTATAGAGTTGGGAGGGTCATCTTAGGACTTTGGAATGGCAGTTGCTGTTGAGGTCACCACTTTCTGTTGGGTTAATTGCTCGTGTGTACAAGTTAGGCTGATCTGAGAAAGGTCAGCGTGGATCGGTCCGTACTTCTGTGCTTAGGCACGTGACTGCCTGTCCCAGATGTGGCACTGGCCGGGGATAGATGGTTCTTTCCCCAGTGCCCTCAGAATCCGGAGGGTGCCCCTCCAGGACAGCTAGCATGCCTCCTGCCCCTGCCCCTCAGTCGAAGGACAATAGGCATCAGACGTAGATTTGGAAATGTTATTTAGGAAAGGTTCAAGTTTCTAAGAACAGAGAAACCACAGTGTAAAGATTAGACTTGGGAGCCCCCAGATACCCACTGCCTTCCCTCTCCTGCCCTCCCTGTGCTCAGCACTTGCATCTGATTTCCCCCTGCCCTGAGCCCGGAGTTGGTCTTGAGTGGGCCCAGAGGGCTGGTCCAGGCAGGCAACAATAGGAGCAGAGAGCCCCACACATACCTTATTATGTGGAATGATTAGCCCATAAATTCTCCATAGCAATTTTCCTCTGAGGTAGTCAAGTTTGACTAGAAAAACATAGCACCATGTTTTGATTCCTGAATCGCCCGGATGTTCCCCCGCCTTTATTCTTATGCTGCCCGACTAGGACGTGCCATTGCTCCCAGTGTGAATTGATGACCCTGCTGCCCATCAGCCCGTTAATCAAGCAGAACGAGAGGGGCAAAATGCTGTCTCCTGCTGTTTCAACCTGTCTCGCCTTCCTTCCTCATCCATCTCACGTCATAATGAAGGAGTTTGACAGTAACTCAATGTTAGTGAAAGTAAGGGGAAAGTCATTCCGATCTTTAGGTGGGGAAGGTAAGGACCAGCCAGCTGATGGCACCTTTGTGAAGCTTACTGTATGGCTTCTGAATGGTGACCGGTCTGCTCCTAGGAACCCCTGGCTTCAGGGGGTTCTGCATTTGGCTCTGGGACCTCTGCACTTGGTGATGGTCTGGTCGGGGGTTTTTCCTCCAGCAGGGAAGGTTTCTGGGAAGGGAAGATGAAACTATTTTTAATCTTAAGCAAACATAGCCAATGTAGTAATTTCAGGCCCCAGTGTTTGACATTTTCTTCCATTATAACCCAAGTCACTTTTAAAAACAAATGAAGTCCTTTTTTGTATATTTTATGTTTGTAGTGTTTCTGGAGGAAAATGCCTTTAAAAGGTCCTCATTTCCCCTTATGAACTTAGGCTTGGGGGCCTGGCAAGCGGTGTGTTTGAGTCATGCAATCTGGGGGTTTGTTGCTAGTGGACAAGTGCTAGGGTGTGAGGTAAGTGGGGGGTTGGGGTGACAGGCTGTCACAGTTCACAGTCATCTGCCTCACAACTGTGATGAAGAGCCCTGCTTTGCCAGGGAAGAACCGAGGCTCTGAGAGGGGAGGCGGACCATGCTCTATGCTCCTTTTTCTTACCGCTGATTTTCTTGCCATGTTTTTGTAACTTTTAAATTTTGAGATAACTTCAAACTTACGGAAAATAATTCCAAGAATAGTAAAAGGGACTCCTAAATACTTTTACCTTGAGTCACCATTCGTTAAAAACATTTTACCTTGTTTGTTTTGTCATCCTCTCTCTTTTCTATCTATCCTTGTTTCTTGAACCATCTATGAGTAATTGGCAAACAGTATGCCCCTTTACTCCTAAATACTTAATTGTGTACTTTCAAAGAATGAGGACATTCTCTGATGTCACCATAGTACATCTATCAGTAGGAGAAGATTGAACATTGGTGTAATACCTGATCTGCAGCTGACATTCGTTCAGATTGTCTTAGTTGTCCCAGTGGCGTCTTCCATAGCCCCGTTTGAGTAGGCACGAGATAGATACTGGTTTGTCCTGATGATCAGCTCTGGGTAAGGAGGTTTCCTCTACTGCCTGGCATTTTTCTTTCCTGTAAAGTTGCTGTTTTTCCCTTTGCAATTAAGTAATTTATGGGGGGGAAACTTTGAGGCTATGTAAAGTAGAGGGTCAAACTTTGACCCTCTACTCTCAGCATCCAGTGCTGCTTCTAAGACCATCATTCCTTCTGTGTTCTTTGTCATCTTACTCTAAGAAAAGCTTTCTCATCCCCTAAATCTCTATTTATCGGCTTCTTATTGATAACTTGTTCAAGGTGATATAGTCCATTCTGGTCATGATTTGTTTTGATGCGCAGATTGTCCCATGTGTGGTCAGTGCACGCCCCTTCAGGCTGGTTTCTGTGTTCCTTTGATACGTCCTCAGCATTGTTTGAGCACTCCTGAGTTTTTGGTGCAACAAGATAGTCTAGGCAACATGCCCCAGCCTGGCTTCAGCCCTTTTTACAAGGAGCCTTGGTTCCTTTTAGTTGAAGTGGCACTTAGAAACCACGATATGGGTGAATGGCACATATTTTTGTTTGTTGAAAGGCTTTTAAAATAAATATATTATTTGGTATTCAGTTACTTCATAATGTTGCAGTTGAATAAAGGAGTTTCATGAGTGTCCAGTTTTTTACTTTTGTTCTGCATGGAACAAGTGACACATGATAGATATTAGCAGAGTGAGATGGGCTTTAGCAACAAAACACTAGGTTGGTGCAAAGGGAATGGCGGTTTAAAAGGTTAATTGCAGTTAATTGAAAGAAGACCCTGCCTGTTCAAAAAGAATTTATTTCTACCTCAGTAGGGAAATGATCAGATCCAATGAGCTGATTTCTGAAGAGGCTGGATATACTTGAACGTTAATGCCAGGGCCCCTTGTTCTGGGCTGTGGACTGCCTGAAGCCCACCCAGCTCTGTGAGGCAGCACCCACAACTCTGTTGTCAGAGATTTGAGTTAATGGTGCAACGTCCCTCGAGGCGATGGAGCAGATGTGCCCTGGTGTTTCAGGTGGTCTTTGACACAGCTTTCCCCCCGGTGGGTGCCAGTGCCATGGGAAGATGTGGGTCTGACCTATGTCCTCTCTGTGCCATCATTAGCCTCTGTGAGCAAATCGGGTCTGGTCCCTGCTCACACTTTTCTGAGACTCTGATGAAGAAGGAAAGATGAAGGAGAGGCAAGCGGATAATGGAGGCCCGAGTTGGGCAGGTTTCCTGAAGCATCAGTATTTAGGGAGCTGGAAGCCAGAGGGTGAGAGATAGTTAGGAAAAACTCCACTTAGCAAGTGCTCCTGAGTACTTTTGTGCGCCAGGCAGTGAGGGGGGGACCTGATCCATGCTGCTGTCAAGAGCTGCCGGGAACACAAGAACCATGTGATGGCAGTTGTGGCTCGGGCGAACTAATCTGGTGAACTGGCTTCAAGTCCTAGCTCTGCCTCTTACTCAGTGTGGACCTCAGTTTGTTCACGTCTTAAAGGAGACCTCAGCTGTTCAGCAGAGTGGCTGTGATCCAGGGTCTTTGCCTTAAGGCGTTGCAGCATCCAGAACGTGATACCCCTTGTGGCAGTTGTGTGCGGGGTAAACCATAGTCATTGAAAGAGGCAGTCTCTGCACAGGCTGAGGGGCCGACGTGTCACCTTCAGTTCACTGTGACGGTGGACCTGTGAGGTCAGGGACAGCATAGTCCCCATTTCACTGATGTGAAAACAAGCTTGGGTCCCTTAGGTAGTGGAGGCCAACTTCAGATGCTTGGGCTCCCGCCGCAGAAGCAGAGTGGAGGCGGGGACTACTGCAGCCTCTCCGACCCTGAGGAGGGCTGAGGCAGGAGGGAGCACAGCACCGGCATCGCTCCTGCTCCCACGAGGGGCCTGTGCTGCTTCTGACCAGCACTGATGTGTTTTGTGATGCGGCCGGGACCTCGGGGAGAAACTTGCTAGGGGATCTGCACTTGTGGGTTTGAGGTTCCGGTGAGAATTTTAATACAGAGTCCTTGCCCCTGGTGGGGATTGGTCAGGTGGGTTGGGTGGAGAGGGTAGGTCGCTGCATTTCCAAGCCCTTTTCCTCAGCTGTGCACCAGTTTTCAATTCCTTCAGTACCTGCCCTCTGTGGGGACGAGGCCCTGAACCATACTGTCCGCCTCCTGTTCTGTTTCAGAGCTGCTCTAATTTAGAGCAGGGTTTACTTTACAATTGGTTGGAATTCTGCCCTGCCCCCGCCCCCCCATTACATCAGAATCTTTGGGGTGGGACCCAGGCATCAGCTTTCTAAGTCCCCTGCCCAGGTGACGATGGGCAGTCAGGGTCGAGAGCCACTGCCCCGGAGTTTGGCAGAGCTTGTATCCTTGGTTAAGTAAGAAAGCTAGCCTGTCTCACAGGCAGAACTGGGCACTCAGAAGTGCCGATAAACCTGCCCATTAGATGGACCAAAGCTCCTCTGAGGAAGATGGTCACGTGGAAACAAGCCTTCAGTGGCCTCGGGAGGCCAGTGCATCAGAAAGGGAATTCTTATGCCTGACACTGGAAATGTCTAGTTGGTTTTCAAGTGGTAGAGCAAAGGGAAGAAGTGAACTTGGGGCTAGTGCCCACATTTGAGGAAAAACATTGTGTCAACTCACCAACCAAATGTGTGCAGAGCACCTGTTGCATTGATTGTAGTGGGAGTAAGCCTTTCAGGGTAAGGGGGGCATGATTGTGCTGTGGGAACACGTGCAGCCTGCTTCAGGAGAACCTCTGTGGAGCAGAGGCAGTGAATGAGTGGCAGCGATTGGGCCTCCTCGGAGCGAAAGAAGAGCACTCCTGGACTGGCGGAGGAACGTGGCCTCAGGACGGGAGGGCTCGAAGCTAGTCCTGCAGAGAAGGAGACACCTGAGGGTGCAGTAGACATCTCCGCGCTGGGCAGTGATGCAGTGTCCTAGCTTGTGGAGAAGGGAGGCCGCTGGGACCAGAGGCCAGGGCGCACTCTTGGCTCTTTGACCTATTTGAACTTAACTGGAAGGCTGGGTCTTAGCCCACATCACTGGGTGGTGAGCATGGCCCATCTCCCAGGGAAGGACAAGGGAAAGCAGGTGTCTGCATGCACCCTCTGTGCCCTCTCCTCCCGAGCTCTCGGATGGACAGACTGGTCTAGGAGGTCACACTCTGAGGCCTTGGCTTTCCTTGATTGGTGCTGACGTGCACGCTCCTCTACCTTGGCCAGGTCCTGCTGTCCCAGCCCCCACTGAACCAGCCTGAACCCAGGACCCAGGTGAATTTGACCCTATTCCAGCCCTCGGGTCATCCAGTCTAGTTGGGAACGTTTTTATTGAGAAACAAGGGAAGCTCATGTTTCTTGAGACTTGAATCTTCTAAGTAATGGCACGTACTTTCGTTTTTATGGTGTTCATTTGTGAAGAGATTGCAACTCAAACAGAATGGAGTTGAAATTCAAGAGCAGGTGGAGGAAGGTGGGATGATGTCTGATCCTGAGTAAGGGGGTCAGAATTTGTTGAATAAGAATCATTAACAAAATACAATTCTTATTGTGTGTTTATTAGAGCAAGGTGTTTATGGAAAAAGAAAAGCATTTATTGCAGAAGCAAACAGTAGGTGTTTCTGTGATATTTATCCAGTGTTTTTCCTCCAGAGAGTGAAACAAACACGAGGTATCATTATTTAATTTGCCATGTTGTTCATACTGCTGAACATTGTAACTGGTGTTATTTCATTCTCTATTTGCTTAGGAAACAAGTTTCTGAGAACAGACTTAGATTTATCAAGTAGTTGGAAAACAATTGCTGTTGCTCTGTGGCACCTGTTGTTGCTCTGCTCTCTGCAGTGAGGGGACCTCTGATCTCACTGACTTCTTGCCTCTTGTACCCAGAGGACAGCTACCGCTGAGGTTCTGTGGGCAGGACCGCGGCTTTCCTGTTGAAGGGCAGATGAAGTTAGAACATGTTCGCTCTGCCTTCAGAATGTTTGGAAATGATTTCTGCAAAGCCTGCTGTGTCCAGGGCCACGACAAGAGCCGTGCATTAACCACTGAAAGGCCAGCAGAGCCCGACCGGACAGGTACTGTGCCAGGTCCTTGCTGAGTCTGCCATGCTCCGATGCTTGTGGAGGCCTTTTCATGTCCTTGGCCCCACGGTCAGTGTCAAATGTAATACTTAGTCTGTAAAAGCAGAAGATAGCTGAGATCCCTGGATGCATTGCAAGTATTTTGAAAAACAGGTTTGCAAACTTTCAATTTGCTGGCTTTGAATTAGCTGCAGTTGTTTACTTCCCAGAGCTGACCCTCCCAGAAGCTGCTGTTCAAGTTTGCAGCCACACTTAACCTTGTGGTGGGAGAGGTGGAAACTCTGCGACAAGAGTGGGCTGGGCTACTTCCTGCTTCTTAGCCCTCCTTCAAGGAGAGTTGGGGTGATTCTATGAGGCTTCTATGGGTAATGAGCTTATAAAGAGACCTTGATTAAGACAAACAGAAACAAACCTAGCGCCCTAGATAAATGCTACTGATACTATTCATAATTGGTGAATTTGCTGTATTTTAGTTCCTTGTTCCAAAGAAGTCTGGATTTTCCTCTAATCTTTGCTGAATACAGCTGGTAATGGTCTAAGGCTGGCAGAGGACTGGATGGCTCTCCCTCTCTCTGGGTGAGAAGCATCTCTAGGGAGCCTGTGTTCCCTCTTTGCTCCCTCCCCAGCCTGGAGGCAGGTT
Organism: Rhinolophus hipposideros; assembly: GCF_964194185.1. NCBI lineage: Eukaryota > Metazoa > Chordata > Mammalia > Chiroptera > Rhinolophidae > Rhinolophus > Rhinolophus hipposideros. Next base: position 61,476,518 of record NC_138060.1, read on the forward strand.
GATGGGTGGGATACTTACTTGGATTGTAACAGCCAGCCAGATCCAGGAAGGAATCCACAGAGAGGGTGAGGACGACTGTTTTTGTGACCATTTTCTCAACCAGGTGAGAAATGTGTCTAGGATGTGGAGGGCGCTCTCCCTGGTCCTCATTGGGTGCTGCGCTGCCCGTCTTGTCTCTGCATCCCCCCCCCAAACAAATCTCCAAGGATAACTAGGGGGAGGGACAGATGGAGGGACAAGGCCACACATCCTGTTTTAGCCGTTAGGCTCTGTAGGGCAGCTTTAGTCTGAGAAGAGAGAATCACAGCTCCATCTGGTTTACTCACGCTCTCTCTTCTGCCTGTGACCTCTGCCTTCCTGTCCTTTTCCTCTTACCGACCAAGGAAGTTCAGGGAGTGGTTAGCCCCCCTTCTTCCCCCCTCCCCCCAGCGGCCAGCCTGTTAGGAGGACTGTGTAGCCACAAGTCTCTCCCAGGTCAGCTGTAACCCTGTGGGAGATACATGCGAAGCAGAGGTTCCTGACTCTTGATTAGGTATATTCTTAAGCCCACAGAACTTTTTAAGATTCATTGGATAATCTGCTACAATGAGAGGACATAAAGTAAATTTGCCATTTATAAAAGAGGTCATTTAAGTAGTTAGCTCCCAGACAAATGATTTACATAGAGACCGGGAAGGGCAGGGCACCTGTGTGCTCACCTTAGGAGCCAGTTGAAGATTCATGGGAAATAAAGGTAAAGCATCTGAAAAATTAAACTGTGGGCTGGTGGGATCTCTGTCCACCTGGGCTGTGGGAGTCCATCCGTGCCTGAAAGGGGCTCGGCGTGGAGATTCAGGTCCCCGCTCTGAATACCTGCCATGCATCAGGAGGTTCTGGCCACCACTGACTAGTACTTCGCAGCTGCGACTTTCTCCCCAGAATTTGGGAATATGTAAATTACAGCTGCACTCTTTTGTTAAGATGGAAGATCTCTTTGCATTTGTCCTTCCCTTATCGCTTGTAATTTTTCATCCTTGGATTCTAAAAGGCAGGAATTAATTTTCAAATAATTACTACAGAGTGGAAACCCACTTTTTCCTTTGTGCTAAGGGAATGATCAAAGCCGGCAGAAAGAAGGGGGTAGAGGCTGTGGGAGGTGAGAACAAGGGTGTCTTCAAGGACTTCTTCAGTTGTGTTAACCTGGGTGTAAATCTGTGTTGTGGCAGAGGGTGGGCTGCTGGGATTTCCTGGAGCGTTGAGGAGGACGAAAGTCCTTGGGGTACTGGGTTTTCTCCCTCTTCCATGGTGTAGAAGTGCCTGAACTGGACACAATGCCCTAAATAAATCTTTGCCGTGGTCCTTGGGGAGCCCGGCATCCCCTGTTGGGCAAGGCCAGCAATGCGGGAGCTGACTCGATCTGGCCCAGGAGCTTTGCCTTCACCAATTTGCAGGGAACTGTGCCCACAGGTGCCGTCTGGGCGAGCCTGAGGTCAGGCATGTGGGCATTCGTGTCCTGCTCAGCATTGGCCTACTCTGCTGCTTCGCTGCCTGGTGGGAGGACGGCTGTGGCTTGCAGAGTGGGGCTTCCAAAGTCTGCTAGGCCGTCTTCTGGCTGTTTTGTTCCTGCCTTTGGAAGCGCACCCTTAAAACCTACCGGGGAAGTTTGCGATTATTTAAATCTTGTAGCTGTGACAAGGCAGAGGTAGGTAGACAGGCCAATTAGAGCTGTATGTGGGAGGGAAGGAATTCTGTGAGCCAGAAAGTCTGAGCGAAGAGAGTGGATGCTAGTTGTGTCTTGTCCTTTTTTAAACAAGGTTTGTTGATCTGTAAATTTCTGGCATGGTTGAAATGTTCTTGATGGTTGAGCCTTAAGAATGGGGCCCCAAACAAGAATGTGACCAAAAGTGTGTCGCAGCTTGAATCACTGAAGGTTGAAGTATTTGCCTAGAAAAACGTTCGGGATGGTATTCCACAGTGAATGCAAGCCCTCACAGTCACCAAGTCGGGCCGGCGGGACACCCCCATTTGGCTCCTGAGGCTTGTGTTGTGAGGCTGCTGGCTGGGACCAGGGCTGCAGTAGGAGGGTTGGCGCTGAATAGGGAGGGGGCGGGGGCGGGGCCACCTGGATATTTCATTTCACTCCCATTTTGGAGTCTGATTAGCCAGTTGCGGCAGGGAAGGCCAGCAGTGGCACTTTTCTAAACTGAATTCTTTGAAGTCGGATTAGCATATTAATTTTGAGCTACGGCACTTATTTTTCATCTTTTGTTTTGTAGTATAACGGAGAATAGAGCAGAAAAGCTTAGGTTTCAACTTCAAAGTGTGAAATCAGGTGATTACTGCTTTTGTGCTTGGTTAATCATTTCTGGGATTTAGAGCAAACCCTTTCTCTCCGCGTACTCTGATGGCTGCTGAGTGCCTGCTTGGGGCTAGCAGACCCCTGCAGTGGACTTCCCCTCCCCTGTCCTGGCAGCCCTGTCCGGCCTTGACCAGGACAGACAGACACCTTTCTACCGAGATGGAGAGGTGGCTACATAGGGAAGTTTGGGGAGCAGAAGGTAACCTTTAGTTTCCTGTAATCATCTACTTGGAAAATGCCTGTTTATAATATAAGTACTTAGTTTATGACCTCTTGTGTTTTATGATTTAGTAATGTATATAAATCTTAATTGAATATTTTTATATGAAATTTGGGAAGACTGCATGCATTCCAAATGAAGCTTCATACCTAGCTCCGAGTAGGGAGCCATAAATACGCACTGAAGTGTTAATTATTGTTGGGCTGTCTTGAGATAAGTGCAATTTGCTTTAATTGGGTTCTTGGATGCCACGCGGGTCTTGGATGTGGCAATTCATTCCCACTTGGGTTCTGCTGGGTCTGGCCGCCCACCTCTCGCACTTCCCTCCCCTCTGCCGCCCCACCTCCCAGTCCAGCCGCTGCAGCCAAATGGCCAGTTAGACCTGGGCTTGTCTTGGGGCTTGGTTTACCCTTTTGTGTCCTCAGTGCCTTCCCTGGGCGTCAATGATTTAAAGACTAAGCCTCAAGTGTTTTTTCTGAAGTCTAATTGATGTGGCTGAGTAATTTTTTTCAAATATCTATTTATAATGTGGTAAAATACACGTAACGTAAATTTTGCCATCTTAACTATAAGTTTTAAATTGTAAAAAGCATATAACAAAATTTACCATCGTAACCGTTTTTAAGTGTGCAGTTCGGTAGTGAGTAATGTTTAACAGCATGGGGAGTTCAGTGGAGTGTAGAAGGAACTGTTTTTTCAGTGAGCTTTATCCACATAAGATGTTAAAAGCCTACCCAGGTTAGAAACCACAGTCCAGTGGAGAATTCAGCCCTGGGTTTTGAACCTTGTCTTTCTTCCCTTCTTCTAGGACCGGTTGCACCTGAGTGAGTTTGTACCCAGGTATTAAACCCTTGCTTCCTTCCTGCCTTTGTTGAAAAAAACCAAACCACCATCAGCAGAAACCACTGCCCTTCCTGGACCTCTGCTTTTGGTATCTGTTTTAAGTGAGAATTGGCAAGTTTTCCAAGTGAGGAAAGTGAAAGCAGCTTTTCTGTTTGGTAGACTGTTGTATAGTGCTTGCTTCTCAGAGGTGGTCATTTTTTTCCTCCCACGTTTTTACTTTTAAATCTCTTGCTGTGATGTGACCCTGGACGCCTTTGGTGGGTTGCTCAGCTCCCTGCTGGTGACTCCACGGAGCTGCGCCCACACCCTGGTGATAGTCCCATAGCACACAGACCTCATGGTAGCGAAACCTCACCTGTCTCTGGAGTTGCAAGCAGTTCTGGGGTGACACCTTGAATCTTCACCAATGACTTTGCTCAGCACCTTCCTCCTCTGACGCCAAGGAGTGAAAAAGGCCTGCTTTGAACTCAAAGCAGAGAAACCTGCCTGTCTTTTTACTGTTTGGAGCCCAAGTAAACAGTGACTTCACACTATTTTCCATTGTGTTGAGTACATCCTGTTGGCTATCAGACTGAGCAGTTTTAAATTGGTTAACCCTCCAGAATTTTTATATTGTTAGACTGACGTTTAACTTCTGAGTGTCTGGACAAAAGCCTTTTGCTAGCTGGAGCCTAAAGTGGTGTTGTAGTCAAGTTTGCTTTTGACTTTTTGAAAACCATTTAAAACAGGGACATGGAATATTATGATGTTAATTTGGTTTTTAAAAGAAAATCTCCTTTTCCTTAATTCTTTTAATTACCATGGCAAATGGTAGCCATTAGACAGTTTAAGTACTATTTTTAGATAACAAAGCTATGGGAGAGTGGGGGTTCCTGGAAGTGGTGGGTAGGCTGCCTCTGCCTCATTTTGTGTAGTTAATAAGGGGTTGAATCTCACAACGTTTCCTTCATTCTTAGAAAGTGAAACCTAGTAGGGAGCTGTTCTTTCAGAGTCTTTCGTGAGGATATCTTAAGGTTTCGTTCTCTGTGGGTTTATACACATACGAAGAAACAGTAAGTTTCCTATGTGTTGAGTTGGTGCCATGTACACATTCACGCCTCACATTTATTGAGTGGAAAGCATTTGCTAACTGAGCCTCCTGCGCGGATGGGGCACCCGTTAGCTCTGGGGAGGCAGCCTGGACACCACAGAATTGCTCCTCGTCTGGGGCTGGGATTCCAGAGGAATCTCCTTCTATTACCCAGGGACCCAAAGCTGTCTGGACAGAGCAGGGTCACAAGACTTGTGCATCATGGGCATATATCCCGCCCCTCCCCTTGCAAGGCACATGCTTCAATCGCATACAGATAGGGATTAGTATGGGTGACAGAAGGAGTCTGTCCTGCTGAACTCTGCGTCGGATGCCTGGGCTTCAATCCTGTCACTGTTTTAAGGCTTTTGATTCCCTGGTTGTCTACTTGCTGACTGATCTAGTAAACTTGAAATACACCTGCCTAATAAAAATGGTACATATGTTTTATATATTTTGGTTAACAAAGGACTCCACTTTTTAGGCACTCCTGGAAACATGACTTTTTATTTCTGCCCATCACTGGAGAGAGCCAGTGGCAGTGTTGGAGAAAGGAAGCTTGGGCATGGCCATTGGCAGGTGCAGGGGATGGCCGGCTCCACCCCCAACTAGCTCTGGTTCCTTTTGATGAAGTGCTTTCCTGAAGTAAGCCTCAGGGTCTGGGGCTCCTTGGGCTTTTCACACAACCTAGTCTGTCCGCTCATGGTTGAGTGGTACCCCAGGTGCCTGGTAGAAGTCCCCTGCTCAGATTGTCTTCGCTACCCCAGCCAGCTTTCTGTGGGGGCGCTGCCGCAGTGCTGCTGGCCCAGGGAGGGCGGGGATGGGTGGCTAGGGTACTGTAGGTTCTCCCTGTGGCGCTCGTGGCTCCTGGGGCAGGAACGCAGACTTTTACCAAGAGAAGAGGGAGATGACAGCCTGAGGGGCTGCTCTGGGACACAGTGTCCCAAAGGACCATGCGGTGTCCAGGCTTTGCGTCTGGGACACTGTTAAGGTTTCTCTGCATCCGGGGGAATAAGGATGGAACTCATGCGTGGCAGCGCTGCCTATTTGTCATACTGGATGCCGTGGCCGTCGTAGCCAGGGGCTTCACCAAGGCTCTGGGAAGGGCTTTCTTCACAGAGTTGGATTTCACTGAGCTCAGACTTAGTGGCGGGCACTGCACTGGGTACGGGCCTAGGGAAATACCTTAGCCAGTCCCACTCCCCATTTCTCAGTAGGAGCCTCGGCAGCTCCTGTCAGCTAGACAGTGGTGAGTTCAGCAAAGATATTCTGAGCACTTACTGGTGTTCCCGAGGGGCTAATGTAAGTGTGTATGTGCAGTGTTAAAGTGAGTGGCCGTGTCAGGAAGACTGGGTGACTCTGGCCGTAGTCGTTCTCTGGTTTCGAGCACCTTTCCTGCCGCCATGTTCTGACCACAGGCTCTGTGTGACTGGTTTGAGTATGACCTCTCTTTGGGCCTCGTTCCCTGAAAACCGAGGAGAATCTCTGTAGGGCCTCCATCTCCGAATGACAAGCCTGTGAGTATGTGTAAAACCCTCCCAGAGGGACATCCTAATAAGGGTGTGTGGGTGCAGTCTGCCAAGTTCCTAATACGAGGAGACGTAACCCTTGCATGTAGGAAGCCAGCATCAGAAAGATACAAGGCTGCGTTTTGCCAAGTTGCAAAAAGATCTTTTCTCCACAGAGCATGGAAAGCCAACACATAGCAGTTGGAGTTCTGCCTGGGACATCGCCCGCTGCTAAATGCAGAGCACTTAGTCATGAAACAGATACCCCATGTCGTCATGTGCCCGCAGATAGACTGAGCTTATGTTCTGGTAGGACAGGGTGTGTCTCAGACTGGTGCTGTTTTCAGATGAGCTGAGAATTTGAAAATGGAGAATCAGATTAGAAAAGTAAAGGCGAACTGGATCTAATAAGTAGAAAACTAAGTAAATTAAAGACTAAAGACATAGGAAGAAGCTGAAAAACCAAGCATCCTGTATCCTTCCCATTCATTCATTAGGTGTGTATCTGGCACTGCCTGTGTGCTTGGCATACATCAGTGACTGCAGCAGATGTGTCCCTGCCCTTCCATAATTTACCACCCTTCCAACCAGCCGTGGGGTGTGCTGAGCCATGTACTAAATAAGAGTTAAAATATATCAGAAAGGAAAAGGCCATTGAAGGAAGCACTGTGCCACGGTAAAGAAAACTAAAGGTACAGTTAAGATAGCGTAACATAAAAGCCCTAGAAAAATTTAAAAATTAAATGATAAAATAAGTTATAAAAGGGGTAAAAAGCACACAGGTAAGAAAGTGAGAGATGAAAACAACACAGAAGAGTTCGAAGAAAAGCCTTATAGGTTTTTTGGGGGTCTGAGGAGAAGCCTTTCACCCAGAGTACAATGAATACTAGGTGTTGAGAAGTTGGGGTGTTTCCTTCCTTGCCTTTCCTGGAAGAGGACCCCGCAGAGGTCATTAGGAGTTAAGTGGTTCTTGGAACTGATGCCCAAATGACCTGGCTTCTAAGTCCATGGTCGTTTGGTATCCCCATGGAGAAATGTGCAAGTCAAATTTCTGGCAAGTCATTGGTGGGCAAAAGTGACTCAGCCATTCACCGCTGACAGGGAAGAAAGGTCCCCATAGAGAAAGGGGTCTGAAGTCCTGTGAGAGCTGCCTGTCACATGTGGCTTCCGAGTAGAACAAGGTAGTGCAAACAGGAAGGAAGGGGACACTGTGAACCTGTTACTTACCTTGCACTGATGAGAGGGTGGGATCCCGCCAGTGATAGAACACCTTTATTAACTTTCTAAGACAGGTGAATTTCAGATCCTTTCTCATACCTTGTTTGTAGAGCTGCGCCATGTGTTTTTCTGAGCCCTTAGGGAGCAAATGCTGTTGTAGGAACTCGGGGTGCGTACACACTGTTCTTGTGGGGGGGCCATGTAATGTAAACCTGAGTGATACGGGTGCCAAGAGACGGGTGGACAGGGATGAGGGTGATGAAGGGGGTAGGGTTGGGGCAGGGCAGGAGCCGGGATCTGGATTTTAGATGCCGTTCAGGATATGCTAGACACAGGCATGAAGACGGCTTTCCAATCCTGAGACGGTGGTCAACAAGATGCAGAGAGGTGAAATAGAGCAAGAGGTGCTGGGCGTTTTAGGATTTTTATTACTCAAGTCAGGCTCTTTACCTGCATGCATTTCAAGTGCTCAGCAGAGAACATAGACTCACATTCCAGAGAAACTGAGTATCTGCCACCAGCGTTGTCATACCTTAATGTTCTGTATTTTTATCAGATCCTGTTTGAGGAAGTAAAGCAGTTATAAATTTGGAGACTCTTATGAACCCCTTCTTTTTCCTTTGCTCTCTTCCAGCATGGTTAGGATCAGCGACCATGATCCTGAATTTGGTATTTATGATTGCATGCATTCTTTTATTTACATACATAAGAATCTATAAACAATAAATAAACATTTTACATAAATTGTCTTAATATCTTTATGCAATGGGCTCTCTTTGCTAAACATTTTTTGAGATTTATTGATTTTGGTTCTTGTAGTTCTAGTTCATTTTAATTGTCTGCAGAGTTCCATGCCACGAAGGGACTACACCTGTTGGTGCTTTCTCCAGTTCATGGACAGCTGTCCAGCGTTGCAGTGGACATACTTGCCCTCTTCTCTCCTGGTATGTGTGTGTGCCTAGGAGGGCCCAGCTGGGCTGGGGAGCCCTCTCCCGGAGGTGGAATCCGCCCATACCTACTCCCACCAGCAGCCATACAGTTCCTTCCCCTTAGCGATGTCACGTTGTAACAGCTTTGCTCATTCTGATGGGTGGTGGTTCATGTTGCTTTCTTTTGCCTGATTACTAGTGAGGTTGAGCATCTTGTTGTATGTTTACTATTTCTGGGTTTTTGTGGTTTTTTTTAAATTTAAATATGTGTGAATTATCAGTTTGTTATCTCTTCTGTCTTCATCGTACAGAAATTGAAAATTCTAATTAAAATGTATGTATTTTTCCTTCAAGAATTAGAAAAAATGTTTGAGATAACTGGATTCACATGCATTTGTTAAAAGTAATACAGAGAGATCCTGTGTACCTTTACCCAGTTTCCCCCATGGAAGCATCTTACAAAGCTACAGGACAGTATCACACCAGCATATTGACCTTGGCACAGTCAAAATGCAGAGCATTATCACCAGGAGGATCCTTCATGTTGCCCTTTTATAGCCACACCTACTTCCTTTATGCCCTGACCCCCTCTTGAAACCCCTGGCAACCAGCAATCTGTTCTCTGTTTCTACACTTTTGTCACTTCAAGAATGTTATAAAAATTAAATCACACAGTATTCGGCCTTTTGGATTAGCATTTCTCACTCAGCATACTTCCATGGACTTTCATCCAAGTTGTTGGATGTGTCAATAGTTCATTATTTTTTATTGTTCTTTAGCATTCCACGGTATGGATCTACTATAGTTTGATCGATCATTCTTCCATTGAAGGACATCTGGATTGCAACATTTGTTGAAAAAGCTATTTCCCCCACCCCCCATTGAATTGCTTTTGTACCTTTGTCAAAAGTTTGTTGGGCTGTCTTGTTTAGCTCTATTTGTGGATTCTCCATTTTGTTCCATTGTGTTTATTCCTGTACCAGCACAGCCTTGATTACTGTAACTAAGTCTTCATATTATAGGTAGAAAGAGTCCTCTTTATTTTTCTTTTTTACAATTGCTTTTGGCTATTGTGTTGAGAAGCCAGAGCTGATGTATTAAATTAAGAATCTGCAGATTATGACTTGCCGAATGAGGGCGCACAAGCTACCCACATAGGGTCGGCAGATAGCTCCCTCAGCATGGGGACTCCCACTTATGAAAACCACAGAGTCGTTTTTGATCGAGGGTACAGTTTTAATAACACCCCCACAAAGGAAGTGGAGTGACAAACTGTATTACTTACAGATCCCAGAAATAGAGGTAGGGGGGTGTGGGGTCAGTGAGCTCTGGGAGAAGGGCAGTCCTCTGAGCAGGAGATGGAGAGCAGGATAGTGAGTGCCTATTGCTATAAGGTGTTTGGGGTGGAGGTCACTAATGCGGGCTCAACTCGCAGTGGTTCTTTTAAAAGATGCGCTGGGAAGAGCAAAGTGGGAACTTACGGTTGGAATCCTAAGCTCAGGTCCTTATCTAAATGTAGAGACTCTGAGCAAAGTTATCATTCTGTAAAATACCTAGGCAGCAACTCACGGTGGTGGTTTTTCTTATCACGGCTATTCTAGTTCCTTTGCCTTTCCATATAAATTTTAGAATAATCTTGGCTATATCCACAAAAGTTCTTGCTAGGGCTTTGATAGGAATTACATTAAACCTTGAATTAGTTTTCTAGGGCTGTTGTAAAAAATTACAACCTTAGTAGCCTAGGCTAATACACACATTTGTTCTCTCACGGTTCTGGAGACCTGAAGTCTGAAATCAAGGTGTTGGCAAGGCCCGTGCTCCCTCTGTGGGTCTGTGGAAGAATCCATTCCTTGTTTCTTCTCTCTTCTGGTGGCTGCTGGCATTCCTTGGCATTTGGCCACATCACAGCAATCTCTGCCTCAGACTTTACATCCCCTTCTCTGTGTGTCTATAACCTCCTCCTGTGCCTCTCTCATAATGATGGTTGTGGATATGTTATTATGACAAATGATTGGATTTAAGGCCTACTACCCAGAAATCTCCCCACATTGAGATTCTTAATTTAATCACATCTGCCAAAGGCTTTCCTTGTTTACAGATTTCAGTGATTAGGCCCTGATAATTTTTGGGTCACCAGTATTTAGCCTATTACAAACCTGTGTGTCAGTTTGGGTGAGAATTGACATCTTTACTATGTTGAAACTTCCAGTCTGTTAACATAACATGTTTCTGTTTAGATCTTTGATAGCTCTCACCAGCTTTGTATGGTTTTCAGCATACAAACCTAGGTATTTCATTACTTGAGCAATTTAAATGGTGTCATATTTTTGTTTGGTGTCCACATGTTCATTTCTAGCATATAGAAGGGTCATTGATTTTTATGTTTAGTTTGTGTCCTGTGACTTTACTAAACTCACCTGTCCTAAGAGTTTATTTTGTAGATTCCTTGGTATTTTCTACATAGACAATTATATCATCTGCATGTAAGGGACAGTTTTATTTTTTCCTTTCTGATCTACATGCTTTTTATTTTCTTTTCTTGCCTTATTACACTGGCTAGAACTTCTAGCACTATGTCAAATAAGAGTGGTGAGAGAAGACATCCTTGCTTTGTCTGATCTTAAGGAGAATGCATTCAATCTGTCACTATTAAGTATGTTGGCTGTATGTTTTTGTAGAGACTTTTTATCAAGTTGAGAAAGTTCCTCTTTTTTTGAGAGCATTTATCATGAATGGGTGTTGAATTTTGTCAGGTACATTTTCTGCATCAATTAATACGATCATGTGATTTTTGTTCTTGAGTCTATTAATGTGGTGGATTACATTGATTGGTTTTCAAATATTGAACTGGTCTTGCATTCCTGGAATAAGTACCACTTTGTCATGGTGTATAATTCTTTTCATATATTGCTAAACTCTATTTGATAATGTTTTGTTAAAGACTTTGTGTCTCTGTTAATGAGAGAGAATGATCTGTGTCTTCTTTCTTTTTTAGGGGAGAGTTTGTCTTGTCTTGATAGATTTTGGTATCGGTAGCTTCATAAAATGAAGAGGGAAATGTTCCTCGTACTTTCTGGAGAAGACTGTGTAGAATTGGTGTTAATTTTTCTTTAAATGGTAGAATTTACTAGTGAAGCCATCTGGACCTAGAGATTTCTTTTTGTGGGAGTTTTTAAAGTACAAATTCAATTTCCTTAATAGTTTTTTTTAGTAGAAATTATCTGTGTCATATTGGGTGAATTGTGGTAGTTTGTATTTTTCAAGGAATTGGTCTATTTCATTTAATTTGTTAAATTTATTTGTGAGTTATTTGACGTACTTCCTTATTAACCTTTTGATGTCTGTAGGATCTATAGGGATATCCTATTTCGTTCCTGATATTGGTAATTTGTGTCTTTTCTTGTTAGTCTTACTGCAGATTTGTCAATTTCATTATGTTTTTTCCAAATAAAGTTATTTATTTTTCTTGTTTTTGTTTTCAGTTTCATTGATTTCTGCTCTTTATTATTTTCTTCTGCTTGCTTTTGGTTCATTCATTGGTTCATTAATTTATTTTGAGATTCTTGAGGTGGGAGCATAGGTTATTGGTTTGAGACTTTTCCTTTTTTCTTGTGAATTAAGTGCTATAAATTTATGTCTAAGCACTGCTTTAGCTGTGTTTGACAAATTTTCATACAGCTCCACAAATATATTTTTATCTTCATTTAGTTCAGTATAATTTTTTAAATTTCCCTTGAGACTTACTCTCTGGCCCAGGGATTATTTAGAAGGATGTTGTATAGTTTTCAAGTGTTTGGGAATTTTCCCGTTACCGATTTTCAGTTACCGATTTCTAATTTGATTCCATTGTAGTTGGAGAACACTTCAGTATTACTTCATTTCCTTTAAATTTGTTGAGGTTTGTTTCATGGCCCTAGATATGTTCTGTGAACATTTTAAAATAATGTGTGTGCTTCGTCAGATGGAGTGCTCTATAAATGTCTAGTAGATTATGTTGATTGATGGTATTTTTGAGTTTTTTTGTTTCCTTGCTGATTTTCCTTCTAGTTCGATCAATTGTTGAGCTAATGGTTGAAGTGTTTGCAACTAGAATTGTGGGTTTTTAAGTTTTTTCTTTCAGTTTTTGCTTTACATATTTTGCAGCTCTGTTGTTTGGTGCATATACATTTAGGATTGCTATTCTTGGTGGATTGAGCATTTTATCGTTATATAATGTCCTTCTCTGTCTCTGATAATTTTCTTTGCTCTGAAATCTACTTTATCTGATATTAACATAGACATACTTGCTTTCCTTTAATATTTGCATGATATATCTTTTTGCATCCTTTTACTTTCTACCTGTCTTTATCCTCTTGGTGTTGTCATCTATTGATGGCCTTTTTTTTCATTCAGTTTGAGATCTTCCTGGTTCTTGTTATCGGGAGTGATTTTTAAAAATTGAAACCTGGACAATTTTGTATTTTGTTCTGAAACTCCGGGATTCTATTTAGCTGGCTTTTTGGGACACTCTTCTGGCAGGGGAAGGGTGGGGAAGGTGCTGCTGGATTACTGGGAAGTGGAGGTAGAAGTCCAGATAACCCAGGCAGCCTTTGTCACTACCTGACAGTGGGTGAAGTCCTTGTTACTGCTGGGCAGGGATGGGAGTTCTGGTTCCCTGGGCCTCGCTACCACTGACCAGTGGTAAAAGTTCTGACCCTCCTCTAGTCTTCCTTTGACACCATCCAGCAGGGAAGGGGAGTTTCCTTGTTACTGCTTGGGTGGGCATATGAGTAGAAACCCAGGTTCCCCACATGGTTTCCATTGACACTGAGGTACTGGAGGAGGAGGAGGGCAGTGCATTGTTACAAGCCAGTGGGTATGACAGTCCCAGGTCCCTACTTGGCCTTTTCTGATACTATCCCAGTGGGGATATTAGGGCGCCTTCTTACTTTTTCCTGAGGGTAGAAGTCTTAAGTTCCCCACTTGGCCTTTACTCGTGTGGGTGGGAGTGGAGCCACAGTGTTTTCCGTGGTGTTTGCTAGAATAGAGCTGTTATTGTCTGTTTTCTGTCTTGCTAGGCTACCCCCTTCCTGCTTCTTTGGCTAAAGAGAGCAGACTTTTGTTGGGACCTTTTTTTGTTTCATCCCTTGGCATTTCTGGGTTGCCAGCTTCTTCAGCTCCGATTCTGGGATATATGAGGCAAAAAGGAACTCAACCACTGTCTTTCCTTGACTCCTGGCGTCCCTAGCTGGTCTACCTTCTTCTCTTGACTTTTTTTAGAGTCTAATATTTATTTTACATATAATGTTTATGATTTTTCATTGGTTTAGTGTGAAAATGGAAAAATATGTCTACTCAATCTTTCTGGAAGTGGAAGTCCAGTTGTCTTTTTCTTTTATGTTTTTGATGTCTTTTTAATGAAATCCTTCCTTATCCTGACATTCTATATTCTAAAAATTTTTTAAAGTCTGCTTTTTGCATTTGTGTATCTAATGTACCCGGGGCGGGGGATTTATCTTGTTTGTGATGGAAACATGAAGGAGGAACCTGATTGTATTTGCTTTTCTGCATACATGGCCACGTGTCCAGGTGCCTTTGAAACACTCCTTTGCAAGCTGGTTTTGGGCTCTGTCTGGTTCTACAGTCACGGTCTACTCTGCTCCATGTACACTGTCTTAAACACAGTAGCGTTATGATAGGTCATTGGCTGGCAGGAGAGAAAACAATTCCAAAATTGTTTTCCTTTATTGTGTTGGCTCTGTCTCATGAATTTTAGTTCAAACAAAATAAGAACAGGAAGAGCAAAGTCAATAGCAAAAAAACAAAACAAAACACAAAACTAGACCCTGTTGGGATTGGCTTAGATTGGCATAGACTTTAGAATACACCGCCCATTTCAGTGGCCTTGTTTTTCTTTTCCTTTCTTTTCTTTTTTTTTTAGGGAGGGCTCAGCTCACAGTGGCCCATGCGGGGATCGAACCAGCAACCTTGCACCTTACTCTAACCAACTCAGCTAACTGGCTACCCCTGACCTTGTTTTCTTTAGCAGTTTTATTTACCCAGATCAAAAAATATACCACGTGGCCTCTTGACAACTTGGCTCAGGGCAATTGTTCGTGATGGCTGTGGTTACCTGTGGTCACCCAGCAAGTCTCACAATGCATCTGTGTGGCTGCCAGCCTTAGGGCAGGTGTCATGAGCTGCCTGAAGCCAGTGTGGGGGCGAGGGGACAATGTGTGGGGTTCTAGTCACTCTGCCGGGTATGGGGTCAAGAGAGGCCACATAAGTGTTGTTGTTTATTGGCAGAGTTTGCAGATCTGTGTTTAATAAATGAGTCCTGGGGCTGGCTCCTCAGGCCGTTGGAGTGCTGTGCTCCTAATGCCTAGGTCGCGGGTTCGATTCCCCCATAGGCTAGTGAGCTGCGCCCTCTACAGCTAAGATGGTAAACAATGGCTCTGCCTGGAGCTGGACTGCTGCAAGCAGCTGGAGGTCAGCGTGAGTGGCTGTGGGCTGCTGTGGGCTATTGTGTGCTGCCACGAGTGGCCAGTGGCCAGCGTGAGTGGCCGGCAGCCATCATGAGCTGCCGTGAGCTGCTGTGAGCGGCCGACCGATAACTGGCAACCGACTGCCTCAGCCGGGGCAGCGCAAGGCTCACAATACCCGCATGGGCCAGGGAGCTGCGTCCTATACAACTAGACTGAGAGACTACGGCTTGAACCGTAGTGGGCGGGGAGGCGGAAGAAGGGGAGAAAAAAAATTTTTAAAAACAAGTACTGTCATTAGTGCTTGGTATGAGGAGTGGGCACTTGCTGCAGGTCTCTCTGCAAATACTTGATGTTTTAGTCTTGTTTTAAGACTTAATTGTTACATTTGCCACATTGCTTTATCTCTGTATATACACACACACACACCTTTTTCCCCTTGAACCATTTCAAAGTGAGTTGCAGATATTTTTGCTGTTTTATCCCTAAGTCCTTGAACATCGAGGACAGTCTCTTAACCATACCACCATCATCTCACTTAAGAAAATTAACAATAAAGCTTATTTCCAGCCAACATACAAAATTCCTCAGTTACCTCTTTCAGAGCTAGACTTGTGTGGTGTTTTTGTTTTGTTTTGTTTTGTTTCTGAAGTAAATGCAGGATCCAGTCACGTGGACACATTACATCTGGTTGCTGTCTCTAAATCTAGAACAGTCCCCTAGTGTTTAGGGTATCAGCATTTGGAGAAACCAAGCCAGTATCTTGTAGAAGGCCCCACATTCTAGGTTTGTCTGATTGTGTCTTCATGGCGCCTATATTTCTGGTAAAGTGGAAGTTAGGTCTAGCGTGGCACTGCCCAACAGAAATAATAATGTGAGCCACATGTCATTTAATATTTTCTGTAGTCACAAAAAATAAATAAAAATAAGCAGGTAGAATTAATTTTAATAATACATTTAATTTGATATGTTTCTTTTATTATTTTTCATTTATTTATTACTTACCTAATGTATTTAATAATATATTTAGGTCCAAAATATTATTTAAATATGTAATAAATATTTTAAAAGTATTAATGAGATACTTTACATTCCTTTTTTTATATGAAGTTTTCAAACTCCAGTGTGTAGTTGACACTGAATGGGCCGGCCACGTTTCCCGTGCTTAGGAGCCACGCGCCGCCAGCAGCTTAGTACTGGACAGTGCGAGATGAGACTGGATCCCACTCAGGGTAGATGTGCTTGGCAGGAGCACTTAGGGGGGAGTAACTGCCTGGGCGTGGCTTTGAAACCATGGGGCGTGCTGAAGTCTGAGATGAGTTTTCTTCTCTTTCAGGCGCTGGGTGCCTGGGATGGAGCAGGTGTGCAGAGGGTGAGGACCCCGTTCTGGGACCACGTCACCTGCTGCCTTTCTTAGTGAGACTGTCGGCTTGAGCAGACTCAGCCCCGGATGAGGATGCCTGTGGACCTCTCGCTGCTGCTCCCCCTCTGGGGGAGGACCTTTCTCCTTCTGCTCTCCGTGGCTGCGACTCAATCCCACTGGCCCAGTGGCCCTTCGGAGACCGTCAGGGACTGGGAGAACCAGCTGGAGGCATCCATGCACTCGGTGCTCACAGACCTCCATGAGGCTGTTCCCACGGTGGTTGGCATTCCTGATGGCACCGCTGTTGTCGGGCGCTCATTTCGAGTGACCATTCCAACAGATTTAATTGCCTCCAATGGAGAAGTCATCAAGGTGAGACTGGATGGAAAGCATACACGAGGAAGAATTCTCATCTTCCAGTTTAATTTTAGGTTTTAAGTTTTTCAGTTCAACACTCCCAACAATTCTGAGCTTAGTTCTTCCAGGCCCTGCTAAGTGTCCCTTAAGAGAGGGACAGCCACTGAAGTTTACAAAAGGCTCCCTGTATATCTCAGAATAGCATGTTAAACCTATTCTTACTCCCATTTTGAGGGGGTCACCATTAAAAAGCCTTTACATCTGTCCTCTTGGTCATCGAATTAAGGATTTGATGGAAAAGGGCCTGTGTATAGGAAAAGGTCTCTTTTCATTAACCATGGGATTAAAACCAAGACATAAAGAACTTTTAAATGCTTTAAACCTATTTTTTAAATATAAGTTATAAATGTAGGAGTTTTTCTCTGATTTGGTATTCTATGTTTACTAGTGTATGCGGTCACTTAAGAACCAGAGTTAGTATCCAAACTTCAGCCTTGCCCCATCTCCTTTTGGGGACGCAATCTAGAGAACGGGATCTGAGACCCATGTAACAGGAAGAGTATCTTGGCTGTCGCAGGATGGAAATCTGGTGAAACAGGAAGCTTTTGTGTGAAGAAGCACCAGACCTTTGGGAATATGAGACCTTGGAATTTCTCCTAGATCTTGAGTGAATTTGCAGGGGGCCATGTGGGTGGGTGGGGTATACCTCAAACTGCAAACGTCTCCTAGAACAGAGGTCAGCACACTTTCCCTCAAAGGGCCAGGTAGTAAGAGTTTTACTCGTAGGCTTTACAGGCCATTTGGTTTCTGTTGCAGCTCCACAACTTGGCCAGTGTGGTGTGAAAGTAGTCAGACAGTATATAAATGAATGGGCACAGAAACTGAAGTTTGAATTTCATGTAATTTTCACGTCAAGGTATATTATTATTGTTGATTTTTTTTCTCCCCTTCAGTCATTTGAAAACGGAAAAAAAAAAAAACATTTTTAGCTCATGGGCCGTACGAAACAGGTGGCAGGCCAGATTTGACTCACAGCCATAATTTGCTGACCCCTGCCCTATAGCATTCTTTCCTTAGAGGTGTGCCTTGAAAATGAACTAAAAAAATATTCTCAGAACTGTAGTTTGTTAGGGTAGTTTCTACATCTGTTTTGCCTTTAGACTTCTACATACACATAGTGTTCTGGCTACCTATTGGTGTATTCAAACCACCCAAAGTTAGTGGTTTAAAACAACCAATTCGTTTTGCTCAGTTTTGTGACCAGGAATTGAGGGATTCAGAGCACATTGGGGAACCTTATCTGCTTCACATGGCACTAGCTAGAGGGGCTCATCTGTGGCTGGAGGATCCACTTCCAGGGTGGCTCATTCATGGCTGGCCAGTGGGTGCTGCCTGGTGACAGGGAGCTTAGCTGGGGCTGTTGGTCAGGGTCCCTGGTTTCTTTCCATGGACTACTGTCTGCTGAGCCTTGTTTGATTTATGTGGGCTATTGGTTATGCTGACTATTGCAGGTGGCCACTCTGGGAAGCACAGTGACAGAGGGTGCTTGGTATTAGCCAGGTGTGCCCATCAGGTAACATCAGCTCCTAAAACAAGGGCTTCCCTGTACTTTATACACCAGGCTGCAAGGAGGCAGGTCAGGAGAAGGAAGAGGGGATTCACTCGCCTGCCTGGAAGATGTAGCCCTGAGGTCTTAGATCCTATGCTCTGACCCAGACTGGACGCCTTTCCATATCTGGAACGCCTTTGTCCGGTGTCAGCCTGGCCAGCACCTGTTATTCCCCTGCTGTTCTCTAGCTCTCCCTCAAGAATCCACCCCATCGGAACTCCCAGTGGGCTCCATTGATTTGATGATGCAAGAAGGAGCTGCCGGCTAGCTCCAGGCCCTCATGGCCAGCGTGACCTTTCTGAGAGACCTGGCGTGAAGCTCTCTCCTCTCCTGTGACCTCAGAACACGCTAAAGCAGATGGTCCTGGCGTGTGCTCCCTTCGACCAGACCGGATGCCTGTATACAGAGCTCATCCCTGGTCTTGACTGTTCTTTGCTCCCACATCTGCCTTTGGATGCTAGAGTACCCTCCCTCCTCATCAGGGCCTGTGGGGATGGGCCTTTGCTGGGCGGAGCCTCGGCTGCCCCAAGTTGGCCACAGCGTCAGTTACCCATCCTGACTGTTGCCTCTCTCAGGATTGGCGCTGGCTCCCTGCAGGCACCTTTTCTCTGACTTGAGTGAGTGTGGCTCACTGGCTGAGGAAGGTGGTTATATGCCTGGAGATGTTCTAACCCCTCCTCTCCAGGGCGCTCAGGAGAGACAGCTTTGCATTCGTGAAGCGACTGCGCCGCCCCTCTAGAGCCCCCTCAGATGTCTCATTTTGGTAGAGCCAGCAAGGATGGCTTTTCAGCCCTGCTCCCTTGAGCCGCCTTGCCTGGAGACAATGTGGACTTTCCCTCAGCCCAAGATGTCGGCAGACTGGGAGCAGCCCTTCCTGGGACTATGCTCTCAGCTGCTGGCATGGGCCCCCAATTGTTGCCCTGAGAACAATGGGTACTCTTTTTGGCTGGGAAGGGGAGCTCATGAAAGGAGCGTTTCTTTGGATGCTTGAGAGCTTTGTGGCAACCCCGCCTGCGTGAGATGAACTGCAGTTTCTTCCTGCCTCGAGTGGGTGTTCCCCAGCTCTGAATGGACCCCTTGTCAACACAGCACACCGGGAAGTGCGGGTTGGCGAAGGACGGCGTCCTTGGGGGTGGGTTGTCAGGCATTTGCCCAAATGCATCAACTCACATACTTATTGAAAATATAGGTTTCTGTGTTTCGGGGGGAAAAAAAATTACTGACAAGGACTAAAAGAACACGACAACATGAAAATAGATGATGTCGGCTTGGGATTGAGGGGCTGATTTCTGAGAATTTTACTAATGGCTATAACTATGCTAAGCTGTCTCTTATTTTCGGGGGGAAAAAGATGAGGTTGTGTTTTTAGCTAAGAATAGTTACTCTTAGGTAAAACGCTTTATAACTCAGGCCAGAAGGGCGCTGACTGGGCTAGGCTGGTTGTGTTCAGAATGGTCCTGTGGCCTTGGCCTTTGTGGCAAGACCCATGAGCTGGTTGAAGATCTGCAGGGGCCCAGCAGCAGGACCGGTGGTTGCTAGGGGCCCGGGCAGCGGGGAGCCCCGGGGAGCAGTCTGGGCCGCTTTGAAACGGGCTGCTGAGCAGACCCTGCAGCACATCTGGGGGGCGTCGGGGAAGAGTCCAGCCTGAACCCGTGGGACTGTCCTGTCTAGAGATGCTGCTTGGAAGGTGCCGCCACTGAGGCCCGAAGGACCCTCCAAAAGATGTAGTGTGAGGGAATTCTCACCAAATGCAGTTTCTTGATTATACTTTATTTCTAAGATCCCATCATCAGCTCACCCAAGTGACATGAGTGAGAAAGTGTTCACCTGTCTTTCTGGAGTCTTGGTGTCACGCGGGGTGTCATGTGGGGTCTCTGCTCCCGCTCCCCACATAAGAACGCAGGACATGGTGAGGCCAAAAAGGAACACCCACGGAGCCACAGGTAGGGGAGTCATACCACTGTATTCTCGCTGGAGGCTGGGTTGGAGACACAAGAGCAAACATCCATCAGTACTCCAACAAGGGGTCTTCCTGTCCCCCACTCGCACTGGCAGCCAGGCGAGACACAGCAAGTAGTATCCACATGGTCCGCAATCCGCCGTCCGCTTTTCTGCCTGCCAACCAACCAGTGCCGCCACGGCAGTTACATCAGGACTAATTGGCTAACTGGTTACAGCTGATGGCCAGCCAGTCACAGCTGACGGCCATCTACTACCCGAGCCAGCACCTTTCCACGTGAGGCCGAGAGCCTGGAAACTGCCCTCTGGGACTCTGTCCCCACACTTGGCTGGCCATTTCTAAGTCCCACAACTCCCGCACTGGTAAGAGAACCATCTTGTGGGTTGTGAATGATAAAGCTTAGGTTTTCTTGGCTTCAGAGTGGAAGGTCATAATTGGTTTGGCCCCAGTGAGAGTCCAGTTCTTCAGTTTTGTCTTTCAGCTGTGCCTAACTGGCGATGAGGGACTTAGTAACAGACGCTCCTCCGCCCATTGGCTGTTACTCCAGGTGTGGAAGGATACTGATTTGGGGTGAGACTTGGCTTGTGTTGCGTGGTGTTTAGCACAGGTGCTGTATCTTCTTTACACTGGGTGTTTGCTGGTCTGCTGTGCGAGAGAGGGTGCCAGCGAAGCAGGTGGAGAGAATGTCCCAGAACTGAGCAGGGAGTCAGTTACTAGTCATCTGCTAGTGTAGGCTGAGGAGGGACGAAAACCTTCACACGTGGTCGTTCCCGTTACTGGTCATGGTGATTGATTGTGGCCATCGCTGGGTGGGTAGTCTTTAGACTTTAGAACTCCTTCGGGCTCTGCCCAGGTCTTGTGGTTTTGATTCTTAATGTTTTTGGATGTACTTTATGGATCAAGATTTCTAAAACTGGGCATGTGGCTGTTGGAGATTTTGTTTTCCTCCTCTCTGGGCTTGCCTTCCGTCTCAGAAGCATGTCCTGTCTGAGGACTGCTGAAGCTGGAAAGATTTCTGGCTCTTTTGGGGTGTCCTGTGTGTGACAGCCTATGATATCCTCAAGTTGGGCTTTGTCCTGCAGTTTCTGTCTCTTGTAGGTGTTCCCACGAACTGCCTGAAGACTCCTTTTCCAGATGGCTGTGTTATAAGGTCAGCAGGCCTTGCCCCCCACTTCTCCAAGGCAGTGCTGGTGTTTGGTGATGGGGGGCTGAGTGACCGGAAATCCTGGGGGAGTCCCAGGGCCAGGACCAGCTTGTCCCCCGAAACACGTGTCAGTGCTAATGTCCTGCCTCTCGCCTGCCATTCCTAGCCTGAAGCCCATAGGGGTTAGTTGTGGGTGGTTACAGTCCAGCCAAGGCAGAAGTATTTATATGGGTCACCAAGGACTCCAAGGATAGTGAGAGTCTCCTGGGCAGAGATGCCAGGTTTCAGCACACCTGTTTTAGACTGCAGAGAAAGTGAATGCTGGTCTTTGGGCTGTACCTGCAACAAGCCTTTCCCTCCCCCCGCACCCCTCAGGGTTTTCACCCACTCCTGGCAGACAGGCCTTATAAGGCAAGCAAGTCCGGGGGAGGGGGTCCCATCCTTGGCCTTGTTCTCCTATAGGATCCTGGCTCCCTCTTCCTGTGGCCGCCCCACTTCCCATTGATGCTTTAAGCTTCTGCTTTGGGACGTGAACAGGGATATGAGGCCTAGTGTGTGCTGGGTCCCCTCTCAGGCCACAGGAGTGGGGGGCACCAGCACTGTCACAGAATCCAGCACATGCCTGACCCTCAGATCGTACAAGAATGGTATCGTTTTCCTTTTTACAGATGAAAGAATTGGGGCTGAGGTTGAGTCAAGCCTCAGCCTGCCTGGAGCTGGGGAGCAGCCCAGGCTCCTGGAGGTGGGGCTTCCCCTCGGCTAGGCTGCTGTTACAGGGATGAGTCCTGGCTTGCCACACGGGCTGTGTCTCTCAGAAGGAATTTTTATAACCCACGTCATCCTTAGGCCCTGAGAGGAAAAGTGGTCCATCGCTTGGAAGTTTTGAACGCTGGAGAGGATCCTGAGTTCCTATGGGTTGACGGGCTCCTGCTGTGTTAGGGTAGAACAGGACTTGTATCCAGAGCAACCCGAGTGCCCGCCGGAGGGAGAGGATGCTAGGGGAATCTTTAGGGAACCGTGCACGCTGCCAGCCCTGCAGGCATGTTCAGGGGTTTTCCCCAAATGGCCTTGAAAATGCAGGGGTGCCAGCAAAATGCATGGGTGTCTATGACTTGGCTAGGTTCCGTGTGGAACTCAGATTTATTTTGCTTCCTGTGGCACTTACTGAAATGAATCATTGTCACTCAAAGTGCTTCCTGGGCCTGCCACTCCCAGTACCAGGACACTTGGAGATGCATGAGTTTTAGAACATTCAGATTAGTGATTTTCCTTCCTGTGTGAGGAATACCCAAGACCCTGGGAACTGTCTGCCTTAGGGTTGTACGTCCAGGTTGGACACCTGTCCTGTGGCCAGGCATGACCAGGGCCAGGACCCTGAGGTGCCAGAATCTGCAGAGGTTGGAGAGGCTTGGCTCTGTTTTCCTGACGTGGCTTGCCCTAAATGTGTAAAGCTGTAAGTAGACCATAGTGAAAGAACGTTTCAATAATCAAAGTAAAGCTACCAATTCTCTTCCGTCTCCCAGTTTGAAATTGAACATTATAATTTGCTTTGGTGAAACCTGGGGTTTTCTTCAATGTATGTTCTTTATGGTACGTGTTATTGACATGTTATAATGTTACTTGGCATAGTTTAAATAAGTATATGTCTTCCAAGGCTGGCTGTGGGGGATCCTCGGCCAAAGAGTGGCCTGGCTTTACTCCTTAGGAAATGTCTGACAGCAGAACTATGGTTGTTGGGGTCTGCAGAATAGGAAGTGAGCCAGGCTGGGAAGCCGGAGGCGGTGGGGCCCTTCTTTGTCTTCAAGTGCCTCTGCGTGGCTGCGACAGACTTCCAAAAGCACTGGGGCTGCGTGTTCATCTCTGCTGATGGATCGGATCCCTCAGGACTGGGCACAGGCCGCCCTGCCTGGCCACACAGGAATGCCCCGTGGGCCTCCCATTGGCATCCACCTCTGGAGCCTCCCCTGGTCTCTCCTGGCCCTGTTCTGTCTTCTCTACAAGTGGCTTCTCTTTGGCTGATTTCACCCAGAGCTCCATTCCAGGGGCCCCATTTCCCCTCTCTCTGTGCTCTCCCTCTGACAGGTGTGCTCTCATCCCAGTGGTAGCCATGGGAAGGAATGGGGTTGGGAAACACCCTTGGGTGGCCGGAGACCTGGTTCTATATTGTGGCTCAGCTACTGTCCACCTCAGGACCTAGTTCCTACCCCATCCCTGTGAAACATCACATGGTTCCCGGACTTCTACATTGGGGCCTTACATCTTTGCTTCATGTGTTTTGCAAAATAAGAGCATTCAGCCTTTGCTTTATAGGTGTTTTCATATTTGATGTAATTGAACTGAAAAAATTTAAAACGTAGGTTTTTCAGCCAAAACATTTGAAATAAGATTTTTTTTATATATATAATTAAAATTGTAAAGGAATAATGTACTTAGTGTTTTTCATGGATTTGAAGACACCGATAGTTAATGTCAGATGTCATCTCCGGGTGTTTGCTGGAGGTAGGAAACCTGTTTATAAAGGGTAAGTAAGTATCTGGTCTCGGATAAGGTTGATGGAATTACAAGCTGCTCGGGCATCTGGGTCCAGGCTGGGAAGGTCAGCTGTGAGCTCCGGTCTCCTCCGCAGTCACTCAGGCACCTGGCTCTTGGCACCGGAGCCCCTGGGGAGCTCATCAGGCGTGGCTCTGGCCTTCCGCCCACAGGGAAGGAAGTATTTGAGTGTCCCTCTGCTGACAGGCAGTGGCCCTGGGCTGAGGCTGGCAGGAAGACATGCCATCTGTTGGCCAGTGTGTCTCTGGACTTGATGGGACAGGAGTGTGCAGCTGCGAGTCTTCAAGGCAGAAAGAGAGTCTGCCTTGGGGGCAGGAGGAGATGTTTCCCCAAGGTGAGAGGAGTCGTAGACGGGGCCTGGGCAAGAGGCAAGTCCTGTTTCCCTCTTGTCCATTTTTTATGGAGCACCCACCCCCTGTGTGCTTGGACTGTAACCAGTCCCATCTCTGTGGAAAAGGACTTCCTCCCTGAAACACGTCTGGGATGTGCTGTTGGGTGGAATAAAGGGGTGAGCGCCTCAGGCCGGTGTCTGTGCCTGGGCTCTCCAAGGGCAGAGGTGAGCTCTGTGCGTTTCCCAAGCTTAGGTGACTATAGAACTCTCTTCTAGAGAGGCCAGAGCTCCTTGGAATGCCTCTGATAAACACTCTTCTAGAATAGTTGTTTCCAGTGTCCCACCCTAGGCATCGCAGTTTTTCTTGAAGTTTGAAAAGCAGGGTTAATGAGGACATTAGGTACGACTAAGTGTATTTGCTACCCCAGCGTGTACCACTACACTTGCTTGTAACGTGGTGTTTGTAAAGGGAATCGTTGGGGGCATTGAGTCATCCCCACCCAGACCTGCAGGCAGTTCTACTTCTGGGCAGGAAAGGCACTTGAGGCCAGGCATTGGATTTGTCTGCAGAGGGCAGGGGAGAAGTCTGAGTGCTAAGAGATGTCACTGGTTTAGAAACTCACAACATGCTTGGGCCCCGTGGCATCAGTTCTTTGGGAGGAGACGTGTTTGAGGGCCAGCACTGCTGTCTCCCAGCGTGTGGCCGTGGGTGAATCGTTTGCCTTCCAAGCCAGCCCATCTGGCAGCCCCAGTCTCATAATAGGTAAATGAGCCCCAGGAGAGAAGCGTGGGTTCCCCCAACAGGAATTCTGAGTTATACGTCAAGCCTATCACAGTTCAGGCTGGACCAGTGGTTAACTGTTGTGATCACTGTCCGCTTAAGAACAGTAGCACTTAACTCCTGCTGGTGTCTCTTCCAGCTGTCGGCCGCGGGGAAGGAGGCGCTGCCGTCCTGGCTGCATTGGGACCCGCAGAGCCACACCCTGGAGGGCCTCCCCCTGGACACCGACAAGGGGATGCATTACATCGCAGTGAGCGCTGCGCGGCTCGGGGCCAACGGGAGCCACGTGGCACAGACCTCCAGCGTGTTCTCCATCGAGGTCTACCCGGAAGACCACAGTGAGCTGCCGGCCGTGCGGGCGGCGTCACCAGACCCTGGCGAGGCCGTGTCATCTGCCTGTGCCGCCGACGAGCCTGTGACTGTCCTGACGGTCATTCTGGATGCTGACCTCACCAAGATGAGCCCCAAACAAAGGCTCGACCTCCTGCACAGGATGCAGAGCTTCTCAGAAGTGGAGCTTCACAGCATGAAGCTGGTGCCGGTGGTGAATAACAGGCTGTTCGACATGTCGGCCTTCATGGCCGGCCCGGGAAATGCAAAAAAGGTGGTGGAGAATGGGGCCCTGCTCTCCTGGAAGCTGGGCTGCTCCCTGAACCAGAACAGTGTGCCTGACATTCGTGGAGTGGAGGCCCCTGCCAGGGAGGGTGCCATGTCTGCCCAGCTTGGCTACCCCGTGGTGGGTTGGCACATCGCCAACAAGAAGCCCCCTCTCCCCAAACGCATCCGGAGGCAGATCCATGCCACACCCACGCCTGTCACTGCCATTGGGCCCCCAACCACAGCCCTCCAGGAGCCACCATCCAGGATTGTACCCACTCCCACATCTCCAGCCATTGCTCCTCCGACAGAGACCATGGCTCCTCCAGTCAGGGACCCTGTTCCAGGGAAGCCCACAGTCACCACGCGGACTCGAGGTGCCATTATTCAGACCCCAACCCTGGGCCCCATCCAGCCCACTCGGGTGTTGGAAGGTGGCACCACGGTTACTGGCCAGATCCGCCCCACGATGACCATTCCTGGCTACGTGGAGCCCACGGCAGTCGCTACACCTCCTACGACTACCACCAAGAAACCACGAGTTTCTGTGCCAAAACCAGCCACTCCTTCTACTGACTCCTCAACCACCACGACTCGAAAGCCAACCAAGAAGCCACGCACACCCCGACCGGTGCCCCGGGTCACCACCAAAGCTCCCATCACCAGATTGGAAACAGCCTCCCCACCCACTCGCATCCGCACCACCACCAGCGGGGTGCCCCGCGGAGGGGAACCCAACCAGCGCCCAGAGCTCAAGAACCACATCGACAAGGTGGATGCCTGGGTTGGCACCTATTTTGAGGTGAAGATCCCATCAGACACCTTCTATGACAAGGAGGACACCACCACTGATAAGCTGAAGCTGACCCTGAAGCTTCGAGAACAGCAATTGGTAGGCGAGAAGTCTTGGGTACAGTTTAACAGCAACAGCCAGCTCATGTATGGACTGCCCGACAGCAGCCACGTGGGCAAGCACGAGTATTTCATGCACGCCACAGACAAGGGGGGCTTGTCGGCGGTGGATGCCTTTGAGATCCATGTCCACAGGCGCCCGCAAGGGGACAGGGCTCCTGCGCGGTTCAAGGCCACGTTTGTGGGTGACGCAGCCCCGGTGGTGAATGACATCCACAAGAAGATCACGCTGGTGAAGAAGCTGGCCTTCGCCTTTGGGGACCGCAACTGCAGCACCATTACTCTGCAGAATATCAGCCAGGGCTCCATCGTGGTGGAGTGGACCAACAACACGCTGCCCCTGGAGCCCTGCCCCAAGGAGCAGATCACAGGGCTCAGCCGGAGGATCGCCGAGGATGATGGGAAACCGCGGGTCGCCTTCTCCAACGCCTTGGAGCCCGACTTCAAGGCTTTGAGTGTTGCTGTGACCGGCTCTGGTAGCTGCCGGTATCTACAGTTTATCCCTGTGGCGCCACCCAAGAGGGTGCCCTCAGAGGCGCCGCACACGGAAGTGCCAGATAGGGACCCTGAGAAGAGCAGCGAGGATGACGTCTACCTGCACACGGTCATCCCAGCCGTGGTGGTTGCAGCCATCCTGCTTATCGCTGGCATCATTGCCATGATCTGCTATCGCAAGAAGCGCAAGGGCAAGCTTACGCTTGAGGACCAGGCCACCTTCATCAAGAAGGGCGTGCCTATCATCTTCGCAGACGAGCTGGACGACTCCAAGCCCCCACCCTCCTCCAGCATGCCACTTATCCTCCAGGAGGAGAAAGCCCCTCTCCCCCCTCCCGAGTACCCCAACCAGAGCGTGCCCGAGACCACTCCTCTGAACCAGGACACCATGGGCGAGTACACACCCCTGCGGGATGAGGACCCCAACGCGCCTCCCTACCAGCCCCCGCCGCCCTTCACAGCCCCGATGGAGGGCAAGGGCTCCCGTCCCAAGAACATGACCCCATACCGGTCGCCCCCTCCCTACGTCCCCCCTTAACCCACAAGCGCCTAGGTGGAGGCAGGGGTAGGGCAGGGCCCTGGAGACAACACGGTGTTGTCTGTGGAGACCAGTGGCCTGCAGACCACTGCCCACTGGGAGCCGACGCCTGACCTAGCACACACTGACGCGGGGCCTGGACAAGCCCGCCCTCTCCGGGCCTCCTACTCCCCAAAGCAGCTGGAGAGACTTTGGGGACATTTTTACTTTTAGTTTTTGCCTAACAGCTTTTTGTTTGTTCATAGAAAATTCTTCGCTGCGTTTTTGATGGCTGGCTCTGAAAGCACCGTTTGGAGTAGTGGTAGATGGAGGGAGCGAGGAACCGTGAATGAACTCGCAGGCAGTGCTGGGTGGCCTCCCGGCTCTCTGCGTTTTGCCTTTAACACTAACTGTACTGTTTTTTCTATTCACGTGTGTCTAGCTGCAGGATGTAACATGGAAAACAGTAGCTAAAGATTAAAGTCAAAGGACTTTCTTAAGGTTAAGTTTTTACATTTAATCTGCTGTTTACCTAAACTTGTATGTATGATTTTTGGGTGGGTATGGGAAATTGCTTTGCTAAAAATAAGCTCCCAGGGTGTTTCAAACTTAGAGAAGACCAAGGGACAGTATTTTTTATCAAAGGAATCCTATTTTTTCACACTACGTAAACTTGGTTGCTCTGATTCCCCAGAGCCGGACTGGGGGCCTCCCGGCCCTGGCTCGGGTCAGGGCCCTGGTGCTGGGCTTGCTCTCCTGCTGTAGCCAGTGGCTGGAAGCTGGAGGGGCCTCTTGGGCCGTGGACATCCACACCCCACCCCATGCGCACTAGTGGCTCACCACCAAGGGGTCTTCCTTTCCCTGGAAAGGCGACTCCAAGAGGCAGTGGTGGCCGTGGCCCCCAACCTAGGTGCTCCAGGGTGGGCCAGCTGTTCATGGGGTATGGGGGAGGTCGAGGGACTCGACCTCATCAACCTAGTTTCTTTTATCCTTCTGTGTGGTTTTTTTCCTCCCTCCTAAAAGGAATACCATGGTTTTTGAAACACTCAGTGGGGGACATTTTGGTGAAGATGCAATATTTTTATGTCATGTGATGCTCTTTCCTCACTTGACCTTGGCCGCTTTGTCCCAACAGTCCACAGCCCCACCCTGACCCCCCCGCACTCCTCTTCTGGCACTCCAGTTCCAGGCCTTGGGCCTGAACAGCTGGGAAAGGTCTGGTGGCTGTGGAGGCGTGCCAGCAAAAGTTCGTAGTAAAAATCTGTGGGCTCTCAAAGCTAATTTTTTACTAAAGTTTTTATACAGCCTCAAATTGTTTTATTAAAAAAAGATTAAAAATGGTGATGCTTACAGCAGTTTGTACAAGCTCTTAGTGTTGATTCCATGGAACTGATGGCTTTGCTCATTTTGATCCCCCCCCCGTTCTTTTCCTAATGGTTTAAATTCTGGAATTACATTGGGGCTTGTTTTGCCTTTTTTAGCAGACCGTCCGTCTGCCCATCTGCATCTGGCCCATGACTCAGGGGCACCCACTCTGCTTTGATTCTCCTCCTTTGGAAGAAACCATTTTGAGCATGACTTTTTTTCTTGATGTCTGAGACTTATATGGGGTACCTTTTAGGGAGGAATGCCTTTTGCAATAATGTATCCCTTTTGTGACAAGAGGGATGGGTGGGCCCAGGCTCCCTTTGCACACCTAGCAGCCAATTCTAAGCCATATAGACCTTTTTGCAGAGCATTCATGTGTGCTGCCTCAGGAGGGGAGGGCCGGTCAGAGGCCCAGCCTCTCTCCCCTGCCCAGCGCCTGGTGCCTGGTGCGCATGCCCCTGTGGAGGGAGCCTGTAGATGAGGGCTCAGTGGACCTTTGGGGACTGGGCCTTGTGCCTCTGAGCCCTAATCCACGCTAGTTTCCCCAGAGTCAGGAGCACAGGCCGCATCTGACCTGGTGAGATTATTTGTGATGACCTCGTCAATAAAGAAGCAATTCCCAATTTCCAGGTGAGGGCGCTGAAAGGCTTTCCAAACAGCTGTTGCCCCTAGCAACCCCACCATGGGGCACTGCCATGCAGAGACAGCGGGCTGGCCCAGAATGGCCTGTTGCCATAGCAACTGGAGGCGCCAGGGCAGTGAACAGAATAATAACAGCAACAATGCCCTTGCGGGAGGCATGATGGCCACTGGACTCTGTGAGACAGCCAATCTCACATTCAAGTGTTCACCAACCACTGACGTGTTTTTATTTCCTTCTATATGATTTTAAGATGTGTTTTCTGCATTCTGTATAGAAACATATCAAACTAAATAAAAGCAGTGTCTTTATTATACAGTTATGTCCAAGCATCTATTTCCCTGGCCCCTACACATTTTAGGACATGAGTGGAGGGCAGGCTGGAGTCCATGTGGCAGGGAAGATGGAACCCAGCCAGGCCCAGTCGGAGGTGGCCTTTGAGCAGCTGGCCTGATAGGCTCCATAGCCTTATCATTTCCGTGCTGCTGGGGGTGGGGGGGTGTGCTCCAGAAGCTCTGCCATCACATGAGCCCGTCTTAGCACTCTGGCCTGAGCTTCAATTTCCTCATCTGGTGGGGAGGGGGAGGAACCGAAAAATCCAAGGAGACTGAGGAGGCTGGGGACTTAGGGGTGCCTCTGGCTGCAGCCCCGCTCCAGCTCCTGCTCCCACTGCCTGGTGGACTTGGGGCTGGCCAATCTCCCAGGTAGTCTCAAGGTAGGTTTGGTTGGGCTTGGAGTGGAGAGAAAGGAAAAACGGTCCCTGGCCAAGCTGTTCTGCCCTGGTTGGGCTTACAGATTTTGGGGGCCTCCCCCTAAGTGTCCTGCCTGGGATGGACAGGCCCGCTGGGTAGGGGCAGGGTAATCCTGGTCGTGCGTGCACACTGGCGGATCCCCGTGTGCCCAGGCTGTGGGAGGCAGGGGATGCGGCAGCTGTGTCTTCAGAAGCAGGGCCAGGGCCATTGGTAACAACTAGGACCTCATCTGAGCTCACCCTCCATCCCCACAGGGTCTTCACCATCGCCACCTACAGCCCCTGGGCTGCTGCTCTGCTCATTCAAGACATAGCTAAGGTCCCATATTGCAAGCAGACAGCTGAGTCCCAGCGTGGGGAGTTGTTGAGGGTCAAATAACTACTTGTATCCCCAGTACATGTTCAGGGACACGTACCTCACGCCACTGGCCTAGTAACAGGGCCCAGAAAATAGCCCTGTCCTTGCGCTCTTGGTTTCAGGAAGTTCTGCTTCATATCTAACCTGAAGTCACTGGATTATGAGTGGACTCACTGGCCTGAACTTGAGGAAAAGGATCCCTGGTTTCAGCGGAGAACAGCAATGTCAGCAGGGCAGTAAAAAGCCACAAGGGTGTCTGGCCTCTCTGCCCTGGGAATATCAAATGTTTGGCCTGGCAGACCCCTCCAGGTCTCTGGGACCTCTCCTTGGTAGGGGGTGGGCACTGTCTACTCAGGACTTTTGAGCTGGAGAAAAGGTGATGGAAGGAAGGGACACAGTGGGGGGACGGGACGGGGCTTTCACCCACAGGAATCGGCTGCTCATGTGTCTCTGACCCAGGGCAATTTCCTCGGATCCCTCTAGCTTGGCTTCCCCATCTGTGAGGTGCGGACAGTGCTGATCCCTGAGGGATTCTGAGACACCCAGGAACTGGGGGTGGGGGGTGGAATTGGGATAACAAGTTACTTCCAACACCGTGCCTGCGAAAGTGGCAGAGAATCTAAGTGAGACTAAAAGAATCTGCATTCTCTCCTGGGCCAGAGCTGTTGGTTGGGGAATACTGGGGTGTCTGGAGCTCCTGGCCAGGCTAGCCTTCTAGAATACCACCAGTTTGGTGGGAACTAGAGATTCCACACGGCTCACCTTATTGCAGCCACCAGCCTGGCCTCTGCCTGTTCCCAACAGCTGAAAAAGATCCTAGCAGAGGCCATTCCCTAGCTCCCCTAAAGTATGGAAGACCCCACTCAAACATGTTTTTTCAGGGCAAGCTTCACCCCTTTGTCTACATATTTCTATATCCTAAATCAGCTGATGACTTACTCTCCCTGCCTTGCTTGCCTTCTCCATCACAAATCTTGAGGCAAGGTGACATGCAGAGAGGGCAAGGTCCAATCCTGCACCTAGGGCAAGGCAGATTCAATTCTAAGTGTGACCCCAACACTTTAAATTTTTTTCTGATTGTAAAATTATGGAGCCAAGAATTATTTGAAGCCTTCAGTGGGAGATGCTGGGTACCACTTCCCCTACTGGGGCTGTTGAAAACTCAGAGAAGATAGGGCAAGACATTCAAAGTGGAGGTTCCCATCTACTGGGGGTGAGGTGCTCCTACAGTGGGGCCCCACCTGAGGGCAATCTGTAGCAAAGGCAGCACGAGGCCCGGCCACTTGGGCTCTCAATAGCTCCACTGCCCCCAGCTTTAGTGGAGGTGACCCTGGAGTCTTAGCTGGGGTGGAGAGAATTTGGTCTGTTCATGTCCCTGTGGAAGTCTCCGTGTGGCCTGGACGGTGCCCTTGGGTTGGTTCGTGATGGGGGCAGCTCTCACCCTGGGTAGTGGCTCCGTGCAGGTGAACCCAGCAGAGAGCAGATAACCGGAAGTTCTGGGCCCAAGAGGGGGACAGTACCCGCGGGCTCCCAGTAGGTGGCGCCAGAGGCCGAAATAAGCCTGCCAGCGGTGGGCGGAGCTAACAAGTCGGGCTGTGGGAGGGGCTAAGGCCGCCCGGGGAGGATTGGGTGGAACCCTCCTAGACCAGAACTGAGATGGCCATTGACTGGACTAAGGCCTAAGGGAGGGCGGGGCTGAGGCCGTAGTGCTGGCGGCCCGCAGCCGCTCGGAGCTCGGTCGCGGACTGGTTGTGTAATTGGGTGGGTTTCCTCTTGCTCAGTCCCTGGTGCACAGTTCCTGAGGGCATTGGGGCGAGTGTAGCTGGGGCTCCGAGCCTGCCCTGCCCCGGGGCGTTGTTCATCGGAAAGGGAAGCGGGGTAGGAATAGGAGGGACGAGCCGGGGCTTCTGGAGGTCTTCCGCTTCTGGGGCCCCTTCCGCAAACCTCGAAATCGAATGTATGTAGGCGGGAACAACTAAGGAACCTTCCTTTGCGCACTCCGTCGCCTTAGCTTCTGTATGCCTCCAGGCTTCGCGCGAGTGGCCGCCAGCGCGGGGCCTGCACACGATCGCGCTCAGCACTTGTTGGATGCTGAGACTCAAGTACGGTGGGATCTGGTAGGGTCCTGGTTGGAAGCCAGGCATCTCCAGTTGCGTGATTGGGGACACAGTCTGTGCCCCTGGGGAAACAGAGGGGAGTGGGGGAGCAGATGGTCAGTTTCTCTGGGTCAACCCTGAAGCTCCAGGGAACACCTTGCCCAAAGCTGTTGTCACAGCCTTGGGCACACACTAGGACGTCAGGGAACATTCATTTGGCAGCTGGCCAGGGCTCCCAGGTCTGAGGATACTGTTGCGTTCTGTTCTCATGGTGTCACAGCCTCAGGCTGTAGAGGGCAAAGCACAAGTTTGGAACTTGTGGAAATGTCTGGGAGCTCAGGTGAGGCCAGCTCCCTTTCTAAGAATCACTCCCCTCTTCCCTCAGCACCTCTGTTGCAAAAGGTCTTGGAAGAGAAAGGTGAAGAAAAGGGCTGGCTCCAGCCCAGGACGGCAGGGGAGGGAAGGTCCTGCCGGGAGGTGGCAGCAGCTTGTCTCTCTGGGTGGGTGTGCCTGCAGGAGAGGACCAGCTTTGTCCTCGATGAATTCACCCTCAGGGAACATGTGCCTGGTTGTGCTGGGCAAGGAGCTGGGCTCAGTGGATGCTGAAGGGGATGGAGTCCTCCCCTTGTTTGAGAAGGACATGTATATATGTGTGGGGGGAGGGCAACTCTGCCTTCTTGTGTCCAGGGAAGTGATTAGAGGGCAAATGGGAGGGTAGGGAGGTATCCACGGTGACCCTAATGGCAGACTCCACCACCACTGTGTCCCCCACGCCACTCCCTGGGTCCCAGACAGCACATCAACTTCCTCCTTATCCTCAGTCTTTCATTTGTGCTGGGTCAAGCAGGGCTAGGAGAAGGACATAGCCATCCTGGGAGCCCCAAGATTCCTGGAGCAGATCAGGGGATGGGGGTGGGCTTCGTTGGAATCAACAAAGATTGGGGGAGGGCTCAGCTGAACACATTGCCCTTCTGCTCTCTTGGTGGCAAATGGAGGATGTCCTTTGTCCAGCTTACCAGGAATTCCTCAGTCTGCACTGACAGGAAGACTAGCTTCCCAGAAAGCTGACGCCCATGCCATGCCTCCCCGCTGGAGGCATTATCACTATAGAAAGAGCAGTTTAACCAGATGTTGCTGCCCAACTGATACCTGCGGCTCTCCAGTCCAGAACTTGGGGGAGCCAGGGAGTGCTCAGACACCCTGGTGCCCGAGAGTGCCTTTAGCCATCACAGTCTGGCATGGTACTTTGGTCACACCCACCAGTGCAGGGTAGGACAGTAGTCCCGCACTGAGGGCCAGCCAGCCGTCAAGCCCTCCAGGTCCAGGGCCTGCTTTGAGCAGCAGCCAGGCAAAGGCCAGACTTGGAGATTGCAAACTCAGTGAGGGTAGAGTAGGCTCAGCAGTCTTGGTTTCTGCTGCTTCCTTGGGGCCTGCCATTGTGCTGTCCTTGTCCTAAGCTCCAAAAGTGTCAAATTTAACTGAAATTTAACCAAATTGGCTTCCACAATATGGCTGGTGACATTAGCTAGCGCTTGCTGTGCTCTCTAATGGGAAAACAGTGGACTCTATTTCTAACAGACTCAAGTTCAACTTTCGCGCGTGCGCGCGCACACACACACACACACACACACACACACACAAAAGCTGGGAAACTTGTATTAATCCTTTTTTAAACTTAATATAAAATTATAGCAAAACAAGGAACCCGAACTTTATAACAGCTGGAACATTTTGCAGCAGCAACAGCGGCGGGAGAAGAGATTTAATTTAGTTGATTTTCTGTGGTTGTTGGTTGTTGGCTAGTCTCACGGTGATGGAAGCTGAACATTTTTTTCGAAAGGACCAAGAAGCTTCTGGAGATTTGGTTCTCCAGGCAGCAACCTCACACAAACCAAGGATCTAGGGATATTCGCACCATCCCAAGACTCCTCTGAGTATGAGTGCTGCGACTGTGGCGGTGTGGCATTGAGACGTTATGACCAATGAGCCCCATGGAGAGCCTGGCCCCAGGGTGTGGGCCAATGGGCTTTCAGGAATGTTGGCAGCACTTGCCACCATCCCTGACAAAAAGCAACTGGAGAAGGAGATCCAGGAGGACGGAATGTGCTGCCAGATCTTTAAGGCATTGTCTCTTGAAGGATTCTCTTGTAGAAAAGCATCGTGATAGCTAAAATGTCACAGTTCTCATTTCTCAAGCTTTGTGCAAACACATAAAATGTTTACTATGTGCCAGACTCAGTTCTAAGCACTTTCTATGTATGTGATTAGAAGCAGTGACTTTTCTTACAACTATGGGAGAGCTTAGTATTTCCTCCATTTCACAGATGGGAAAACTCTCTGGTGTCGGTGATAAGCGTTTGGTAAAATAATTGTGATTGTATTATCTAGAAAATCTTATAAAATAAAATGAATAACAACAAAAAAATAAATTGAACTGAAGTTATTCATTCTAGCAGAGACCTAGCAGAGGTTTAGTAGAGGTCTAAGGGACTACAGACCTTTCTTTCTTTTTGTTTTTTTTAACTTTTCTTTATTTTAAGTGTGTTTTTCCAGGACCCATCAGCTCCAAGTCAAGTAGTTATTTCAAGGTAGTTGTGGAGGGCGCAGCTCACAGTGGTCCATGCAGGGATCGAACTGGCAACCGTGGTGTTGTGAGTATTGTGCTCTAACCAGCTGAGCTAATGGGCCACCCCTGACTATGGACCTTTCAGTTTGCCATAAGGGTTTTGCTTCACCATCAGAGATCCTGCCGCATTCTTTCCTGAAGAATTCTTTCCTGTCCATCTTTCCTGAAAGGCAGGAACTCCTCTGTGGCTCCTGGAAGCTTGCTGGACACTCAGTAAAGATGACAGGGCAAACAAGTCCTATTGACAATCCAGTCTGATGAGGACAAAGATGAAGGTCAGTGGAGAGGGTGGCATTGTCACATGGCCTGAAATCCCTAGTGGTCAAGGGTGATTGTCTGTAATGTGCTTGGGTTTGCAGTAATAAAGCCACAGAGGGCTCAGGAGGTAGGGCCCCTCTAAGAGACTTTCCTGAAGATGTGTGGAGCTGAGCCTGATGGAAAAGCTGAACAGGCTGCACCTTCTCCTGGACTGTCCAAGTCATGTCTGAACCTCTGTTGCCTGGGCTGGTTAGGAGAGGGCGTAAGGGCATGATTTTCCACTGGGCCTGTTCCCCACACCCCCCACCTCCCCATCTATGCAACAGGGGTGGGTGGGAGGAACTCCATGGGAACTTGGATCCTAGCCAGAAGGATTGCAATAGGGATTGAGGTGGCATTTTCTATAGTTTATGGGAAACAGTTTGTGTGCCTGTCTCTCCTGCAAACCGAGCTTGAGGGTGGGTCCCAGTCTTCTCTGTAGGAGTTAGCTATGCACTGGCTAAAGAAGGATGAGTACGTGTACACATGGGTAAGATAAACAAAGCCAGCCTGAAGGCCTGTCCGGGGAATGCAGAAGGGAAAAGAAAAGCAGCATGTTTTGACTTGGACACTTACAACTTGGAGAAACCATGGCTTCGTTATTTTTTCTTGTCATAACAAACCTTCGGAAGCGCATAGCTCTGATAGCAATGGGGCTTAATTAGCTTTCTTGGGAGCAATGATGGGTGGTGAGGTTAGGCCGGTGATAAACATTTCTGAAGATTTTTTTAGTGGCTTTTTTCACAGAACACAAGTAAAGAACTGCACATTGCAAGAGGAAAGGAATTATGCAGAATAGGAATCAAGCAAATTCTATACCTTCCGGCTTTATTCCCTTTTCCTACTTGACCAAGGGCTAGCTGAAGACCCTAGTACACAAGAACAGTTGTCCAGCCCAGCCCAAGTGGGCTGCTGAGCAGAACAAAGACTGGGTGTCTTGTTTGTAGCCTCACACCAGCCAGAGGTTTGCTCGGGAAGCTGCCTTATTCCCCATGCTCGTGGATAGTGCTGACAAATCTCGGCCAGGAGGGAAGCCCTCTGTTTCTTCGGGCTCTATCCTTCCTCTTCAGTTCTATTTCTCTATCCCAGAGGAGGAGTAAGGATAGGACGCCAATTTTCTGAGTTGCTTCTCATTGGGAGATTAGACACTCCTCAGCAGCATTACAATAAAAAGAAGAGATAAGAGCTCAGGGGGCTCCGTAGACAGGAGCTGGCTCTCCTAATGCTCAGCCTTTCTGGAACAGTACAAAGCCCCTGGCACCCCATCATCTAGAGCTGTCCTGTTCATCCTTCCTTATTCTCTTTCATCTCCATTCTCTCCGCCTCCCTTTCTTGCCTGCAGTTTGCCATTCCTCTTCATCCCCATCGGCACCTTCACCTTTGGATGCTGAGCCCCCCCTGTGAAAGTTGCCACGCTGAAAGTAGCAGCTCAGTCAAGTGAACTTGACTGTGTGGGGAAGCAGGAAAGCCCCAGAATCTGCACTCTGGCCCTCCTCACCTTCCGGAGGCTCATCTGCATGTTACCTGGCCCAGGGCCCAGCTGGTGTCTGAGGGCCCTGTATCTCTTCATCTTCCCAAGATTTGCCTTCTGATGATTAATCATTGCCACAAATCTAGCAGTGAGCTGGCTCTGACTAGGCCTTTTCCTATGTGGATGGGTTTCTTTCTGATTCCATTTTCCCTCTGATCTTCTACAGGTGTTTGAGAGCACAGGCCAGAGCAGTAAGTGGATGTCTGCCTATCTTCTGTCTTGGCATAGGGACTGATTCTCCTTCCACGTGGCCTTTCTCCCAAATGAATGCCATGTGTCACATGTCACACTGAAGTGGGAAGAAGATACCTTTGGCAAGTGAAATTTAGGGAGCTGGGAAACTTTGGTAGGCTATCCGGTAGCATCCTGTCCCTGGCTGGGCAGCAGCTGGACCCAGGAGGGAATGGTACCAGAAGCAGGACACAGCTGTTTCGCAGAAACTGAGAGATGTGCTCGTTCACTTGTCATAAAGTCAAGCGTAGTGAATTCTCGGTGAGTGCAGACATCCCATCCATGACCCCCTCTACCAGGAGGAACTTTGGACACAACCTCAGCATTCTCCCTCTCACTTATGAAGTCAACAACCTAAACATGGTGATGCAGGAGCTGCAGCCAAGGGTCCCTCCGGGGAGCCTTTCAGCCTGGTGGTTGGTGAACCCCTTGAAGTGCAGGTGAGGGAAGTACTCAGAGCCGCATGAAGAACCCAGCCCAAGTCAGCCGCTGAGGCCCTGCTGAAGGCCAGCTCGGGATAGTACAAGTCAGACAAAGTCCTACTGTTGATGAGCCCCTACTCTAGGTCAGGAGGAAGTAAACAACCCCTGGAACAGTGAATAAAAATGGGAGACCGAATCAGAGCCCCAGACAACCAGAGGCCAGCAACATCTCACGGCCAGCACGAGTCCCCCTGAGCTGAACACCAGGCACATTCCTGGGGGTGTTGCACAGGGGAAGGGGAACTGAGCGCTTGAAAAGAAGGCAGGGGCACCACTAATCCACACTTCCAGGTCCTCTTGGGTCCACTGTACTATGTCTTGTCACCAAGGCAGCAGAGAGCCTGGAGGTCTGCTAACAGCCAGAAATCCACTCTGAGGAAGGTAACTCCCCAGGCCTGCTAATTACCTCCTTTGAAACCAGGGGCATGTTGATTTAAATCTGTGGAAAGCAATAGCTACTGAGGCTTCTGCAGAAACAGAAAACAAACATCTTTCTCTCCCCCACTTCCAAGTAGCCCAATCCACACTGGTGTCTATGAAGCCAGAAGAGCCTGGGTTGGGCCGGGTTGGGCCGGTCATCAGCCCGCCCATACTGCCATGTTCTTCCCCAGCAGGCACAACCCCCGAAATCCCAGACTACCCACCAGAGAGACAACTGACAATAAAGAGGGTCATGTGTATTCCTATATCAGCCACTCCACCCTCACAACCCCCCAAGTTAGAGGGGCTAATATAACTGCAGGCTAGGAAAATGGAGGCTTGGTGAGCCTAAGTCAGTTGCCAAGGTCCCATTTGGCAAGTGGCAGGGCTGAGATGTGGATCCTTATTGAGTCTGGATGTGCACGGGCGTCGTCACTAGAAACTCGGGAAGATGATTTAAACACAGGAGGAAACATGCGAGGACCCTCATAACACAGCCAGAGAGGCTCTCATCATCCCAGGCAGTCAGCAAGTTCAGGTTTCATGGAAGTTCCATCCTGGAGATTGGGAGGAGCAGCTGAGAGTACCTGGGGGTGGCCCAGCTAAGGTCTGTCCATCAGCCTGGCTATCAGTGTTCACTGGATGTCTGCATTATTCCAGGTCAGGTTAGAACTATAGACGTCCCTTTCGATATACTTCTCATCATTAGAATTAAATGGGTTTGCAAAGTGGGTCCAAGTTTACTCAAGTTCTTCTACAGCCATGATTTATGAAGCCAGGAATAGTTTGGAATAGTCTGGATCTTCTAGGAAATATTCTCCCTCAGGAAAGCACAGATTTGTGTGAGAAGCAGTGAGGCAGACCATCCTGAGTCGTGTGCAAATACTGACGTCTGTAAAAGTTCGATAATGGAAAGTCATTTGGTGAGCTCTAAGGTTAACGTAGAGGCAGCCTGTTGCCTCTCAGTTAGTCTCTGGGAACCACAGCTCCAGGCCTCTGAGAAATATCAACTTTTCCCCCCATTCCCAAGGTCACTGTCCCAGGGCCTGCTGAGGCAGCCTTCCATCTGGCGTCAGGCCAGCTGACACACCCTCCACCTTTCCCAGCGTCACTTCCGGAGATCCTGTCCAGTGGGACCAGGCCTCAGCATGAATCCCACAAGGTTCCCATAGCCATCTGGATAGTCTTCACTCCCTAGCTGGCCTCTGACACCCTCCCAATCCGCCCGATCACTCAACATTCTCTGTCTCAGTTCATCTGCCTTTCCAACTCCTAAACATACTTTGAGGCCACTCTCGGGTGTCCCCTCTCCGAGGCCTGTCCCCACGAAGCTTGCCAGCTGGAATACTGAGGTTACCTAAAGGAGAGACCCCATGCCCGCAGTCCTTGGAGCAGGAAGCGCCACTGACTCCAGGGCAGAGCAGGACACGGCGCGACGCCCCCCTCCCTCTCCCCCGGGCTCTTTCTCCAGGTCTGTGCCCT
Source organism: Rhinolophus hipposideros (assembly GCF_964194185.1). Taxonomy (NCBI): domain Eukaryota; kingdom Metazoa; phylum Chordata; class Mammalia; order Chiroptera; family Rhinolophidae; genus Rhinolophus; species Rhinolophus hipposideros. Next base: position 61,516,002 of record NC_138060.1, read on the forward strand.
TCCATCCTGGTTCGGTGGGACGCTCCGGCCAAACCCAGCTGGGCTCCAGGTAGCACACGCGGGACGTGTCGGCCTCGGAGGGCGCATGCGCTGGCGCCGATAGCTGTTTCCCAGCGACCCCGCCGCTGGCTCGTGGATACGCGTCCTCACAGGCTGGCGGGAGCGCGCGCGTGGGGGGGAGGGGCGTGTGCGGGAAAGGTGCGCGCGGGCCGCGCATGCGCATGCGCAGCGGCAAGCGGCGGCGCGAGCCGAGCTGGGAGATGGCGGCGGCGGCGGCGGCGCCGAGAGTGTGAGCAGCCGCCCGGGAGCCGCCGGCCCGGGCTCAGCGCGACCCCAACCCCGCCCGCCCGCCCTCCCGCCATGGGCAACGAGGCCAGCCTAGAGGGCGGCGCTGGCGATGGGCCGCTGCCGCCGGGAGGCCCTGGCCCGGGCCCTGGTCGGGGCCCCGGCACAGGGAAGCCGCCTTCAGCACCGGCCGGCGGCGGACAGCTCCCCGCGGCTGGCGCTGCGCGGGCGACGACAGCCGGACCACCTGGCCCCGGCCCCGGCCCCGGCCCCGGCCCCGGCCCCGGCCCCGGCAGGTAAGCGCGTGTCGCGGCGCCGGGAGGGAGGGGGGGCGAGGAGCCGCATCCTGGGGCCAGGGCCGGGCCCCGCGAGCCCCGCGGTCCAGTCTGGAGCGAGGTCGGAAGTCCGGCTACACTTTGAACCCAGCCCCGCTGGCGTGGTCGCGGGTGGTCGCGGGCAGCGGCCCTCCCTTTCCAGCCGTCCCGCCTTGGCAAGGCAGGATGGTGAGCACAGGGTCAGTCGGGGCCTGCAGACTGTGACTTCGTCACGAACCCCAAATTCGCTTCCCCCCAACGCCGGGCTCAGGAGGGTCTTATGTAACCTCAGCCTGGTCCCTCCGCACTGAGGAGCAGTGGGATGGAAAACGTCCTCCCTGTTTGCTGGTGTCTGTATGTGTCCATTGTGTTGGGTTGAGGAAAGAGCACAATGGGAGTGGCTGTCAGGAAAGATAAGTGTCACTGCGAGGAACAGAGAGATATAGAAATAGTTGAACCATGAACTTGGTCATGCGCTTTCCTCAGACATTTAGTGGCTGCAATCATCTTTGGAGGAAGGAAAAATGCCACTGGACACCAAAAGGTACTTTTTTGGGCTCAACCATACCAACAGGGTGAGGTGCTTTCACCAAGGTTCAGTGAAACACTTTGGGGTGAACCAAAAATGCTATTGAATCATCTAGCTCCACGTATGTTCCTGTTGCCTTTTGACTTAGATTACCACCTCAAACCAGTGGAAAAGCTGGAACTCATATAAAATGCTTTAAACAACATATCTGATCAAATATCATGAAACCAGCTTGTTTAAAATGTATGCCAATTGAGGTCCTAGAAAAACAATCAAGTGACAGTGAATGCAGTGGAAGGGAATGCCAATATATGGTAACTCAGTAGACTGAAAACTCAGGAAAGCAACGGAGAGATGACACGGTAAAATGGAAGGCATTATCTTTACACCAAATAGCCCTGGGGAGTAGCAAAACGGGGAGGGGGGATTTCTTCCGGCTCCATGTGAGTCTGTTAATAATGTTGCCTTGGTTTTTCTGTGTGGGAGCACATAAATTGTGAGGGAACATAATCTTTGATTCTATAGCTGCCCAACTGTGCCTCTCATACGCTAATTCCTAAGAAGTCATTTCATAGACAACTAATAGTAATGAAAGGCTCTTAGTAGCCTGAAGCCTGCCGCAGACAGGCCAGCCTATGAGCGTCCCTTGTAAAGGGGGGTTTGCCCATTTTACATTAGCTTTTACAGTAATGCAGTTGGACGGCACATGATACTTAGCACTGCAAATACTGTCCATTTTGCTGCGTGTTGAGCTGCTGTTTGAGTTTTAGCATGAGCGAGGCTCACCCACAGGCTTTTAGAGCTCTCCCTCTAAGGGAAAACGTCTAGAGCTGAATGGAAAAACACCTTGGTATTGGGAGTTCTCTATATGGGGAATTCGACATTTCTCTCCTGGTAACTGAACAGGCTGCTCTGCTTGTAGTTTATCTGACGCTGCAGAGCCAAGCATATGAAATTTTGGGAAGACTTGGGCAGCCCAGAGGGAGAGGAAAGAGGCTGGTGTGTACTGCTCACATTCCTTTTCAGCGTGTCATTTCTATCCCGTCTGTGCGTTCTGCTGAGGGCAGACCCATGAACTGCTGTGCATTAGGGGAACCATAGGCTTCTGCTGGTTTAGCAGCCACATAATCTCACTCCTGCCTGTGGGCAAGGCTTACACTTGGGCCTGTGGGGTTATGGTACTATGGCCATCAGGCTCAGGGTGAGCTGGCTATTTGTCACCAAAGCTCAGGACTGGGGTCCCTTAGGAAATGTGGGCATTTACTCTTCCAGCTAATATTCGGCTTATCACAGCAACTCAGCTGAGCAGCATCTTCATGGTATGTCTCCTTCCACCTCAGAATGGCTTCTGCTTCCTCTCACCAGAGCATCTCAGGTACCTGATGCCAAATTTAGCATGTTCTGTTCTGAGATACTGCTGAACAGATTGGCCCATTGATGGTGAAAACGCCCTATGGCATGTGCTTCAGGGCATTTGGGAAAGAGCATTGGCACAGTTTCCAGCAAGCTTGTGAATTTGGGGGCAGTTGGAAACCTCACAGAAATCAGTGGAGGATCAGGTAAGGGGGGGGTCATTTTACCAGCCCTAGAGGGAAATGGAGCTTCCCTGTTGGTAGGTTACCCCTTGTCACCCCAGGCTGAATTAGTCTTTTCACCCTCATACTGAGCTGACTTGGGCTCTGTGAGGGGGTGGCTTAAGAGCCTGACTCGAATCCTGGGAATAGCTTTGCCAGCACACCCATAGTGCTGCCTCAACGACACCCGCAGCGCTGCCCAGTTGGACGATCTGACACTTTGGGCATCAGAGATTCCCTCAAGGCAGGGCTCTCTGCCTCTGGTCTCAGGGTCATGTGTCCAGTTACATAGGTTGTGTCTTTCCCAAGAAATGCCAGATCGGGGAAGGCTGAGCTCTGTCTCCGGCTCCACTCTCCACGCTATATGCCACGGTGTGGGCTGTATCCTCCTAGAAGAAGGGGCACTTTTCGTCCATTCATTCATCAGCTTATTTGTTTGGAGGTATGATGTGCCTCAGATGCCTGATGTACAGTGAAGTGCCCAAGCTGATGGGCCTTTACTGCTCACACGCCCATGACACACCACCAATTCAAGATGGAACCTTTTCAGTACCCAAGAAGTCACCTTTAAAAAAGTTGCACAAACGAGCCATGTTAGACCTGTGGCAACGTGTCTAACTTATACTAGCCCCAGTGAGTTGCACACATTTTGACCTTTGCAAATTGATCTTTAGTCAATCAGCCAAGGTGTATTTACCAGAGCAAGTGCTGTGTTAGGCTTTGTGGAGGGTCTGCTCCTCTGCCCTCTAGCACCTCACGGTCTGGTTGGTCACACAGTTCTTTGTTTTCTTTTTTTTAATGTTTTTATTGGGGAATATTGGGAAACAGTATGTTTTTCCAGGATCCATCAGTCGTGTCCTTCAATCTAATTGTGGAGGGCACAGCTCATCTCCGAGTCCAGTCGCCATTTTCAATCTTAGTTGCAGGGGGCGCAGCCCACCATCCCATACGGAAATTGAACCGGCAACCTTGTTGTTGAGAGCTCGCGCTCTAATCAACTGAGCCACCCGGTGCCCGGTCACACAGTTCTTGAAGACCTCTTAAAGAACCAAATCATGGAAGGATCCTAGGAGTGGCGCTGCAGGCAGTTCAGTGTCTGAGAAGTGACAAATAGGCAGTGCTTATAGAAGGGTTGTCAAGGGAGAAGAATGGAGAGGCAGAGCTAGCTTCAAAAGAAGGAGAAACCCAAGGCAGGAAAAATGGTGGGGTTATGAGAGGGGGAGTAAGTGGCATGATGAGTGTGGTCTATACAGGCAGGGTCAGTGAGCAGAGGATGGGGTCAAGTTCAGGGGTGCGGAAGAGAGCTGGGCCAACCAGGTGAAGTGTCTTTCCCTTATCACCCATCAGAATCTGTGATCAACGTCAAGGTCGCCTCTCACTTGCTTCCAGCCCATATGTCATGGAGACATGCTGAGCCAAAGGCAGCTGGGCACAGAAAACTTGTTCATTTGCGGGAAGGTAGGCAAGGCAACCACACCCAGAGTTCCGTTCTCAGCATGGGTTTTTTATAATTATATTTCAAAAGAGAAAAAAAAAAAGATGGTTTTGTCAGGCATCGCATCTCTGGTCTGGGATTAGCCAGACTTACTATACTGTATCAACTACCAGTCAGGCTCTAGAAAAATCTGGGATTAATTTGTAAGGATAAAATAAAAGGATACAATTGCCAGGGTTGAAATAATGGTCCTTTAGAGATCATGTTTGGCCCCAGTAGCTGGATTCTCATGGACGGCATGTCATGGGGTTTGTGTTAAAGTGGCCTAACGAATGGTGATAATACAAAAATTTTACCCCAAAGGGGCAAACATTTTTGCATTTCTTGCCAGGGAGAGAGGGACAGCTTTGATAACATAGCTGTTCCCAGCTTTAGTAAAACTGGTGAGATGGTGCCAATCAAAAAAAAAAAAAAAAAAAAAAAGGTAGGGAGATGTTAGGCAGAGAAAGCTATTCTGAAAAAAAACTTTTTATTATGGAAAGTTTCAAACATACAAACAAGTAGAGAGAATAAGCCAATGAACTCCCATATTCCCCTTGCCCACCCATAGCTGTCATCAACTCTTGGCTGATCAAGTTTATTGTCTTCCTCACTTCCCACCCACCATGGAAGCAACTTCCAGACATCCCAACATTTCATCGTCAATATGTCAGTGTGTATGTCTAAGAAATAAGGTCTTTGCACAAACATGACCACAGCACCGTGATCACATCTAAGCAGGATAACGGCTCCTTCTTAATCTCAGCAAATATCCAGTCAGTGTTCAGTTTTTCTGATTATCTTATGAGTTTCTTTTTACAGTTGGCTTGTTTGAATTGTGGTCTATACAGGGCCTACACATTGCATTTATTTAATACATCTCTTGAGTTCCCTTAAATCTAGATTTCCTCTCCTTTTTTCCCTTGGCAATTTAGGATTGGAGAACTGTGCCCTTTGTCCTGTGGTTTCTCCTATCCTGAGTTATGCTGAGTGTATCCCTGTGGTGTCATTTAACATGTTCCTCTGTCCCACATTTTTCCTGTAAATGGGGAATTATATCTAGAAGCCATTCAGATTCTAATTTCATTCTTTTGGCCAAGAAAGTCTAGCTTTGAAAAAGAGTTAATCGAGGGCTTCAGACATAAAGGGGCTGGGAGTTCATGGAAAGTAGAGCCAATACTTCGGACTAGTTTGTGAGCCAAAAAAACTCATTCAATCTGTTACTTTTTTTCTTCTTCTTGTTTTTTTTTTTTTTTTTTTTTTTTTTTTTTTTAAGTTTCCCTTCCTCTGAGTAGGTTTGGTTCTGAGTTTCAGAAGGCCAAAGTTTTCAGAGACCCCGGATCATGCCTTTTTACCCCAGCTTTGTGGAGCCTTCCTGTATATGTAAGTAGCAGGCTGCTAGGAGATAGGATTTGGGGCTTCAATAAAGCTCTCTTCTCAGAAGTCCTGCATATCTGAATGGGGCCCTTTCACCCTGTTGGTGATGGAGCTGGGAGAGACAGACCCTGTTGTGTGGAGAATACTTGGAGCCTGCGGCCCATGTGCGATAGGTTGGGGCTGACTGTGGAGGAAGGTGGGCAAAACTGTCATCACGGTCGGAACTACCACTGCTGGCTGCCTGGTTCATTACTGGCATTCTGCTAGGGGTTTTACACATGCTATTCCTCACTCCACCTGCCTGGCCACGCACCTCCTGCCGGCCCCCTCTGTCCTGGCTTCAGTGGTCTTTCCTGCCTGGGGAGTCACTTTTTTAAATGGTGAAAAGGTAGCTGAGACAAGCATGACTGCAGCAAGGGCTGAGGGTCACCTTCGGACTTGAAGCCCTCCTGGTGAGCAGGGACTTGGTGGACAGTCTTAGCCATGGAGACTCCTGCCCGGGCCTCTCAGTTGGCACTAGGCACATGTCACTGATGGTGCCAATGGCATTGATCATGGCCTTGATGCTGCACTGGCAGGACCTGCTCATGCTCCTTTTCTGCAGGGCCATCTCCATTCCATTCACCATCACAGTGGTGGCAGCTAGTTGAAGCTGGGGACTGAAATGGGACCCTGGCCTCTGGGATCCTGCTTGTGGGTGGGGGCATGGAATTCTGGGGTCCCACCTCCTGAACTGGGCCTCTGGTGGGTGTCTGTCTATTCCTGGCATTCTCTCCGTCCACGTGTCTTAGACATTAGGTTCTGGTCAGCTGTGCCTAGGGGATGGAGCGGGTGAGCATGCGCCCTGATTCATCTGTGCTGTACCTGGGGCTACAGGCTGGTCACGGCTGCTCTGATGGGCATCTAGGTTCTAAAGAGAGCCTTGCTCTAGCAGACACCCCTTACCTGGTATTCCCACTTTTTTGTAACAAGAGGGTCACATGGACGCATATTGAGAGCCCCCAGGGAACTCTAGGTCACCCCTGGGATCAAATCCAGAACTGCTTGGAGAGGCCTGGCTGCCCCTGAAGTGGGTGGGGCTGCTGTCAGAGCCAAAGGTGAAGAAGAGCTTTTCCCCAATGGGAAGTAGAAGGGCTGGCTTCTAGGACTTGGTCCCAACTGTTGAGGAGATCAAAGAGCCTGAGCAACTTGTCCATGAGCTCACGCAGGGTTCACCCCACCCGATCTCATCTGGGACTGCCCGCTGTACCCAGAGGAGCCCTGAGCTCAGTGCTACTGGCTCAGGGAGGGAGCTCTCCCTTCCAAAGGTATTGGAGGAGCCAGTAAGGCATTGGAAGAAGGGGGAGGTAAGGAAATTTCCCTTTAGTCACACCATACAGGCTGTACATTCGTGAAAGCAGATAGGTAATAGGGGTTGCCTGTGCTTTTTATATATGAGAATGGTTGTGAGGGATTTCTACAGTTAAATTCTACTTAGAAGCAGGAGGATTTTAAAGTGATATTTTATCCATGTGCAGTATTCAGGAAATCCTTTGGATGCCTGTCCCTGGGTAAAATGTGAGGAACAAAGGATGGTGCACAAAATGGGCTCTGCCCTCAAGGGGCTCGCAGTCTGGTGGGAGAGCAAGAGCTGCTTGTTTCGGTCTTTATTTACCGTTAAGTTCCTTAAATTAGTCTGCTCCTGTCTTCTGTTGATCTCACAGAGGTAAGATAAATGAGAGCATGATTAAAAGGGGTTGTATTATTTCATATTCTAAAATAGTAGAGCATATACTTGTGTGGTGTTTTACAGCTTACAGAACACATTCACAATGTTAACTTATTCTGTTGGGAGCTCTAAAGGCCTAATATGAGAGCTCTAGAAAAACAGCCAGCTAGCTGACTTTAGCAAACCGAAATGCCATACACTGAGCACAGCTGGAGAACCGCGTCACTCCTCTGCCTCCTGCTCTGAGAAGATGGAAAATTTAGCAGGAGGATGGGGAGGGCTTTGAGGACAGGGAAGCATCAGGAAGTAGGACATTTGAGCAAAGGAGAGTGGGTAGGGTGGGGTGGGAGCGTCCTGGGTGGGGTCAGAAATTCGGGTTTTAATCAATCCTGCCATTGCGCCCAACCTGGCTGTACATGTTGGGTAGGTCCTCAGTTTTCCATCTGTAAAATGAGAGATTTACCTGGATGATCTCCAAAATCCCTCCACTTCTGACAGCTCCTGAGAGAAAACAAGGACAACACGCAGCCTTGAGGTTAATGAGCAGCCACTTTAAGTGAAGAGGATTGCTCTTCCAGCTTCTCCAGAGATCTTTCGGAGGAGATGAGGTAGCCTCACAATGAAGCCTGGAGCCAGGAGAGGGCCTGGCTGGCACCTTGCCTCTCCGGCACTCCTCGTAGGCAGGAGCTCTTGGAAAGCGGTTGGCCTCCTTCTACTGGGCTGGCTGCACAGCCAGCAAGTCCCCACCTGGGTCTGCAGAGCCTGCTGCAGCTCTCTCTTCCCAGCCGTGCTCGGCTGCTTATCTGCTGAGTGTTGTCTCACCATATCCCACAGGTGCTCTGGCAGCAGCCAGAGCTGATCCCATGATTTCCAGGGGAACTGGGGTTGGCAAACACTTCGTGGTGGGGGAAGATGGGACACGGAAAGGGCTGGCCTGGTAGTTCTGCCCCCTCCAGTGGGGCAGTAGGGCAGATTCCTTCACCTGTAAAGTGAGGAGATGGGCGTGGTGCTCCTGCAAGTCTGGGGTTCTGTGGACTCAGGCTGGGTTTCCTCCAGTGTCAAGGTCCAGCGTGGGAGGCCACTTCCTTCAGGAGCATGCTTTAGCTTCAGCAGACAATGTGTTTGCTTTGTCCCTTTATTTTGAGCATCTGATCCAACCCCTAACGTATGCCAGCATGTCTGCTCTCACATTCTGCTCTCACAGCTCTGCCTTGGTGTGAATACCTCGGTGGCCTGGGTGTGAACACCCCAGTGGTCAGTGGTCCCTCGCGAGCAGAGGGCTCTACTGTTGGAAAGTTCTTCTACTCGTCTGAAATGGGTTCCCTTATACCTGCTTTTCATGGTCCTGGCTCTGCTGTCTGGCACAGGTCACTTATCTGCTCACAGGTTTAGCAGCGCACTGTGCTCTCATCTCCTCAACCCTCGTCTTTTTCTGTAGACTTGACTTCTCCAGTTGCTGTGTCTTGGATGTCACTCTGGGACCCTTGCTGTCCTGCCCAAGGCTGTCAGTATCCTGAGGACAGGGAGCCTTATAGAACAGCACCTGGCGCTCAGCATGTCACATGGACTAGGAGTGACACATTCTGAAGGACGAGGGGTCTTCGCTCATGCAACGTGAGAACACCTCCCTGTACCTTTCTGAGCAATCTCTGGCGCTGTACCCTATACTGGTCCAGCCTCATGCCGAGCATCTCCCTCGCGTGGGTTCCCTCCATCCTGGGCTCGTGCAGCCTGAGTGTGAATCTGTGGGGGCCTGCGTGGGTCCTGCCATGTCTTCTCTGCTTGGACTTGGACATCCTTTCCCACCAAGTGAGACCTTTTGGATCCTGACTGTGTCCCCTGAACTAGGGGTAATAACTAAGGCAGTGTGATTGTTTTGGGAATCTTGCGGTGAGGCCTTCTCCCCTTCTTATGGCCCCCTGAGCCCACTCTCCAAACCCCTGCACCTGAACTTGAATGGCCAGTGTTGGGTTCTTGAGGCCAAGGTCTTGGCAGCTCAGGTTTGTGGTGGTGCCAGCTAAGGACAGTGGTAGAGCCAGGGTTGGATTGGAGATGCAACCATCCTTCGCACCCCAGCCGTGGCAGCCCCTGTGCACTGCACAGGAAACCCCTGTGCAGGCCTGTCCTTCCTTGGTGGGCCATGTCATGCTGGCCTCTCTGGGGTGCGTCAGCCTTTGGCTGTGTGGGGTAGATTTCCCCAGGAGCAGCAAATGCTCTGAAGTTGAAAATTTCAAACACACATAACAGGAGAAAAGGTGGTATGATGACTCTTCTGTGAACCTGTCACCCAGCTTTGACAATGATCTGTGTTTTGCCAACTTGTTTCATCTGTATTCCTCCAACTTGTTTTTTTTGGCCAAAGTATTTTCAATCAAATCCAAACATATTTCATTCATAAATACTTTAGGATGTACCTCTAATAGTTAAAATGTATTTCTATTTTAACCCAATGATGTCACAGCCAACAAAGTTAATGGCAATTTCTTTTTTATTTATTTATTGGGGAACAGTGTGTTTTTCCAGGACCCATGAGTTGTCCTTCAGTCTAGTTGTGGAGGGCGCAGCTCAGCTCCAAGCCCAGTTGCCATTTTCAACCTTAGTTGCAGGGGGCGCAGCCCCCCATCCCATGTGGGAATTGAACCTGCAACCTCGTTGTTAAGAGCTTGTGCTCTAACCAACTGAGCCATCCAGCCACCCTGCAATTTCCTAATATGCCCTAATACCCAGTCTATGTTCAATTTTTCTTGATTATCTCAAAAATGACTTTTTAGAGTTGATTTGTTCAAACCAGGATCCAAACAAACCTTACACATATATATATATATATATATTTATTATATATATTATCACATATATGTATTTTGAAATAATAATATATAGATATTTTTATTAACTGCAATACTAATGAATATAATTTAAGATTTCCTTGTAGTTTCTTTTGTTTATATCCTTCCAGGGATGTATAGTCAAAGTTTTATGTTTCACAGTTATTAGACATGGTTCTCCTCTGTGTGGTTATGCCATTAAGAGGATATACAGTTAAGCGCCTCTTTTCCAGTGTGTATTCAGTTTGTAAGGATTGCTTTTTGTTCACTTACCTGTTGCCACCATCATACTGCACAGTAAATCAGTCAAAACTCAGTGGCTTCAAACAGCCAGTTTTGATTTGCACCCATGTGTCAGCTTGCTGGCTGGCTAGAATTCATGATCCGGGCTCCAAGCTGCAGCTGAGTCCAACTCTGCCCCATGTGTGTCATCCTCCTCGGACAGCAGGCTAGACAGGGCACATTTCCCCGTGGTGACGCCAGACGCGCCAGAGGGCGTGCCTCACCACGTACACACATTTCAAGCAGAGGCTTGAACAGCTACTAACGTTCCTTTAGTCAAAGCAGTTCAGTGTTAAGCCCAAAGTTAAGGAGTGGTATTGCAGTTACAACGGCTACATAACAAATTAGCCCAATACATCGTGGCATAAAACAACCGTGATTTTGCTCACAGATTCTGTAGGTCAGGAGTTCAGGCAAAGCGCAGTGAGATGGCTTATTTCTGCTCTGCCGTGTCTGGAGCTTCAAATGGGAGACTCCAAGGCTGGGGACTGAATCGTCTGAAATGTCTTCATCACTTACGTGTCTTACAGTGATGCTGGCTCTCCACCGGGGGCCTCCGTGCTCTCCAGGTGGGCTAGTTTGAGCTTCCTTACAACATGGTTGCTGAGTTCCAGGGGTGTCCTGAGGGAAAGAAAGAGAGCAGAAGCCAGGAGGAGGTCTGCTACGTCTATGACCTAGTCTCAGGAGACATGCTTTGTTACTTCGGCCACATTCTGGTCATGGAGGCAGTCATAAAGTCCTGCCTGGGTTTGCGAGGAGGAGACATGGGCTCCGTCTCTTGGTTGGGAGCGTCCCGGTTCTATAAGGGCATGTGGGACTGGAAAGCTTGCTGAGACCATTTTTGGAAAAAGACTGCCACAACCGAAAAAAATATACTCCACCTCTAGTGGGAGGAAACACAAAGTCCCATGGCAAAGGGGAGACATTCACAGAGGTAAAGAATTGAGAATAATGCCATACCACTCAGTCCTCAGTGTCCAAAATCCACAGATGCTCAAGTCTCTCATATAACACGGCGTAGTATCGGTGTGTAACGTAGGCACGTCCTCCTGGGTACTTTAAATCACTCTAGGTTCCTTACAATACCCAATGCAATGTAAATGCTATGGAAATAGCTGTAAGACTTTATTGCTTAGGAAATAATGACAAGAAAATAGTCTGTACACGTGCGGTACAGAAGCAAGCATCGTAGGTCTAACTACATGGGACACGTCAGCAACAGCATGTGTTTTCCCTGAACGTTTTTGGTCCGCAGTTGGTTGAATCTGTGGATGGGGACCCCACACATACAGAGAGAGGGCTGACTGTACTTTTTCCCTTTTGAGTTAATGTTCTTAAAATTGCTTTCATGTGATTCCAAATCCAACAAGTTATACTGAGAGAAGCCTGGCTCCATCTTGTCCCCTTCCACCTTTTTCCATCTCTTCCTTCCCTGATGAGAAACCATTATCAGTTTTTTCCATTGTTTCTTTTTGAAAATATAGAAAATATATATTAATTTACTTCTCTTTTCTATATAAAAGGTAGCAGACTCTAAACACTGTTCTGTATTTTGCTTTTCTCACATAACGAATCCTGAAGATCACCCTGGAGTGGAATGTAGACATCTTCCCAATTTCCTTTTGAGTCTGTGCAGCACTCTACCATGGTTTATCCGTGGACATTGGCCTGTGTCCAGTCTTTTGTTCCTACAGGTAACACCACAGAGAGGAACCTGCTGTATACATCATTTTCTGTTTTTACCACTGTATCGGTGGGATAGTTACCCAGAAGTAAGATTGCTGAAACAAAATGGTCAATGCACGTTTTGCTATGCCTTGCCAAGCCTGAGGGGCAAGAATAGAAGCAGGGAGCTAGTGGGGGGCTTGGACAGTATTCAGGTGTGAAAGGATGGTTCCTGCCTGGGACGGATGGTAAGGAGCGGGAAGGGGGTGAGCGTGCTGAAGAGTGCTCGAGTTCGGAATCTATTCTGGATGTAGAGCCAGGAGGATTGTGCAGGGTTGCCTATGAAGGGTTAGAGAAAGACGAGTCAGAGAACCCCAGAGTCTGGCCTGAGAATCTGGTGCAGCAGGGATGGGGCTTGAGAGCAGGGGTTTGTTCTTGGGCAAGTTGTGTTTTAGAAGTATCAAGGTGCGATGTTAGGTAGGCAGCTGGGAATTCAAGTCCAGGCTGGAAAACTAACATAGCACTTTACCTGCAAATTCGTTAATATTAATGCTGCCTCGTTCCTACCAGTACCCTGAGAAAGAGACAAGGAAGAGGAGGAAGTTGAAGCAACACTGGGGTTCCACCAGGGCAAGTCAGGTACGAGCACATTCAATTCAACAAACATGTATCTTATCAAATGAAATGCTGGAAATGAACGCACTCAGCAAGAGGCCTGGCATTAAATGCTGCTGGTGCCTGGTTCCTGCCCAGGACCGAGGAGGTAACGGTGAACAGGTAGATTAGCACCCCTCTTTCCTCCCACAGAGCACGTTTGAATTCCACTTGATCAAGGGTGTGATCCCTGCGCTCTGGGAAATCTGACTGGGGGGGGTCTTGGGGGCCCAGAGGGCCCACTGTGGCCCATCCTCTTCATTTTCACGTACAGCTGGTCAAACAGACACAGAATTTAGGCTCTGGGGCTACCTTGGTGAACAAGCCAACACTCTCTAGGCTCTTGCAGCGTACAGCCTTTGGGAGTAAGACCCACACCCATGTAAGCGATGCTGGTGAAATGAGCTGGTTACCGTTCCGTGACGTGCCGTGGAGGTGGGTTTACACAGAATAATACAGCCAGCACCACCAACACCCACCCCTGACAAAGTAATTTCTCCAAAGACCCTGCATTAGCCCCAGGGAAGGGTTTTCTGCCAAAAGATTCTGATTTCGAGAGTGTTGTTTCTTTGTCTAACATTTTTGTTCACCGTTTACTTTTGTTCATTCAACAAGCACTTATTAGTCCTGTTGTGGACCAGCGTCTGTGCAGGCTCTGAGTTCACAGAGGAAATGCAGTGTCAGCCTAGCTGGATCCCACTCTGCGTGACCACGAAGGGCTCAGCCAAAGCCACACAGTTCAGAGAAAGGAGCAGCAAAACTCCTCTGGTGCCCCAGCTGTGGATCTTAGAATGCTGGTGTCCTGCCAGCCTTGGGCAGGATTGCTTTGTATCTGGGCAGCCCTGAGTCTCAGGTGATGGCTGCTTGTCCCTTAACACATGTGTGCGCGTGCACACACGCACTGTCCCTGCTACCTCCCAGGCTCCAGGACAAGCCAATGGTTAGGTTCAATGAACATCTTCCTGTCCTTAGCTGCCCAGACCTCCCTGTGGGCTCAGACCCTTCTGGCCACAGTCTCCTGGAAATTCCCTTGGTTTCTGTAGCACCTCCTTGTTTACTTGTCATTCTCCTTTGTGGCACCACTTCTGTGCCTGCCTGAGGTCCCCAGGAGTCATCCCTAAGCCATGTCTCTTTCCCTCACTGGGCCCCACCCAGGGCTTCTGTATGCAAGATGCTGAGTGCTGACGGCTCCCTCAGTTCTCTCCCTCTCAAGTACTCCAACACCCAGTGGACTCTCTGTACGGGCACCTGGTCACCTCCTGTGCAGAGTGCCATCCCTCGCCCTCTCCCCTTCTCTCCCCTTTGGCTAAAATAGTACGTAATGTAGGGTTTGTAGAACCTCTTTTCATGGGCAAACTTGAGCCTCTACCACAATGGAACGAATCTGAAATGAAGACTTTGAGGACAGGAAGGTCAGTGATTTGTTTGGTGTCCCTAAGAGACCTTGCAAAGTTTTGTATTTGGAACGGAGTCTCTTCCCAGGCCTGGGCTCCCTGGGCTCCGAGGTCAGTGGGAGCAGCTGAGCAGGGTGTGGATGGTCAAAGAACACCTCTGTGGGAAACATCATAACCCGTTTGGACAGCCTTGGGCCCCAAATGGGGCCAGATTGTGAGATCAGAATGGTATTTTTCAGAACCCAGGCCTCAGGCAGGGATGAGGCCAGGAACACCGTCCCCCCTTCCCGCAGCCTGGTCATTCTGGCTTCTCCAGGCCACCCAAGCCCCAGCTTGCACACCCCTGTCCCGATTCAGATTTCTGGGGGAGAAACTCTGAGAGGCTCAGTGTTGGTAGGGGCGGCATCAGCGCTGAGCTGCAGTGCAGGCCGGGCTGCATTGTACAGTCTGCCCGGGACTGAGCTGCAGTGTACGGGCAGCCAAGCAGCGGGCTGCACAGTGGGCGGGAGAGACTAAGAGGGGAGCTGGGGGAAAATCCTGAAAAGCTAATTTGTCTTCCCCACTCCTCTTCCCCTTACTCCCTCTCCCTGTCCTTTCTCAAGGCAAGACTGACCCCAGGGCCACCTCTGCAGCTGTTTATTTTGCCAGTGACATCTTGTAGCCTGATCTCCAAGGGTCCTGAGGATTTCAGTCGCCATTTGTCCACTGGTTTAGAGCTGACCCTGCAATGCTCGTCCTAGTCTCTGCTTTCACAGATGATAGGATTGTGCTTTTCGTGCCAGACCCTTTTCATTACTGGGATCAACTTTCATTTCCACGGCCTCCTTGAATCCCTCAGCTGTGTATGCTGAAGAAGGGGAAGGCCAGCAGATAGGTGGCTTCTGCCAGGCGCCTCTCTTGGGGTCAACTCTCAGGTATTTTAGGCTCGGAGAGGCCACCTGAAGGGACCCAGGCTCCTGGAAACTTGTTCGTCCTCTCCTTCACAGGCACTGTGCTGGAGTTTGAGATAGTGGTGAGCAGAGGGGGCACAGCCCTCTTGTTGGGGAGCTAAGGGCCTCGTGGGGGAGACTGACATTAATCACACACAAATCAAAGTGCTCTTGAAGGAGAAGAACCAGAAGCCATGAGAACGAGGGCACCAGGGAAGGACCCTGGGGTGGGCATACATGTGTGGGATGTATCTGAGAGGTGAGTAGGAATTAAAGCAGGCAGGTGGAGGGCAAGGGGACAGAGCTTCTATGCAGGAGGAACCACACAGGTAAAGGTCCTGAGGCTCATGCTCAAAGCAGCAGAGTGTTCGTTTGCAGTGGAAGACGGACGGGAAGTGTGGATGGGAGCAAAGGGGCGTATCTGGCAATAGTCCACACGGCATGTTTCCAGCCAGGATATCACCCTGCTGGGGCTGGGTTTTTGTGTTTTTTTTTTTTTTTAAGATTTTATTGGGGAAGGGGAACAGGACTTTATTGGGGAACAGTGTGTACTTCTAGGGCTTTTTTTTTTCCTAGTCAAGTTGTTGTCCTTTCAATCTTAGTTGTGGAGGATGCCGTTTAGCTTCAAGTTGTTGTCCTTTCAGTCTTAGTTGTAGAGGGCACAGCTCAGCTCCAGGTCCAGTTGCCGTTACTAGTTGCAGGGGGCACAGCCCACCATCCCTTGCAGGAGTCGAACCAACAACCTTGTGGTTGAGAGGACGCGCTCCAACCAACTGAGCCATCCGGGAGGCAGCTCAGCTCAAGGTGCCGTGTTCAATCTTAGTTGCAGGGGGCGCAGCCCACCATCCCTTGCGGGACTTGAGGAATTGAACTGGCAACCTTGTGGTTGAGAGCCCACTGGCCCACGTGGGAATCGAACCAGAGCCTTCGGAGTTAGGAGCATGAAGCAATAACCGCCTAAGCCACCGGGCGGATCCCCATATTTATTTTTTATCCTTCAATCTTGCTTAACTTATTTAAAAGTTCTATGATTTCTTTTGTAGATTCCTTGGAATTTTCTATGTAGACAATCATATCATCTTCAGAAATATACACTTTTAGTTCTTCCTTTCCAATCTGTATGCCATTTATTCATTTTACTTGTCTTATTGTAGCCATCTAGAATTTGCAGTACCATGTTGACTAAGAGAGAGGCTAGAAGAGAGAGCTGGGCCAAGGGATCTTCAGACAGCAGGTTGCGTGGGGTGGTGAAGCCAGACGCCAGAGCGCTTGGAATGGCAGGCAGGGTTTGGACTTGGGTCTAAAGGTGGCAGAGAAACTCTTAAAGATTTCTGAGGCTTGTTACGAAAATTCTTCTGGCCACTGTATGTGGCATGCATGGGGGAGGAGAGCCTGGAGCCCTGGGATGACTGGAGGCTTGAGTCATAGCCCAGAGCCCCATCTTGGAGCTAGGGACAGAGATTATTGAACTTGGGTCTGAGACAGAAGAAAGGGTGATAGGGAATGATTGTAGATGAGGAGCCACATTCAAGACTAGATCAAGGCAGGACAAGACACCCCACCTCTTTTTCTTTAGCCTGCGTGACATAGTCAGGGACCAATGTCAGATACAAACTGTGTCAGAGAAACCCCTGTGGGAGAGCACACAGGAGAGTGGGTTCTCCAAGAGGAAGGCAAGTAGGGAGGGCGCTCGGTTCCAGAAAAAGGAAACCAGGGGAAGGGTGGCCTGAAGTATGGCCTAGAATATTGGCGTAACAGAGGAGGTGGTGTGTAGTGCAGGGAGCAGTCGTCAGCGCTGCCTGAAATCACACGAGACTTTCTCCTCGAGGGTTCTGCACAAGTTAAGGAGATCCTTCCTTGCAATGCTGGAAGTGCAAGGCATGGCAATGTCCAGTGGTCTCAGCTCTGCTTTGCTTTCCATGGCTCAGGAGATGTGTGAGTGCCTGGAAGCCTAGAGATCTCGGTAAGAGCACGGTTTCTTTGAGGTTGGTCTTCCGAGTGTAGCGCCTCCTCCAGCGCTCCCTCACAGCTCTGTCTTAACCAAAACGTGTGAGCGTGACGCTGAGTTCAGAGCTGGCAAGCAGAGCCCATGGCGCTGGGGGGCACCTGGGACAGATGCTCCTCGATGACATTTTCCCCACTGAAGTCGCGCTGTGGCGTCTCTTTCAGAGTGAGGGCTGAGTCTCAGGCTGGCCTGGATTATATCCACTCTTAGAATGACACCAGAACAGGTTTCCAATTTTTAAATTTTTTTTATTGGGGAATATTGGAGAACAGTGTGTTTCTCCAGGGCCCATCAGCTCCAAGTCATTGTCCTTCATTCTAGTTGTGGAGGGCGCAGCTCAGCTCCAAGTCCAGTCACCGTTTTCAATCTTTAGTTGCAGGGGGCGCAGCCCACCGTCCCATGCGGGAATTGAACAGGCAACCCTGTTGTTTAAAGCCTGTGCTCTAGCCAACTGAGCCATCCGGCTGCCCCTCCGGAAGCTCATGGCAGCTCACTGGAAGCTCATGGCAGCTCATTGTCTTCAATCTAGTTGTGAAGGGCACAGCTCACTGGCCCATGTGGGAATCGAACCCACAACCCTGTTGTTCAGAGCTTGCGCTCTAACCAACTGAGCCATCCAGCCGTCCTCCAATTTTTTTTTTGTATGTATCAATCACTAGCGTGGTTTGCTGCTGAAGAATTTATTCTTTTATTTTTCAATAGGAGGCAGTTATTAGACTTCTGACAACTGTGGGATTTGTTTAAATGAGTCAGAGCATTTGGCTAAAATAGAGAGGACTCCATCTGTTGCCTTTGCGTGGTCCCCAGTTCTGTTCTCTGTGAGTGAGCTTTAAGGGAAGCAGGAGAACTTGGTGTTCTGGGAGCTCACCTTGCCTGGCCCAGCCTCACCAGTAAAGATCGGGGAGGTGGACCCTGTTTCCTGAGAGCTTCTCAACTTGAGAGCCCTGCAATTAGCCCACTGCGTGTGGGTGAGAGGGGTGTGGGGGGGCTCCTTGTCCACTGACCTCTGCCAGCTCTTTCTTGAGTGCCCTTGAGTTTGCCCTTGAGTATCAGAAAGGGGGAGCGTTCACTGCAGGGACGCTTTCCTCAGGTCCTCGTGGCCTGCGGTGCCCTAATGCTCTGCTCTGTGTCCCTGGAAAGACGACTCATTCGGACTGAATTGGCTTTCTGAGGGCAGGTGGTGATGGCTCCGGTCAGGAGGGGTCATGGGAGCATGAAACAACACGGGAAAGGGCACAGGCTACGGGGAAGAGAGACCCACTGCCAATGTTGGCTTCGCCTTGTGCATGTCACTTCTCTCTAAGTGTCAGTTTTCTCCTCTGGACCTCCATTGCAGAGCTGTGAGGTGAGGGTTCACTGAAATGGTGAATCTAAAGTGTCTGGCATGTACTAAAAATGACCCGTCTCTTTGCCCTGCCCCCCCCCCACCACGGTCTGGCCTGCTGTCTTCTGTACACTTTCCTCTTTCATCAGTGACAGATCGTTCTCATGTGCAGAGTGAACGAAGAGGTGTGCTGTGAGTCAGGGGCACAGCACAGAAGATGCTGACATCCCACGCAGCTCCCTGCAGTGGGACAGCAGCTCTGTGGGTGGAGCCAGTTGCCCGTGGAGCCTCGTGCTCAATCGGCAGATTGGCCTGACCCACTTGGCAGCTCACATCCCTGCGTCTCACTGGGCAGCTGGGGCCTGGCCTTCCACACCCAGAGGAGGGCTGGGCCCATCGAGTCAGACCCTTCCACTGCTGGCCCCTCCAGGACACCCAGCCTGGGAGCTCTCGAGGGGAATAGGGGATATTCTGCTAGTTTCCTGTTCTGCTCTAGTTCCAGACACATTGCTCTGAGCTGTCACAGGAAGTGCCCTTGCCTCTATGACTCACTCTTATCTTTGCCTCTTGGTGGTGTGCTGCCAGCCAGTGTGGGACCTCGGTGGACTCTTCCTTCTGTGGCTGTGTGGCCCTGTGAGCAGATGCCACCAGCTTTGCCTGGTCCTTCTTCAGTCTCCCAATTGCACAGGGTGTATCACAGGAGTTGCCTGCCTACGAGTAGGTTGGTACCTGAGACAACACGGGCCTGTCAGATTACATTAGGCTTACTGAATGAGCACGTGACCAGAGCTTTGTCCCACAGGGCCCCCCGGTGTGAGGAGTGCTGAGTGGACCCTGCCCCATTGCTGGAGCCAGGCTCCGAGTTGTTCCCTGCAGTCGTGCCAGTAGCTCTGGAGGCCCCAGGAGACAGATGTGCTGTTGGCCACTCTTTCATCAGGTCCTTGGTGAGCCATGGCTGCTGTCACTCTGCTGAAGCCCAAGACCTGACTCAGCCCAAAGATGTGATCAGTTGACCTTGCCAGCTCCCAGCCAGTGCAGAACCCCCCACACCTAAACAATCCCTGTGTTTTGGGTTAGGTGTTTCCCCTCCCTGGTACGTCAACAAAGCAGCTTCTCCTCCTCAGCAACCAACAGCAGCTTGCTTTTGCCCCATGAGCTGGAATTGGGACCACTAGCCCTTGCCCAGGCCTGCGCTGGTCTCCCCGGTTTGCTCTTGCTTCCTTAATTTTAGCCTAATAAGATATCCTAGGCTTAACAGTCCTAGCCCTGACCTCGTCCCCCCGACAGTGGTCCCGGTAGTCAGCAGAGGCCTTCTGCATTCCTCTCCACAGCTGTGGAGAATTCCATTGTGTGCCTGGACCACACTGTTATTCACCCAACACCTACTGAGGACATTGGAGTCGTCTCCTGACTTTTACTGTTACAAATAGTTCTCCAGTGAATTTCCAAGTGCATGTATCTTTTCTATTTTTGTACCTGGACCTTTATAAGCTCAGGGTCCGTGTCCAGTTTGTGTTACAACTTCCAGAAAGGAAGCGTGATTTGTTTTGAGCATTTCAGATCTTCCAGCCACTGCACTAAAACCCCATATCCATTAGGCAGTTGCTCCCCATTTCCTCCTGCCCCCAGCTCCAGGCAATCACTAGTCTGCTTTCTGTCTCTTACAACTTACTTACTCTGGATATTTCATATAACTGGCATCTTAAAATGTGTCTGGCTCTTTTCACTTAGCATACTGTTTTTGAGGTTCCTCTATATTGTAGCAGGTATAAGTGCTTTATACCATTTGTTTTGTTTATTGTGGAAAAACATACATCACATAAAATTTACCATTTTAGTAATTGTTAAGTACACAGTTCAGCAGCATTAAGCACATTCACACTGCTGTGCAACCATCACCACCATCCATCTTCAGAACTTTTTCATCTTCCCAAATGGAAACTCAGTGCCCATTGAACGCTAACTCCCCATTTCCCTGGTAACCACTGTCTACTTTCTGTCTCTATGAATTTGACTATTCTAGGTACCTCCTATAAGTAGAGTCATATAAAATTTGTCCTCTTATATCTGACTTATTTCTCTTAGCATAAAATCTTCAAGATTCATCCATATTGGGGGCGGCCCGGTGGCTCAGGTGGTTAGAGCTCCATGTTCCTAATTCTGAAGGCTGCCAGTTCGATTCCCACATGGGCCAGTGGGCTCTCAACCACAAGTTGCCAGTTCAATTTCTCGACTCCCGCAAGGGATGGTGGGCTGCACCCCCTGCAACTAAGATTGAACACGGCACCTTGAGGTGAGCTCCTGGATGGCTCAGTTGGTTGGAGCAAGTCCTCTCAACCACAAGGTTGCCGGTTCGACTCCCGCAAGGGATGGTGGGCTGCGCCCCCTGCAACTAGCAACGGCAACTGGACCTGGAGCTGAGCTGTGCCCTTCACAACTAAGACTGAACGGACAACTTCAAGCTGAATGGCACCCTCCACAACTAAGATTGAAAGGACAACTTGACTTGGAAATAAGTCCTAGAAGTACACACTGTTCCCCAATAAAGTCCTGTTCCCCTTCCCCAATAAAATCTTTACAAAACAAAACAAAAAACAACATTTAATTAAGTTCAGATTAAAGTACATTAAAAAAAAAGATTCATCCATATTGTAGCATGTATCAGAGCTGCATTTCTTTTGAAGGCTGGATAATATTCCATTGCGTGCCACATCTTGTTTATCCACTTGTCCATCGATGGACATTTGTTTCCACCTTGTGGCTGTTGTAGTCAACATAAGGATCCTTGAGTCTCTGCAACCTGGTGGATAGTTAGCACAAAACCACGTAGACCATACTGAGACAAGATGCTAAGTTTGGGGAAGGAGTCCAGAAGCGGGCTGCTCCCACGTTCCAGGTCTCCCCACCTACCCCCTCACATTTCCCCCTCCCGCACCCCGCCAGCCACACTGGCCTCCTGGCTGCTCCCTGCCTGTAATGCATACTTCTGCTGTCATACCGGGACTTATGCGGGGTCTCAGCTCCCGCTCCCCACATAAGAACGCAGGATATGGTGGGGCCAAAAAGGAACACCCACGGAGCCATAGATAGGGGAGTCATACCGCTATATTCTCGCTGGCGGCTGGGCTGGAGACACAGGAAGCAGGAGCCACAAGATCCGCAACCTGCCGTCCACTTGTCTCTGCCAACCAACCTCATGTGCTAACTGCCATGCGCGCTTGCCGGCTCAGCCACCATCCTCTTTCTAGCCCCATTTTTCTGCTAGCGTAGCCACGGCAGTTATATTAGTGGCCAGTGGCTCACTGGTTACAGCTGACAGCCAACTAGCCACAGCTGATGGCCATCCAGTCACAGCCGATGGCCATTTACTACCTGAGCCAGCACCTTTCCACTTGAGGCCGAGAGCCTGGAAACTGCACTCCTGGCTCTGTCCCCACAACCGCTTCAAAGCCTAAGCCCCTGACATTTCTTCCCTGGGATGCCCTTTCGCTTCCAGGATGTTTACATGGCTCTGCTCAGGTGTCCCCTCCTCAGAGGTGCCCGCCTGACTCGCCAGGGTCAGCTGCCTGCTTCGTCATGTGTATTGTTCTCCTGAGCACCTAGGTACCTTACTCTGAATGAGTCAGGCTTACCTGTTTGTCTTCACAGCCTTGGCTTGTCTCCTGCACATGAGGTGAGTTCCACAAGCTGAGTGGGTTTGTCTGCCTTGCTCAGTGCCAGGTAAGCCGCGTCGGCAGTGCCGCCCAGTGCCAGGCGCCCTGGAGCTCCTGCTAAGGCTCTGATGTTCCGTGCAGCCCACACGTGTGCTGCTATGGCTGCCATCGGGGCCCTAACCACTTCCATCTCCCCCATTTGTGTCTGAAGTGCATTCACCACATCCTCTACCCCAAACGTCCCACCCTGTTCTCTGGAACCTCAAACTACCTTGGATCCCCAGCATCTTTCCCAGACATTTTCCCCACTTTCTGCCAGGTGAGAGCCTGGCTGCGCCTGGGTCTGCAGCCTTTCCCTCCCCCCTCACTGGTTCTTCCTGGCCAGGGGGTCTTTGGACCTGCTGCATGAGCCTGGCCCTCAGAGCCTGCTGCTTGCTCTCCCGTCAGCCATAGGCCATACGGTTCTCCCATTTCTCTCCCTCAGTATTGCTGGCTGGACTTCTCATTACTTCCCACTTCCCTAAAGACTTTGGCATCAGAATCGCAGGCTTCCTGCCCACTCCACTTGCTGTCAAGCCAGGGAAGGAAGGAAGGGAGGAAGGAAAGAGCTAACGCCTCCTGTGCGCCTGGCACTGCTCTTCCTCAGGCTGGGGTGACCCTGTTCCCTCTGCTGGCTCAGGCTGGCCCGGCTCTCAGGACATCTGCCCTTCCCCTTGGCTGAGGGGAGGAGTGAGCAGCACTCCTTACTCAGTGGCTAGACGTGTGCCGCGGAGAGTGTGATCACACAGGCGCTCACATGCGAGCACACGCACACACCGCACTCACACGTGTACATACACTCACAGCATCCCATCGTGCTCTTTTCTCAGGGCTTCATCACCACTCTCGGATCCACAGGCAGATCGCTTCCTTATGGCAGCATCTGTCGTGATGGATTTGTAAGCCCGAGTATGTGAGTTTAATGCTCTCAACATGTGGAAACATGTCAGGTGGGAAGGTGGGCGTCCCTGAGCCTCTGCTCCCCAGGCTCGGAGTCCTGGGAAGGGACAGAGAGAGGGGAGGGCGCCCCTGGTGGTCGTCAGAGGGAGGCCTCTGCTGGTCAAGGAGGGTCCGAGCACCTGAAAAGGATTGACGGCTCCTCGGAGGGAGGTTTGGGCCTTCGACCAGGCCCATAGGACTTACGAGAGAATTAGCTACCCCTCACTCGGCTGAGCAATGACGGGGATGTGAGGACCAGCCCCGGAGGCAGGAGGGAAGAATGGGAAGATGGGCTGGGGAGTAATGGGGGGCACCTCCTACAGGAGGCCTTTCTAGCCTGTCACCTCCCTGGGAAATCTGTACCCGTGGGAGGCAAGCTCCTGAGGGGCTCGTAGGTGAATACTGACCGGAGGGATGGAGAAATGAAAGCCCAGCTCCTTCCTGGCCCTCAGTCGAATGGAGAGGGCAGGGAGGGAGCCAAAGTGGCACAGGTAGATACCCTCCTTCCGAGGTAGACTCCCTCAGAAGTGACATGAAGGAAAACACAGAGGAAAGGCACAGAGGTGGCAGAAAAGGAAAACAAGTTACCATCCACTTACGTTTTGTGCAACTAGTTTGACGGCGGGTGGAGCCATGGACACGGTGAGGGTGAAGGCGGGCAGGGGGTAGATGATTTTCCGTTTTAAATGTCCTTAAATGTCGCAGTGCCTATTTAGAAGAGGGCATATTTTTCCTTCTGGAATCTTGAGTCTCATTTACCATCTGAGATGCCATTTTTGTCGTTCTGATTTTCTTTCACAAGCCCTGTAAAGAGCTGCCTTTAGATCAACACTTCCTTAGCACCAGCCCCATGGGTCTGCGCTGGGGCTGGGCGTTTGGCACAAGCTGCATGCAGGGCAGGGGAGACTGAGGCAGAGAGGGGCCCACAGGCCCCCTGAGGGACTGTCCTGAGTGAGGCATGAGGAGCCTGCAGGAGGGCACCACAGATTTGGGGACTGGGGACTCTGGGGGAGGCCCCATAGAAGGCAGGATGTTTGAGCTGGCTGTTGAAGGTTGAATTGGCTTCTAAGGAAAGGGCCTTCTGGAAAGAGCAGAGCATAAGCTGGGAGGGCTGAGGCTTGGAGGGACTCCCTGCCGGCAGGGAGGGAAACTGCGGGTAGGAGGGTCGCCACTGTGGAGGGCTTTGAGGCACAGGGTGAGTGCACCCAGGGTGGGTGGACCCTGGAGTGCTGCTGTACAGAGTGCCTACCTACATGCGGGGCGGGAGGGTCGGCATTTTCCTCCTGCCTCATTGGGCAGGAAGAGTGTGACTTAGCAGAGCGGCCTCCTTGAAGCTCATGGGGCTGATTGTGGCAGCTGCCGTAGGCAAGTCAGGCCTCTTTCAAACAGGCTTCCTGGGCAAGACACCTGAGCAGGGCCTGTCGCCGTGTCTGTCCCAGAATTCAGTCTTTTCTGCCCCCAGACTGTGTGTCATCAGCCTAACAAGACTGACAGGCCCCAGAACTGGCCAAACACCTTCTCTTCCATGCCCAGTGTGTCAGCCCCCACGACCACGGAGGACCACCGATTCCCTAGTTAATCCCCTCAGTCCATCGGTCAGTCAGCCCATAAACACTGCCTCAGCCCTGTGCCTGGCTCTGAGAACCCCTGTGAGCATGGGTGGAGGAAAGGCAGACGGCCCACTTTCTTCTAGAACTTCTCCCCTGACCACTGTCTTCATCCAGGGTTTTCTCTGACTGCCAGCCCACATTCATTTCTCCTTCTGGCAGCCTCCTGAATCTCTACCTCTAACCCCAACATACACACACCTGTGTACATTTAAGTTCGAATTACTTTGTGCATGATAGAAGGAGTTTTTTGTGTGAGAACACTTGCTTTGAATTCTTTTGATTGAAATACATTTGAAGTTGGAAGGCAAAGGTATTGTTTGGAAAAGTTCATTTTCTTACCTGTTATTTCCAAGGCCACGCACTGCCCAGCTCCATACCAGAGCTGCCAGTCCTCTTTCCAAAGGCAGAGTTCTTTGGTCCTACCCAAGAGCCAGCCAAGTGCCCTGGGCTGTGAGGGCAAGTGACAGAAGGGCAGGTGCCAACAGGATGACTCTGGGAGCTGGGTAAGGGTGCAAGTCCTTCCATTGTTTTACTCAGAGCTCAAACTAAGGGCCATAGATGACCCCCAATCATGATTTTCTTTTACCACTTTTGTGTCACTGGTAAGTTTTCCTTATTCTTGTATAGAAACATAAAAAGCAAGCAAGCTATTGCTAGTTTTTTGTTTGTTTTTTGCTATTGCTAATTTTTTTTTAAGTTTTTAAAATTTTAAATTTAAAAAAAAAGCTAACCTGATTTCTGGACAGAGAGGTCCATGGAATGGGCAGACACTACTTCTTTCTCCCCCCAAATACAATAGACATAGTTTTGGGATTCCATTTGTTTCCCATGAGAAAGGAGGCAAGGGGTCTCAGGCCAGGCGGGAGGTTTCACTGAAAGTCTAGTAGAGCAGGCTCTCGGAAGCTCACTCACGCGGGTGTTTCCAGGTGCAGCCCAGTACCCTGTGTACAGCAGGTGTTCAGCCTGTCCATGCATTAATGATGCAGGCCCTGGGTTATCTTGCTAACTGCACGGTTGGCCCGTCTTCCTGCCTGTGCTTGGGGCAGGGCAGGGCGTGAAGCAGGCCCTTCACCATCTGTGTGGGCTGAGGACTGTCCTGGAACCCCGAGGGCTGGCTGAGTGCCGAGTCCTCAGCCCTGGTCTGAAGGCTGAGCAGGAGCTTTCAAGCTTTCTGGGCCAGAGTCCTGGCTTTTGCCCTGTTACAATTGGAGTGGGGAGCGTGGGGCCTGCTGCCTCTGTGATCACAAAGACTGATGGTTTTCTCTTAACTCATCTTGATTTCCCGGTTTCAGCAGAATTGGGACGAGAGCTCACAAGCACCTCACTGTCCCTTGGCAAAGGCTGTAGTAGTAGAATTCGTTGGAGCTAGGAGTGGGGAAAAGCTGGCTCAGCTTTATGTAATGACTCCTGACTCCTGATTAGAGCTTCCTAGCTTCAGGCGCTTTCCCCCTGAGCCAGAAAACTGGGACATTTCACAGCTCAAAGTTGTTCCCATGTGGGGTCCCAATGCAGATGTCTGCAAGCCTGGGGCTAGGTGGGGGCTTGGAGCTGCCATGGCTTGGGATGGACCAGAACTCCTGGGCCATACTTGAGAGCCATGGCAGTCCCGCAGGCAGGGTTGATAAATGTGAACAGAGGGGTGGCACTGGGGCCAAGGCCCTTGAGAAGGCTCTGGAAAGTGGGGTGAGAATTCGCTGTCTAGCCATGAGTCCCCTCAGAAAGCTGAGCCTGGTAGGAGAGTCCCTGGGGTATCTAGCTGGCCTGGAGGCATTCTTGAAGGGTGCTCCAATCACCACAAGGTGGGAAGGCCAGGAAAAGCCTTAAAAGTCACGGGCTGCACATGCTGTAGGCCTTGGTGCAGGGTAGACTGTGATTTGCGCAGCAAATGTCAGCGTCCTGGGTTTAGTCCTTATGGTGGCCAAAGGTTGGGGCCCTTGTTTCTACTGGTGTCCCAGGTCCAGACATCTGGAAGGCCTAGGAGGTGATGGGGAGAGCCCTTTAAGGAGCTGCTAAACTGGGTCTCAGCTCTGAGTGGTGACTGGTCTGGCCACCTGCCTGTCTCTGGCCCTCTTGGCTCCCAGCGTGGCCCCCCCTCCTCGGGTTCCCTCAGGGATCTCCTACTGATGAGCTGTTACCCAAGTCTGATGAATAAGTGGGGAAAAAGACATTAGGGCACTAAAAGCAATAACACTCCCTCCTACTGAGTCCTAGCTATAAAAAGGCAGCTCCTTTATGCACTGTAGTAAAACTCAGTCTTTGGATTCCTTTCCCTTGGAATTGGTGATAATTGGCTGAACCAGGCCTTTGTAAAAGGTGAATGGCATAACTATGACTGTTTAGCTCACTTAAAAGAAGTTGCTTTCAAGCCTTAGCAGGGTCATTGCCTACAAAGCTTGCCTAATTACAAATTATTTTTCGTCAATTCATTAAAACAGGCTGTGGAACTTGTGCTTCCTTTGACTGGCAGACACGGCTGTATCCACATAAGATTCTGGGAACCCCTGCCCTCCTGGGGTGCTCAGTCTGACCTGGGAGGCAGATAGTAAACAGACTGGTGGGGGACGTATAGCGGGGAGACCCCAGGAGGCTCCCCAGCAGAAGTCGTGTGCTCATGGTACTGTGGAGGTGGTCACCTAGACCCCTGGAGAGCCTGAGGGCGTGGCTGCAGGAAAGACCCTGGCTTGTCTAGGGCTCCCAGACATTGGGGGCATGTGGGTGGTGCCCAGGAGACAGGCTGGTGTGATAGGAGGGGTCTGCTGGCCACAGGCCAGACCAGCCGTTAAGGACTTTGGCCTACATGGGCCTCAGGAGGCTCTGAAATCAAGCAAACATGTTTAGGAATGAGTACTTTTCTTTTTGCTAGGGATAAGAGCTAATGTTTAGGTCAGATTTATAAATGGGTCCATGCTTTAGAAAACTTAGAACTTGCGCAAGTGGAAAAGCGAGGAAAACCGAGGAAAATGGCATTTGTTTGGGGTTGTAAAATGTCTTCTGGTTAAATATGATGAATTCAAGCATCTCTGTGCAATCTCCTGACCAAACTAACCAAAAACTGCAAGAAGAAAAGAAAACTATCTTCAACAAAACTAAGAAACACCTATATGCTGAAATGCAATGAAAAACAAATGGTTTCCAAACACAGAGGAAATTAGTGTGGGATGAGGAAGAATTTGCTGGGGGCCCGGGGGTGGAACCAGGGCACAGAAGTCAGAGTCCAGAGGGCCAAATGCAAGAACACCCTTCTTGGACCAGTTAGCAAAGGCCATATATGTGGGGACGTTGAGGAGTGTCCTTGAACGCTGTGTGGTGCCAAGGAGTTACTAGGGGGTGGAATTGCCCAAGGAGTTGAGCAAGTGGGGGGAAAGCTGTTGGCTGTGAGCAGCCTGGACAAGGGGACGACAAAGGAAATTAAAAATAGGTATAGTCGGCATCCCTGGAGAAGAGAACAAAACAAGTGGAACAGGGAAATAGTCAAAGATATAATAGAAAACTATTTTCCTCTGAAATAAAGGAACACGTGAATCTTTAGGTTGAAAGGACATACTGAATTCCAGAAAAAGTAGGTATGGAATATTCAAACATACTGAACTTCAAAGAGAAAAAAGGAATTCTATTGTATCCAGAGGAAAATGTTAATACACCTCTAAGGGGAACTAATCAGGCTGGCCCAGAGCTCTCCGCAGTAATGGATGATGCTAGAAAACAGAGAGGCTGTACCTACAAAGTAAGTCCTCAGGGAAAGAAAGTGTGAACCTCGAATTTTATATCTGGTCAAGCTGCTGTTCAAGTTTAACGATCATACAGATATGTTTAGATATTCAAGAGCTAGGAAACATGGTTCCAGTGAACTCTTTTTAGATGAATGAATGAATGCCTCTATAGATAAACTCCAGAAGACATGAATGGAGAAGTTATGGTTAAAGTAGTAGTAACCCCTTAACAGAGTCCTTAGACTAAGGCGCTGGCAGCTAGGGCTCAGGCAAGCCAGCACCTATCCAATATCTGCCACAAGCACTGCAGTTCAAGAGATAGTCAGCCTTCAACGTTACACTGAGCTCATGGCATTTGATGCTTCAGCTGACTGAGGCCCACATAGAGCTCTTATGACTCTGGGAAAACATGGGAGAGAGGTGAAAATGGGACTGCGGGGAAGATCAGAGATAAACACTGCGTGCCGCCTCTGGTGGGGATGAATGTGACCTGCGGTGGGCTGGCCCAGTTCTGAGTGAGACCCTCCAGGAAGCTGGAGATCACTTGAGGCGGGTCTAAGGGCCTGGGTTCTACGTCATGGATGACAAGTCCATGGCCTTTGTGCCTCGTATGTGCCCTACTCCTGGGTTCATGACAGACCTTACTAATTGATGGCAACAGTCTTTCCCGCGGATGCTTATCAGACCCAGCCCTCTAGGCAGCCACTGCCAAGTAATGGAGTAGAGGAAAATCACCCTTATTTCCCATCCTTGTTCTGGATTCTGGAGACTGCCTCAGCCTTAAGGGAACCCAAGCCAACTCAGATTGTCCTCAGATGCTGTCACCGTAGTGGACCCACGTAGGCCTCAGGGCTGGGGAATAAGGTCCCCAGGGCTTGCTTTCCTTGCAGTGAAGGCCTGGCGCCCATCTTGCTCCCTGCCTCCCGCTGCTCCCTTCTCCTATGCTGGCAGCTTCTCCTGGCCTGTGTGATGGCAGCTTCTCCTGTTCTTCCCAGTGTCTCTCTCCACATTCTCTGCTTGACCCACCTGCAGTCTCATCTCATGTTCCCTCTGCAATAGCAGAGCAGTCAGAGTTCCCTGCCTTAAACATGTTCTCTGTTGGCGTAGATGGACTGGCCTGGGACCAACTGAAGCTTGTTGTTTGGCCACAGGAAGAGTCAGCTGCTAGTTTCTGAGTGGAAAGGATGAGTGGAGGTGGTGGGTATCTGGGTAACACAAATGGCTTCTTCACGTGGGCCTGTCTGCTCGGGGTGTGTGTCCATGTATGCCCAAGTGCATCAGCACATGCCTGCTGTGGGGGCTGCCACCAGGCTGGCATGGTGCTTTGTCGCCACCTGTACCAAAGAGGAACTAATTCTCTGTGGTCTTTTGGGTCTTGGGACCTTACCCTCATAGTGGGCAGCAGCTTCAAGGGGCTGGGAAGTCAGGAGGGGAGGATGTCAGTCGCTTGGGGAGCTCTGCTTATGGCATGCCCCCCACCCCCCCCAGGAATCCTGGGTGTGGCCTCTTCCAACAGAGTGTCTCCGAGGCTGAGCCCACGCTGCTGTCCTGTGCCGTCACAGCCTCCTCCTGAGTGCTGCCGTCACTGCTGCAGAGACCCTCACTGCTGCGCTGTCTCTGTCAGCAAAGGGAGTCCTTGTTTCATAGGTAGCAGGAAGGCTGGTGAGGGCAGCCCCCAGTGGCCTGGGGCTTCCTCGACACTCACCTAAGTTCACCTTCAACGGGGCAGGGCTGGGGGCAGGAGAGAATCTGGTCTGAGCAAACAAATAGAGACACTTTTAAAGGTGGGGAGATTAGAATTTGCTCAGCAGTGGCCTCTAAATTGGGGCACACGTGCCAAGAAGGAAAGGGAGACAAGACAGTCAGCTGAGGCATGGGAAGAAAACATGAAAATGCCTATTTATATTTATGCCTATATATATTCATCCTTCTGAACTTTTCTGTTTGGGAAGGTGTGTTTTACCAGTAATATACATGAATGGACTTGGTGGGGAAATATTCATATGTTGGGGACATGCAAACATGTTTTATTGATAGGGATACATGATCAAAAAAGCAGGAAGCCTGAAAGCTGGGCAGGTTGAGAAATATTTTCTTGTGTGAAAACTGGACTATTTTCTAAACTCCAGCTTTGTGAATTCTCCTATCCATTCCTGAGCGCATAGCTCCAGCACACAGGACCTGGCCCTTGGTGCTCACCATTCTGCAGCCCGGCCTCGCTGCCCGAACACACAGGGACCACTGGGGTGGCACTGGCTCTTCCTGGCATGGGTCTCAAGGGAGAGGTCCGCTCACAGCATCTGCCCAGCTGTAATTGCCTATTATGTAAAGGTCAGCCATGAATTCATCAAAACCTTGTTTGAAGCTGTGGGACTCTTCCGGCTGCTCTGACTTAGAAAAACAGTTTTCTTAAGTTCACTCCCTTCCTGATGAACAAAGACAAACATTTATTGGTGTGAAATATTTCTCTTTCGAATATCCCACTGGAGGCAGTGGGGGGCATGCCCTAGAATGCTGCCGCGTAGAACCCAGCGTGGTTCCCCCCTGGAGCTCACACTTCTCCAAGCCGCCTCCTGTCTGCTTCAGCCTGAGCAGGCCCTCCCTGAGTGCAGGCTCATCTCTCCCTGGTGGCCTTTCCCCTACAGATGTACCTGGTATGTGGAGCATCTTTGGTCTCTGGAGCTTGTGGGCCTCATGCCTTTCCTGGGCTTTCTGACCGAGGGGAGCCCAGCTTCTGACCAGTGCATTCTGTGTTATTTCTCCCATTGGTGGCCATGGTCATGGGACAGGAGGCTGCTGGGGTGCTGAGGTGTGCTGACTGAATGGGTTCTGAGCCCCTCCCCAGCAGCCCTCCTGGGGCGGGGGCTCCTTCCTGCCCTGCTAAACAGCCTGAAGACTTGTTTCTGACTAGTCAATAGCCTTAAATGTTGAAAGGGAAGAAAGCTGGTAGAAATCCAGCCATTTTTATGTCCTTTACCTTTCTTGTCCATCTTTAAAAAGTATCTGTCCCCAGACAAGGCATTTTAGTCTCCCCCTGCTTTGCTTCCGACCACTCCTTCACGTCTCTGGCTTCTCCCTCCTCCTCCACATACCTGTCCTCCGGTGTCTTCTGCTTTATGGCAGCGCCTCTCTCCCCTCCTTGCTCATCTGTACTTACCCCGCCCTCCCCAGGATAACCTCACTGCTGCTGGTCCTATTGATGAACCAGGTCTTCCCTGGGGCTGGGCTGGGTCCTGCCTGTGGACACCTCCCTCCCCTTTTCCTCCCTCTCCCCGCCTCCTGGAGAGCATGCCCTTTCTCTCCTGAGGCGCTCTTGGGCTACTCCAACCACTGCTTGGGCCTTGTGTCCAGGGCTATGTCACAGACCTCCTGGACTTCCTGCCATGGGGGGGAACCTTGTGTTGAGCAGGATGGGAAGCTGGCCCCTCCCAAACTTGACTGGGTGTGGAGAGGGCTTGGTCAGTCACGGTGTGTGGCCCTCACGGGTGTAACCCTTTCCTCCGTGGCTTCTCAGCCTTCAGGAACATAGACTCCTCATAGTACACTGTTGACTGCTCCTCCTCCTGGGAACTTTTAGCGTGTGTGTTTGTGTGTTCTCCTTCCTCTGACTTATCTGTTTCTGGCATCTCTCCTGCTCCCATAAGTGTTGGTGCTCCCCCAAAATCCTTCCTGAACCACTGCTCTCTGTGTGAACTTTCTCCTGAGGGTTGCCTGTGAGTTGAACCCTTAACTCTCACAGATAAAAATATCTGGACTTACTTGAATTGAACCCAACCTCTGTCCCATCTCCTAACGCCCCCCATACTCACTCAACAAAACCAAACCCAACCTCGTGATTTTGCCATTTCACTCCCCATTCTCCACCCACCAATTGGTGTCTCCCCCTGGATTCCTCATCTCAGCCAAGCCAAAATAGTCCTGCTGAATCTGGCCTCCCTCTCTCCCGAGGAACAATCTCTTGGGCCTTATTCTCACTGGTTCCCTACCTCCACCATTTCCTTGACACAGAGCCAGGGCTTGGCCTTGTTTGAAAACCTTAGAGGCCCTGCTCTCCTGGCCTATCCACATTAGCTCAGAGCCCCCCACTTCCTCCAGGTAGTTCAGTGCCCACGAATGCCAGGAGCTGTTCTAGGTGCTGAAATCGCACTGACTTGACGCCTGCCCTGCACAGCCACCCACCTGAACGTGCTCTGTCCTGCCTCTGGGCCCTCGTATATGCTACCCGCTTTCACCATAGTTCACCCGGGGAGAGAGTTCATCTGTTAAGACCTGGTTTAGATGCCTTATCATCCTCAAGGCCTTCTCAGGCTTCTGCCTCTCCCTGGACCACGTGGAGATGTGTCTTGCAGTGATTTGTTTGCACATCTGTCTCCCTCTAGACTAGAGGCTCCCAGAGGACTAGATCCCTGTGTGATTCACGTTAAAAAAATAATCCTTATTAAATATTGAATAGGTATTTATCAAAAATATAAGAGTATTTGTAAAATATGTATAAGATGTAAGGATAACAATACAGTGAACACCTGTAGACCCACCTTCCATTATAAGAGACATAATCCATTCATACCATTAATACTTATCACAGGGCCTGGAACTAGTCCAAGGTCAGTAAGTGTTTGTGAATGACTGACTGCCCAAATGAATGAATGAACCTCTGTGCTTTTCTCAGAGTCAGCATTGCTGGGCAAACTCCAGGTGAACTGGTCATAACTAACTCATGTGTCTGCCCTCACCCAGCTCCACTCCATGAGCTCACTGTACTGCTCACACGTCTTTCCATTTATTTGGCTTAAGCTTATTAAGTGCCCATTCAGTGCCAAGCGTGGTGCTGGGGCCTGGGTGACAGTGGGGAGACCTCTTTCTAGGGAGCTTCCACGTAAACAGCTCTTCAGGAAAAAAACACACAACCAAACTGTAGTGCTTCTCCCTCCTCTACAGCCTCGCTGTGCTCCCCCAGAGAGACGGTGTGACAGTGGCGAAGAACGTGGACTGGTGGCTTTGATATTGGAGTCCCAGCTCCACCATTCGCAAGTCAGAATGGCTGTGCAAGTTGCTTCACTTCTCTGTGTGGCAGTTTCCTTGTCGTAAAATGAGCAAAATGGATCCTACCCCCTGGATGTGCTATGCGGCGCAGAGGAGTTAATATGTGACAGGTGCTTGGCACACGTGGGGCCTGTGGTGACGACTCAGTTGTCATTAGTGCCTCTGTGGCCCACTGAGTGGGGCTGAGGGTGAGGCTGCAGAGAATTCCAGGTGTCTTTCCTGCAGTTCTCTCCTCCAGGGAGCGCCGTGTTTCCTCAGCTCTAACACACTTTGGGACCACATTTTACTGTTCTGAGTCATGATGTGCCTACAAACCATCCATTCAGGAAACACACTGTGCATCCAGCATGTGCCACGCGCTGTGCTAGGCCCTGGGACACAGCTGTGGGGAAGGCACAGAGGCCCTGCCCGCACAGAGCTGTGAATCTAATTCCGGGATCACCGAGGGTATGCAAAAGCAATACATGTATTACATAGGGAGTTGGAAGGTCCCCAGTGCCGTGAGAGCAAAGAGGCAGGAGGGACAGAAGCTGCATTTTATTTTATTTTATTTTTTATTAGTTTCAGGTGCACAAGACAAGGTAATACTTAGACGTTCATCATTTATATCCCTCACACTGTGGACCCCCGCCCCCCATCCCCCCTGCATTTTAAATAGACTGGTCAGGGACAGTGTCCCTGAAAGGATGCCACCAGAGCAGTCTTGAGAACGTGCAAGTGCCAGCAGATGCAAATGCCAGCAGCAGGAGTGGGCCTGGCATAGGAAAGTGGAGGGAGGGAGGGAGAGAGCGAGTTGTTGGAGATGAGACCAGAGGGAAGGGGCGGAATCTCGTGGGCCTCATGGACCATCACAAAGCCTTTGGCTTTTCATCTGGGAGGGAAAGAAAGCCATTGGAGGGTTTAGGCAGAGGAAGCGAGTGGTCTGATTTATTTATCTAAAGGATTATCCTGGCTGCTGGATAGAGATGGCCATTGAAGGGCGACTGAGAGCAGCCAAGCTTGTGCAGGCAGGACTGAAAAAAGAGAGGACAGTAGCTTGAACCAGGTGGAGCAAGGAGGCAGTGGGAGTGGCCAGACTGAAGCCAACAAAGGTATTGGTGATTGACATGGGATGAGAGAAGAAGGGAGTCAGAGGTGACTCCAAGGGGAATTCTGGGAGGAGGACCCTGGGGGAAGATCAGGGGCTCAGCTTGGACACATCAAGTTTGAGATGCCTGTAAGACATCTCAGTGGAGATGTAGAGGTGGCAGTTAGATGGGGAGAGGTCTGGGCCAGAGACACACACTTGGTGGTGGTCCGTGGGAAGTGGGATTTGAAGCCTTGAGTCTGGGTGGGCCCTGAGACTCAGGGATTGTGTGTACTCAGAGAAGCTAATATGCACGAAGGCCTAGTCCTTCCAGTGTAAGAAGTGGGGTTCTGGGATTGGGACATGAGGCAGCAACTGCAAAAGAATTGAACAAGATGTGGCCAGGAGGGAAGAGGTGTGTTCCGGAAGGCAGGTGGAGACCTTATTTCAGGAAGGAAGGAGTACTCAGTGGTGTCAAGGTCTGCTGCTGCAGAGCAGGTGGTGGGAGGAACTGAGAAGTGACTGTTGGATTTGAGAATATGGACGCCGTCGGTGACTGGGACCTGAGCTGTGGAATGAGAGCAAAAGCCAGGCTGGGTTAGGTTGAGAGGAGCAGGAAGTAGTGAGTGGAGACAATTCTTTTAAGTTTTCCTGTAAAGAGCAGCAGAGAATGAGGCACAGTAGCTGAAGGGGGAAGTGGCTCAGAGTTTGTTGTTGTTTTTTAGGGTGGGAGAAGCATGTTTGTATGGTAATTGAATCCAATAGACGGGGAAATGGATGATGAAGGAAAGGGGATAATTTGTGAAGGTGAGAAGTGGGCCTTGGGGACAGGAGACAGGCAAACAGTGGGGGACAGGTGTCAGGAGGCTGTGGATGTGCAGATTCCCCTCCAGTGGCTCCCACTTTCTCCTGGACATGGCAAGCAGGTGGTCAGTGACAGTGAAGAGAGGGAGGAAACTGTTGGGGGCTTGAAGGTCAAGGGGAAGGTGTGGAATCATCCAGGAGGACAGGAGAGTGGAGGAATGGCGGGCATGCATTGTGGACAGGCCTCAGGCCTGGGCGGGGGGCATTGCCCTTGCAGACCTTGCAGAGGCGTTGTTTGTTTACTCGCTGTCACCACGGCCGAGTTGAAAGTGAATTTGAGTTTGAATCCTTACTTGTCACATTAAATGTCCCCAGAAAGACTACATTGTGATGACCCATTGAATTAAAAAGTCATTGTGTGCACAGGAGATTGCCTGTCACATACCAGGCAACACAGATACAGTAGAAATTGCTCAAGTTCTTAGAAGAAAGCACAGACCTTGCACAGCTTGGGAGGGGGGCTGCAGTCCCTTCATGGGACATAGAGGCCTCTCGTAGCTTCTGACTAGCTTACAAGGGCCGTTTTTAAATTTCAGCCCTGAAAGTTTTAAGTGAAAAATGAAACTATGAATTTAACCAAGTGGCAATATTTCTTATGGTACCTGGAAATTAGTCTCCTGAAAGGCCCTCGCAGCCAGCTTCTGAGTGTGGGCCAGAGATGGTGTAGCCACCACCGTCCGGGGCCTCGCAGCTGGTGGCAAAGCTGGCCCAGGGGCTAGGCCCGGACTCTGGTTATCCTACTGCTGAAGAAAATGGCAGGTCTGTGAGACTAGCTGGATGGGTGTGTACTGCTGTGGCTGCCGAAAGAAACATTTGATGGACATTTAATAGTGTCTCTTTTGTTCTAGAAGAGTCTTTATTAGACAAAGGGTGCATCTCTCCACCAGCAGTGTCCCAGAAGGGAGGAAACACTGCAGAGCATCTAGGAGTGGGCCTCCCCTGGTGGGCTCCGCTGCCCTCTGAAGTGGCTTGTCTGAAGATGTCTTACCAGTTGGCTCCTGAATCTTATTGGCAAGCACACAGCCTTTTTATAAGGGCAGCAAACAGAATCTTCTGTCAGTTAGCCCCTAAAAGGATTGGGCACGAGGGCGGAAGGCCAGGCCAGATTGCCCCGCGGGCAGCTGTGGCCGAGCCTCCCAAGAGGCTCTTGGCCAGTCTGCTCTGCTCGTGGGTATCCACCCAAATGAATAGAGACTGAAGCAAGTATAGAATTTCAGGGAAGCGATAGAAAGAATTGCCTTTGGCTTTTTGTGCTCAGTTTCTTTCGAATTAGAAAAGGAAAACTGGCAGAAATGAACTTAAATGGGGTCAAAAGGGAAAGAATGTAAGAGAATGGAGGTTAGCCTGACGGTTTGCCTTCTACCTCATTGAACTATTCAATCCTACTGGCTCGGCTGCAGCTGGGCCGGGTCAGGATGGAGACGGGGGTCTCACACACAGAACCTCCTTCGGTGGTTCCCCCAGGGCTGGGTCCTAGGACTCCAACCCCACCCAGCCTTGCACTAGCAGAAAAGTAACATGAAAAGTCACACTTGACCCATCTTGATGGACAGGTCTGGCTTCAGGCCTGCTAAAAGGCTTCCAGGAGAAAGCACCTGTGTCCCTGTTGGAGATGGTATTAACTAGGCATTGGGGTGCCTCCCCCACCCATCTCCAACTGTCTGGGGTCAGCCTCTGAAGGGGACCTGTCAGAATGTAACAGACCTACCAGGGCGGTAGCTCTGAACTTGAGCTGTATCTTGGAATCACCTAGGGAAGAAAAGATACGAATGCCAGGGTCCTGCCGCAACAGAATCGCATAGAATTTGTCTGTGGTGCCGTCTGAGAAAAATCACGCTAGGTGTTTCTAATGTAGACAGATGGGTTTGGAGCCTTGGTACTCAAAGTGTAGTCTGCAGACCGTAGTACAAGCATTACTTTAGAGAGTCTTAAAAATGCAAACCCCACCCCAGACTTAATGAATCAGAATCTGCACTTTATCAGGATGTGACAGGGGACACTCATGATCCTACCACGTGGCCTCGTGCTGAGGTTCACGGGGAGATGCTTGTCAGGGCTGAGCACGGTCAGTGCTCAGCGAATGGTGGCTGTGATCACACCGCTGGGCAGGAAGAGGGAGTGGTGACGGGGCTGCAGGCGGCTTCTCTCAGATGTGTCTCTAACGTAGTCATTTTCAATGTCATTTCAGCCTTTCCAGGAGACTGGACCCCCAGGAGCCCTTGGGGAGCCAGAGAGCAGCTTCCCCAACCCCGAAGCAGGCTTCTGCTACTGCTCCTGGCCACGAGAGCCCCCGGGAGACGAGGGCACAGGGCCCAGCAGGCCAGGACGCTGCTGGCCCCCGCGGGACGCTGCAGGTAGACAGCAGGACGCAGAGATCAGGGCGGTCCCCCTCTGTGTCACCGGACAGAGGCAGCACCCCCACATCACCCTACTCCGTCCCCCAGATTGCCCCTCTTCCCAGCAGCATGCTGTGTCCCATATGTAAGACCTCGGACCTCACGTCGGCCCCCAGCCAGCCAAACTTCAACACCTGCACCCAGTGTCACAACAAGGTCTGCAACCAGTGTGGGTTCAACCCCAACCCTCACCTCACCCAGGTAACCACCTCTGCGCCGCTCCCCCCACCTACCTTCCCTCGCCTTCCCCGATTCCCTTCCCCTGTCACCAACTCTCTTTTCTTGCTCATTTCCCTTGGCCACCAGTCTCTGTGTCTTTTTGGAGTCATTCTGGCTCCAGATGTAGTGGGGAACAAGGTCTGGCCTCAGATCTCCTGAGGGGTCCCTGTACGTCCTGAAAGCATGGGCAGAGTCCCAAAGTAGAATGCTTTCTCACCTGGTCCAAGTTCGACCTGGAAAAACAATGTTGGGAGGGCCAGACAGTCTTGTGGACTTTTCCCAATGAGTACAATGTTTGGAGAGGGCCCTGGGCAATGGCAGGGCCCCCAAAGAGGCAAGTTTCCCTAGTCCTAGGCCAGCCTGCCCCTCACAGTGGGCCCTGAAGGGGGATGCTGGTGAGGGCAGCCAGGCATTAGGGGAGACAGGAAACCCTGGAAAGCTCCTCCTCTGGGCTCCCATTCCAGTTAGCTGGCCCGAAGCAGCTGCCCACCCCCAAAGAAACAACTTTGGGGTAGAGATCCAAGTGGGGGGGCCACGCCTTCCTAATGAGTGAGTGTCCTACACTCACCAAGAGGCCGTTGCAGGCCCATTTCCATCAGATTGGCCTCCTTTCTCCTCCAGAGGACCCTGGGTCTACAGCCCCTCCTTGGGTTTGTTGCGGGACACTCAGCCAGGCCCCCAGAGGCTCTCTGCTGAGCAGGAGGCAGGCTGCTCCAATGTACTAGCTGAGCTGGGGCCATGCCTTTCAAATGAACTGAGTGGGTGTGCCAGCTTCCTCCCTCTTCTTCCGGGACAACCCATAGGAGTCTCCGGTTCTCCCTGCAGGGCTCTGCCCGTGGGCAGGATGGAGAGTGGCTGACTGCAGGCCCACCATGGCCATCTCTGGGCTGATTAGCAGCAACAGGAGCTGTTTGGACCACATGGGAGGGGGCATGAGTGAGAATAATTGTTCGCGGGTCGGGGACTATTTGTGACATGAGGTGCTGTGGGTGTGGGACGTGTGGTTTGTGAGAGGTAAGTGTGAGATTCCGAGGAAGGAGCTGCGGGTGTGGGGAGATGACTCAGTGCATTGGGAGTCGTTCCTGGAGTGTGGGGGCTTCCTGAGGAGGAGGGCACACTCGTGATTATTACATCTGGGATTAGAAACGACCCGTCCCTGCACTGATCGGTTAGGTAAGTGTGTGCTCTTGAGTATGGAGAAGTGTGATGGACGCCAGAGCCGCTCACCTGTGTGTTTCTGCCAGGAGAAGCCAGAAGCACCTGGCCTTGCAGGAAGCTGGAAGCGTGGCAGGCACAAATGAGAGGTGCCACTGGGGGCGTCCCCCCTTGTGCTGGCCTTGCCCTCTGGATTCCAGCCTCTCTGAGATGCTAACTCGAGCCGCAGGACATGAACAACTTTGGGTAGGGTGGGCAGAGATCAAGGGAGAGCCACACACGGTGGCACCAGTTTCCTGGAGGGCATCCCGGTCCTCACCACACGATGGGCTCCTCCAAGCCCAGGACGTTCGGCGAGGTGGGAAGGGAGCCAGGCTTTGACTGTGCCTAGAAAAACAGCAGAGTGGGAGGACACCCAGTCCATCTGCTTCCTTGTGTGGGGAGGAAGCCGAGGCTCAGGGCCAGGAGGAAAGGGGCCTGAAACTTCCTGCAGACACAGTGTTTGGAGAAAAGCAGGCCTCCTGGCCCGGTACTTCCAGCATGTGCTGGGCAGTGGTCGTCGCAGTGACACTGATCAGGGCCTTCAGCAGCCCAAGGGTGCCGCAGAGCTCCAAGGCACAGCTGTAGCGGGCAGACTTTCCCAGACTTGCTAGGCCATTAGGGCTGCTGTTCCATGGCATCCAGTTTGGGAAATGCTGACCTAGTCCATTCTCTGGGTGCTCACCTTGTGGGTGCCCTTTTCTGCCAGGGTATCCAAGCAAAACCTTTGCCTCTCCATGGTTGGCTTTCAGGGGTGTTCCCGTCAAGGAAAAGGAACCTTTGGCACATATTCCTGAGGGACTGGCAGAGCTTAATTCTTGAGTCAGAGCAGGTGGTCTTTGTCACTTTGGTCATGTTTCCAGGTGATGAGAAAACAAGTTGGCAGGTTTTACTGATAGACCCACCCTGGCCAGACCACATATCTTCTGGCACCTCTAACTGGACGTTCTGAGGGCCCCTGTCTAGAGCTAGGAGGTTGTGCCTGAAACGGCTGGTGTGGTTATGCTGAGCCCTGGTTAAGGAGAGCTGGTAGCCTGGGGCCTGCACCCTGCCTCGAAGGTCCCGGAAGCCTCCTCCTGAGGTCATGTCAGCAGGATGCGTTGTGCAGCCAGCGTGGAGAGGGCCACGGGCCACACAAGTGACATGCAGGGGCTGCTAGTGAAACAGCTCTTGGGTCTTTGAAAGTGCGACCAGGGAAGACGGGCCTTCTTTCATGTGTGTCACAAGTAGAGAATCACTGGCTGGTTTGTAACTCAAGTTGCAGCCCAGGTTAGGAGTGTGATAGAACTAACTGCTGTGCCCAATGGCTCCATGAGGACAAGTGCGCAGAAAGGCGGGGAAAGATTGGCTCCCCTGGGCCGATGGTTGCCGGAACGCAGCATTTTGCTTTTCTGTCTTCTGACATCTGGCAGGGTCTTTTCTTTTAGCTGGATCCTGCAGGAACAACAGACCAGGTCTGGAGATGAGACTCATACACAAATAGAACAGTGCGCCATTTGGCCGGAGCGGTGGCTGAGGTCTGGAGCTGCTGCTTTTCTGGCTAGTGGACCGAAGCTTCCCCTGTCAGCCCTGGCGCTGCCGGATGGGAACTACACTCCAGACATGGCGCTCGCTGTCCTGCCCGTGCTCAGGTTGGCCAGCTCTTGAGGCTGTGGCGCCATGATAGGAAGATGCCTGCCCACGTACTTCACTCGGTCTCTGAGTGCCTGGAGCACATGGAGACTGCCGGGAAGTCAGGGAAGGAGCTCAATGCACCCTCTGTTTACAGTGGAGGAGACCAAGTCTTTGGAAGACCAAGTCTTGGCTTATTCTGGGTTGTCCTGGAGCAATAGAGCAGGGGACCCAGAAACGGTGGCTGGGTGTCCCGTTTTCCCCTAGGGCCTCCCAGCCCCATCTTCTCCAGCCACAGTTCATTTTTGCTCAAGCTGAGGGTGGTTCAGAACAAGCAGGGCCATCTGGCCTCTTTTCATGGTGGAGGCTGTTTCTTCCCGGGGTTCTCTAGTCCTGGCTCAGAGCAGGTAAATAATTTAACCTGTTTGAAACAATTCCAAAAGGCTGGGGCTTTCCTCGTGGGGTCTGAACATTCGTGCAAGAGACTATCCCTGTGCAGAGGTACTGACCAGGAGACCAGAGATGTCAGCTCTGAGCACATTCAGTGCCCAGTGATGGGGAGAAGGCAGGAAGATGGTACCCCTCTTGTCTCCCCAGATGTGGGCTCTTAGACAAGTGCCTCAAACTTCCTGAATGTCAGATTTCTCCAGAGGAGAAACAGTGGTCCAGGGACCAGCCTCAGTGGTTTTGTTGACGCTCCACGCCCACTCAGGCCACTTAGCTCACCTCTCTGCTCTTCAGTGACTTACCATTCAGGCCTGCCACCCTTTTCTCCTCCGGGAGGGAGACCCTTGTTACTCTCGTCAGGCCCCTATTCTGCCAGCTGGGAGTAGGAGACAAGGCATGGCCATGAGCCCGCTGGGTGGAGGCGAGGAAGGCAAGGTTGGGGTGAGCAGTAGGGATGGGAGTGGGCTGCTGGCGAATGTGAATGGTGGCCTGGGACAGGCATAGCCCATGTCTGCCAGCCGCCCAGAGGCCTCCCTGCCCTGCTTAGAGCAGCCCCAGCAGCACATCCTGGCCTGGCCCTTTGCCAGATGTGAGTGTGTCCTTGCTCTAGGAACAGCGTCACAGGGGTGAGTGCTGTGCAGACAGGGCGGCCCGCACACCTGTGCTTTCAGGTTGGCTTGGCAGAATCCTTCCACAGTGCCACGTAAATCCAGCCTGCACCTGGGAGGCCCACTCTCTGCCCCCAGGCGGAGGGGCAATAGGGCTGCCACCCCATCCCCAGCCTTCCAAGTCCAGGCAGCCCATCCCTGCCCACCTCCCTTGCTCTAGTCAGAATCGCTTATACAACTTCTAAGAAAACTACGGAAGAGTGATCATGGCCTTTCGTCCCCTGTTCTAAGGCCTAGACTTGGCTGAGACCAAGCCAAGGATGTTTAATCCCCTGTGCCTCCCTCCCGCTCAACCCCCATTGGCAGGCCGTGCGCTCAGGCACTTACCCAGGGTGGGCGGTGTGGAGAAGGGAGGGAGACGACGCAGTGGTCACAGTCGCCTTCCTCTCCGCCTGCATCCCACTCCTTTCCGGCACTCTGGGGCTGGGGCACCAGATGGCCCGGGGGTGGTGCTGGTGGTGCTGCGACTGCAGCAGAGGTCCCTTCGCTGCAGCCAGCACCTTGCCCTCTTCCGTCTGCTCCCTCCTGGCCACACTGCCACCTGGCTGTGAGGAAGGCGGGGCACCTGTTAGGACATGGCTCAGCAGTGGGCTGATGAGAGGCAAGGTGTCCTACTCCTCCCTGGGCCCAGGAGGAGGTGACGTGTGCACACATGCCCAGCCTTCCCCTTTCCACCTCCAAACAAAATGCGAATGGGTCTCCAGGGGGCAGGCCCTTAGCGAGGCCTTACTCCCACCCTATGTATGTCTAGTTCTTGGGCGGTTTGCCCTGCAGTAATCACTTTGATCCAAACAGTCTCCGAGTCAGTAGGAAAATGCCCCGCACCCCGACCTTCAGCCATTCCACGTCCCAGGAGACAGAACCCTCAGCCTCCCTGCTTGGACCACTTCAGGGTGGAGGCCAGAGCCAGTGGGGACCTGCGGGAGAGGCAGCTGTGGGAGAGGGAGCTGACGCACAGCTGAGGCCACCAGGCAGCGAATGCTAACTTTTAGCTATGAAACGGGGCTGTAGAGTTATCTGAGAATGAATGTCAAATTAATTCAAACAGAAAATATGCAATTTTATTCCTAAAACACCTGCTTTTACATGTGAGGGCAAAAGAAACAGAATGAAAAGAGAATGGATTCAAAATGGTAGCAAAAAGGAGAAATAAATAAAATGAGAATGGGGAGAAGGGTCAAGAGGGGAGAGGCAGGAAATAGACAAGATGGAGATAGGCAGAGGCAGGAAGAGGCAGAGGAGGAAAGCTCAGTGGATGACCAGTGGCTGGCTCGTTGGTTCTGCTCTTTCTACTACCGATTAAGCTCAACCTTTGGCCTGGGCAGCCTGCTTGTATCCACTCAGTCACAGGGCGGTCCTCTCTTTGCTTTTCTCAACCTTTCCTCCCTCCAGAAACGCTTTTTGAGTCCTTATGCTAAGCTCGGAACTGTCCTTGATCCTGGAGAATTGGGCCGAGCTGAAGCAGACGCGTTGCTCAGCCATGAGGGCCCGTGGGAGAGGCAGCACTGGTACCAACAACCACACAGGCAAACACATCGTCCCACCTGGGGTCAGGGCTGAGGAGGGCCAGGAGGAAGGCTGGAGCAGGGCTTGGTGTGAGGCTGCGACAAGGCTCTCGGGGCTTCTTCAAGGAGGGCACGTTAGGCCCCAGGATGTGAGACTGAAGCTGGGCTGCAGACAGGTAGAGGCAGGGGAGGCTGAGGGGAAGTGCGTGGTCCACGTGAGGGTCCGGAACAAGCCAGCTCCAGGGTGGCGGGGTGCCACAGCCAGGACCACAGGGCACGCAGACCCCGCTGCGTCTCTAAGTGCGCTTTCAGGGTTTTGGGAAGGTGGCAGTGGGAAGGTCAGACGCGCAGTGAAAAGCACCTGTTTGGAAATAGATAATGGTGATGGCTGCTCAGTATTGTGAATGTAATTAATGCCACTGAATGGTACACTTAAATAGTTAAGATGGCAAATTTTACATTATGTCTCTCTGCCTCTCTTTCCATATATATATAAAATACACCCCCACCCCTCTGGCTGCGGGTGGGGGGCTACCCACAGGGGCAGGGGTGGGTTTCCAGGAGCAGGCTGGGGCTGGGGTGATGGAGTGGAGAGCCGCAGACTCCTGGTATATTTTGGAGGCCAAAGAAACAGGTTTGGGCAATGTATTGGGCAT
The DNA here is from genome assembly GCF_964194185.1 of Rhinolophus hipposideros. Lineage (NCBI taxonomy): Eukaryota > Metazoa > Chordata > Mammalia > Chiroptera > Rhinolophidae > Rhinolophus > Rhinolophus hipposideros. The sequence continues at coordinate 61,559,961 of NC_138060.1, forward strand.
GAGGTAGGGGATGGCGACGGAGCACTTTTCCGTCTGGGCCTGTGAGCACCCAAGTGGAGTCTGGTCGGCTGACAACAGTCACAAGCAGATACTGACACCAGTCTACTTCCCACTAAACACGTCAGCAAGCATATCGTTAGCTCGAGTATTTATTTAAGGTTTTCTTAAAGGTTAACATTGACACAAAATGAAATGTACAAAGCTTAAGTGTACCATTCCGCGAGCTCTGAGGAAAGCATACACCTGTGCTACGCAAACCCCTCTATCAAGAAAGACACTACCTCCATCACCCAGAAAGTCCCGTCAGGCCCCATCTTTGTCCTTCCTCACCCCTCCGCCCGAGACAACTGCTGCTTTGATTTTTATCTACCATACATGAGTTCTGCCCATGCCAGACTTCATATAAATGAATCCTACAGAATGTACTCTTATGTAAAAGCTTCTTTCACTCAGCACAGTGTTTTCTGAGGTTCATCCATGTGGACAACTCTTGAGAAGACCTGACTGAGAAGGAGCGGGGGGCACAGACAGTAATTGGGGAAGCTGTGCAGACAGGAGAGGTTCTGAAAAGCAGGAGACACAACAGCACTGAGTTCTAAGAGGAAAGGCCTGCCTGGGGGTGCGGAAGATGGGGCGTGAATGAAGGAGTGGGCCCCCGAAGATCCTGAGTGTGGAGGACGCATCTTACTGTGTGGTTCCTCTGTAAGACGTTGGAAGCAAGGCCATCATTTGAGCTAGAAAGCAGGGGACGGGAACAGGAGAAAATGAACCAGCCTTTGTGGAGAAAAGTTTCCTGGAGAGATGGGGTGAACTAACCAGGCAGATAGTGGGGGCCCAGGAGAGGTTAGGACATAAGTAAATTTACAGTGGAGCCCATTAGCCTGGGCCCTATTCAGCTGCTTGGGTGTAAGCTTGGAGAAAAGGTAAGCAGTTGGGTCTAGTTCTGAAGCAGACACAGGTCGAGAGAGTGCAGACATTTAGCAGAGTGACTGGAACGACAGACCAGATCCAGCTGGGTAGGAAGAGATGTGAAGGCAGAGAGCCATGGATGAAAATAAAGCAGAGGGTCAGTGGCAGGGTCTCCACAAGTCCACAGGGCTGCTGGGGAGGCCTGGGGAATGACCTAGGAGGCTGGAGGAGCCAGGTGCAGGGCCATTTTGGAGGAGACGCAGTTTAGGGTGATGGAGAGGGTGAGGCTGAGGGCGAGAGGTGTCCGGTGGAGCAGCTGGCTGAGCCCCAGGTGCCCCAGGGATTCTAAAGAGCCGCAGAGGCTTCCCCATATTCAGAAGTCCAGGAAGTGCAGCTTCTGAAGAGGAGTGTGGGGATGGGGTGCAGGGGAGTGGGCTTGGAGATGTTCTAGGGCACAGTGGGGGCACCTGGAGGGAGGCAGGGAGGCCTCCTAGGTACCTAGAGACCAGCAAGGGAACGGTTTCTTTTCCTTTCATGGAGCTCCAAGCCAGTGATGCGAGGCTTTCAGCCTCCACTCCCCAAATCCGGCCTCAGATGTTGGGCAGGTTTCCAGGGCCCCCCTCAGGGTCTGGACCTGATGAGATTGGCACCGGTCTCCCCTGAGGGCCAGGCCTGGTGGATTTAACTTCGGATCCGTGTGCCCTGCACTACAGGACCTGTAGTGCCTGCCCCGAAGCCTGAGGCCAGCCAGCCAACAGGTGAAGCACATTGTTGGCAGACGTGAGGAAGCTGGATGCTGGATGGGGCAGGTGATGTGTCCAGTGCCATGGGCAGTGCAAGGGCGCAGGCCCCCCTGGTCCGGGGCGACAGTGGGATATGTACCCCCTGTCGAGGCCCAGCTAGTGACTCACAGCCTGGAAGAGCATGGTGGGGCCCTCCCAGGAACCTCTGGATTTGGCACCAGCAGGGGAGGCTCCTTGATAGGCTGTTTCTGTGATGTTTTACCTTGTACCAAAGTGGAGAAAAGCATGAATGTGGCATCAGGCATGATGTCAATGCAGAGTGAGCCGACACTGAGTGGCCACTCTCCTAGGGAGGGCTGGGCCTTGCAGGCAGACGCTGCTCTCCTGCTCTCTGCAGGAAGGCAGGCTAAGTGACATCTGCAACCCTCCCTTCCTAGCTGGTGGGGAGGTGGGAGGGGAGCGTGGAAAGCGAACCTGTTACTGCTGGGGACCCCAGAGCTTCCCGGCAGGCGTGGAGGTGGCAGTGAGGTAGGCGCCACCCCGAGCAGAAGCAGCTTCCCTGAGCAGCGTCGCTTGGGGCCAGACATGGCTAGTAAGGCTAGATCCCCCCCTCTGGGGCTAAAACACAGGATGGCAAGCTTCAACGTCACCAGTATCACTGTGAGAAAAATGTCTAAGCCCCTCCTAAGAACTGTCCCCCGTCTCCTTCCTGCCCCAGAGCCCAGAGCCCAGGGAGCAGCAGGGCGTGGCCACTGCAGTCAGATCATACCTGGCTGCTCATTCAATGTGTGGTTCACAGAGCTCCCGCCTGGTCCCCAGGCCTCTGGTGGGCAGTGCCACCTTAGCTGCTCTTCTGCTCATTGAACAGTCCGACTAAGGGAGCAGCTGAAAATGGCTCTTCTCGGAGAAAAAGTCCCTTCAGAGCCACAGAGTCCACAAGGCACTGCCTTTCGGAATCCCCAGCAGGCTTCTGGCAGAGCAGGCAAACCACTTCTTGACCTGCACACCAGCCCGAGCTTTTCCATTCCTTGCTGGTGAGAAGGGTCAGCTTGACAAAAGCTAGTGTCTGGCAGAGCCATCTGCCTCAAGGTGGCCCTGGGAAGTCCCCTTAGCTCTACCATTGGCTCTTAGGACGTGAAGTCTGTGGCTGGTGGCTTGCCCATCACCTGGCCATGTGCCAGGTCAGGTTCATAAACAGCAAGACCCTAAGAGAGGTTTCCTGTTACACCGGGAGGAAGCCATTCCCTCGCATTCTGGTGGGCAGCCAAAGAGCCACAGGCACTATGTACAGTTGAGGAAGACTCACTGCTGCTGGCCCCAGGGCCGGGGGCATGCGCCACAGGCCTGGCCATGTACACAGCCTAGGCCAGCAGGCAGGCTGGAGGTATACAGCCATCTCTCTCCCTGCCCAGTGTCAGTCTCCATCCCCACACAGCGGTGAGGACCTCGGAGTAGGGAGGCAGAGGCCGAGGATGAGCCTGTCCCAGCAAGCTTCTGGTGACCCTAGGGAGGCAGAGAGGGAAGTCTTGCTGGGTTCAGAGAGCTCCCCCTGCCAGCATCTTCCTTGGGAGGCCTGGCATGCGGGGCCTATCTGCCTGGGCCTGAGCCTGGGAGGACTGGGGGAGGGTGTGGTCAAGGCTCCTTGCTGTCTGGAAGAGGCTGGATAGAAATAGCTGCACCCAGCTGGGCGATGAGTCACTGAGGGGCATTTCAGCCGGTTTTTCTTTCGCAGAGGTTCTATTTTAGGTGAGATGCCTGTTGACAGCTTGGGTGACGGGGGCGGGGTAAGGGAAAGTTCTGGAGTTAGTGCAGGAGTTTTAGCATATGGCTCCCCCTAGTTCAACCCTGTCTAGAACCCGAGGGAGGGTCACCCTGAAGTCCCAGGATAAGAAGCCTTATCTACCAGGTCCCGCTTCTCTGCAAATCCCATCTCATGGCACGCTGCAGCCTGCAGGTGCACGACAGAGATGGGCCATGGCTGTGGGCTGGGCATCTACCACAGGAACTGAGTTTGTGGCTGCCATCCTGGGCCAGAGCTCGGGCCTCCCCTTTGGAAGGTACCCCCTTTCCAGGGCACCTCTGAGGGTGAACAGAGACAGCTTGCCCTTGGGAGCTCCCCTTTGATGGGAGCAAGCCTCCCCCCGACCCCAAGGATGACCTTTCTCAAGGGGTCTTTGGACTGAATCCCAGGGACATAAATTGTTTCTTCTGTGACTTTGTCTGTCCAAATGTAGACAAGGCTGCCTTGGGTCTTAAGAAGCTTCTGGGTGAATTAACAGCTCCCAGCTGTGGGTGGCATCACACCCTGGGGCTTTGGCACCACTGTTCTTGGGTTTCCAGAGGTGGAGTTGGTCTTTGAGGGCTCTGCCAGTGTTTTGCAGGGGTGACTTCTAGACCCATGACTTGACCTGCGTGAGGCTGAGTGGCCTTTGGAAGAGGCAGGAATGCAGAAGGCTCTAGGCTCCAGGCTCCTGCTCACAAGACCCGTAGGGCTGTTGTGGCCGTTTTGCCAGCAGTACCACGTCCTAGCTGGGTAACCACACAGCCTGTCGTTCAGTCCCATCAGATGCTGGTTTTCTCTACTGTGAAGACAAATGGGAGACTGCCTGTGACCATACCCCATGTGATGCCGGGCTCAAGGTGGCACTCACCCACATACACTTTCTCCCCTTCCTCAGGCTGCTCTTGGTCCATGGGGCAGGACAGCGGAGCCCAGGCTCCCTGGCAGGCCGTCAACGGCAGCACAGCAGCCACACAGCCCTGTGGTCTCCAGGCAGAGCGCAGGGCTGGAGGCCCCCCGCCGGTGGACAGAAGGGGCTTTCTGCCCCAGGGATCAGACTGGACTTTTCCCTGGTGACTGGGCTACCATGGTTCTTTTAAAACCACTGGCTGCAACTATAGATGGGAGCAGGCCTGGCTTCTGGCCTCGGCTCTAGTTGAGAAGGAAAAAGGAGCCCCTTCGTCACGGCACTAAATCTCTAGTCTCCTGGCGGCGGCCTTATGGAAGCTGTGCCCCCATTAATAGGTTGTCAGGATTAATCCCATGAGCAAACCAGCCTGGAATGAGCCCCGATCTGTGCCACACACTGCACAGTCCAGAGAGCACCTCACCAAGGTTCATGGGGGGATAGGAGACGCCCAAGGAAACAAATCCGTAGATTACTTTGGGCAGAATTAGTCCTGGGAAGAAAATAACCTGGGTGATTAGCTACAAGTGCCTGGGGGGTATTTTAGACTGTGTGACTGATAGACTGTGTGTCACTTCACTGATAGGGAGGTGACACTTGATCTTAGACCCACACAACTAGCTGGGCCGGGGGGTGGGGCAGAGGGAATGGTGAGTGCAAAGCCCTGGTACAGAAGTGAGCGCAGAGCACCACTTGGCAGAACAGGAGCCCCAGCATGTCTGGGGTGACACAGCTCAGGGGAGTTGGCAGGAGAGGAGGCCAGAGAGAGGGGTGGGCTGGGGGTGGGGGGCTTCCAGGGCCATGGGAAAGCGTCCCTGTGGGAAGAGTGGTAGGAATCCCCTGGAGGGATGTGAGCCTGTAGGTGATGTGCTCTGATTCATCTGTGGAGGAAAAAAAATATGATTGGCTTGTGTAACTGGAAGTCCAAGGGTAGACTTAAGGCATAACTGAATCCGGAGAATTAAATGAAGTTGTCAGATCTGCCCATTTCTCTTGGTCTTGGCTCCACCTCTTACTGTCTATTGACTTCATTCTTAGTATTTTTCTGCGTGTTGGGAAAGGCTGCTGACCTTCCAAGCCAACATCCTTCTGACCCGTAACCCAGCCTACAGAAGACCCTCTCTCCTCTTCATTTACCATGCAACACGGACGAGCTCTGACTGGCCTGGTTTGCACGGTCACACGCCCATCCCTGCACCACTAGCTAAACCGCTGACTGGCCCACTTGAGTCAAGCGCCCACTTTACTCAGGGAGGGGCTGATGACAGGGAGAAACGACACGTCTGTCCTGTGAATAGCAACACATCTGATTGATTCTGATGGCACAAATTATCCCATTTTCTTCAAAAATTTGTCTTCCTTAAGGAACAAAAAGGGCTTATTTCATTCTAATTACACTGTCACTTACATTGTATTATTTTGCTTATTTTGTTCTCAAGATTTTTCATATCTCTTGTCTCCTCTGCTAAGCTCTGAGCTCCAGGACAGGAATCATAGTTTGCTTTGCTTTTCTATGCCTCCCTCCCTCACCCTCTTCACGTATTTATTCTCTCTGCAAGTTTTTACTGAATTCCTATTGGACCAGCACTGCTAGGGCTTGCTTTCCCTCATTTGTATTTTAAAAGAGTCCCCAGTGTGGTAAAGGCCTGAAGGGGCAGCGTGGAAAGGAGAGTGCCCAGTGGAGGTTATTGGGGTCATTCAACCAGGAGGATGGTGGCGTGGATGGGTGAGGCGGGTGTGGGTGGAGTGAAGGCACAGCCAGGGGGCGGTTGGGAGAATTCTTGAGCAGGAGGGTCTGGCCAGCCGTGGGTTGGTGGTTGGGGGGTGATATGAGGGTTATGTGACTGCCTCTGCTCTGCTCCATGTGTCTGGCAGCTACTAGTGGGCAGGGCAGTGCCATCTGCCCTTTCAGCCCTGCCTCGTGGCAGCCTGAGCAGGGTGTGGTGCTCCCACCTGTGCTAGGAGACCACCCTGGCTGCTGTGTGGCCTGCAGTGACTTGGGCCAGGTGTGCCATCGGTCCTGGTCACCCTGCTGACCATGATGCTTCCTCCTCAGGTAAAGGAGTGGCTCTGTCTGAACTGCCAGATGCAGAGGGCTCTGGGGATGGACATGACCACGGCGCCTCGCTCCAAAAGTCAGCAGCAGCTGCACTCCCCCGCCCTGTCTCCTGTCCACTCCCCGGCCAAACAGCCCCTGGGGAAGCCGGAACAAGAGAGATCCCGGGGCCCACAGCCCGGGGCCCGCCAGGCTGAGACGGCCAGGGCCACCCCAGTGCCGGGACGTGCCCCAGCAGCTGCCCCTCCAGAGGTGGGGAGGGTGTCTCCTCAGCCCCCTCACCCCATCAAGCCTTCCACAGCTGAGCCCAGGCCACCGGCAGGAGAGACCCTGGCCAAAAGTGCCCCCACAGTGCCCTCTGGGCCTGGTGCTGCGGAGCAGAGCCAGGAGGGCCTCACCGGGAAGCTCTTTGGCCTCGGTGCATCGCTGCTGACCCAGGCAAGTACACTCATGTCTGTGCAGCCTGAGACCGAACCCCAGGGCCAGCCTGCCCCCAGCAAGGGGCCACCCAAGATCGTCTTCAGTGATGCCAGCAAAGAGGCTGGCCCAAGACCCCTAGGCTCAGGGCCCGGGCCTGGGCCAACACCTGGAGCCAAAACTGAGCCTGCAGCTAGAACAGGTCCTGGATCCGGGCCTGGAGCCCTGGCGAGAACTGGGGGAACAACCAGTCCAAAGCATGGCAGAGGAGAGCACCAGGCAGTGTCCAAGGCTACTGCCAAGCCAAAGACCATGCCGAAGGAAAGGGCCACCTGCCCACTGTGCCAAGCCGAGCTCAACGTGGGCAGCAAGGGCCCTGCCAACTATAACACCTGCACCACCTGCAAGCTCCAGGTGTGCAACCTATGTGGCTTCAACCCGACACCCCACCTGGTGGAGGTAAGAGAGCTGGACCAAGCCTGTTTCCTTGGGCCTTGGTGAGGGGCCAAGGCCTGGGGTCATGGGGGACGGGGGGCATGGGAGCCAGGAAGAGCTGCAGAGAGCTGGGTCTGCAGCAGTCGTGGGGCTGCTTACACCGCTGATGCCACAAGGGCTGTGCCCCCTTTTCTGTCCCTGCCCTATGTCTGTCCTTCCACTCAGAGACCTAACTGGCACAGTGGATGGGGTAATGGTGCCACTGCCTCTGACTGGCTGACCAGTATCCTGAGGCTGGTCCCAGAGGTAGCCAGGCTCTGGAGGCCCTGAACTGGCCTCCCCATTCCCACTATCATGGGCAGGGCCCTAATGAAATGTGCCAACCTCCTCTGCTCAGGTTGGAAGAACCTGAGGTCCCACCTTGCCCTCGGCCTGTGACCCTCACAAGGGTTGAAGAGCTATTAGGCAGAGGGCTGTGCCCCTATGTCTAGGGCAAGGAAGAAGGCTTTCTCACAGAGGGAAGGCCATGTCCCACTGCCAGGCTCTAGTCCAACCAGGTGGTCTCCACCCTCCATTCCTTTCTGAGATTGTGGTTGTTGGAGTGTTGGTGTCCACTAGTGAAAGCCATAGCCTTTGGTGCACGTGTTTTCCCCTGGCTGGGCCTGGCTTGCCTTGGATCTGCATGTGGGGAAGCTCAGACGCTCTTCTTTCCCGAAGGAAAGTTTGAGAGAGTGCTGGGGTTGGGGCCTATCTCGCTGTAGTTCCTGCTCCAGAGAAGGGTGCTGGGCACTGAACAGAGCTGGGTGGGAGGGAGCAGGAGGCCCAGCCTGGGAGGCTCAGGCGGTGTGGAGGGGCCCTGGCAGAGCTGGACCATCCTGCCCCTGGAGCCTGCTTCTCAACCTCCCCTTACCCGTGCTGCCCTGCTCAGGGCCACCCAGATGAGCCCTACCTTGGCTGCCTTGGACGTAGCTGGGTGTGTGCCGTTCTGTGGCATGCCCTTGGCAGCTGATTGGCTCATCTTGGCAGGTGAGTGTGCCCCCTGCTGTGTCATGTCAGGAGATGGTCAAGCCCAGGCCCTTCCTGCACACAATCCGCCACCTGAGCCCGTGGAGCTCCTGGGCTGAACCATGCATAGCAGATGGCAGATGGCAGGGCAGGTGAGCGTGGACTGCTGGCCCAGGATGGGACAACAGAGGGGATGGCGGTGTTGCCATGGTCTGGGTGGCACCTTGTTATGACTGGCTCTGGGCCAGGCCTCCATGGAAGCTGCCCAGTGTGATGAGGAAGACTGCTTTGGCCGCCACAGGCCGTACTCGCCAAGATGCAGGAGGCCTGAAGCAAGACAGGCCACCTCCTCTTGTGGCCCCTGTGGCCCTCCACGCCCCACACTGCCACTGTTCCAAGCCCTAGGTCCAGTGGCTCACTGGAGGACAGCTGGCCTGGCTGAGCAGTGGGGAGGGGGCACCTCGGAATCACCACTGGGCCAGAGGAGCTCCAGCAGAGACTGCCAGGCCCTGGCTTACTGCCACTTGGGTGTGAGCCCCACTGGGTGGCTGAGGTGGCCCAGCCCACAGGACCCTTAGTCCTGAGACAGCTTCTGGCCTGCATTTCCTCATTCAGCGGGATATGTGCAGAGGGGAGGGGGAAACTGTCCCTGTCCAGGAGTGTAGACATTCCTGACAGTTCCTTTCAGTAGCCCCTGGGCCAGGCCCGGGGAAGTGCTGATTCAGCCCACACAGAAGTGTCTCAGTCCCAGGCTGGCCCTGGAAGAGCGTAAGGACTCTGATCTAGACCTCTCGTTAGCTGCTGGTTCTCGCGTTCCTGCACTCCGGAGCTTCTGCCTCTCGATGGCCTGCATTGCCCCCTGCCCCCCCCCCCCGCTCCATGCGCTGCTCCACTGCTACCTCCTTGGCCAGAACCACCCTCGCCTGCGCAGGATCTGCCGGCTCCATGGGCCAGACGGCAAAGCTGCTGGGCCTCCTGGTCTCAGCTCCTCCCCACCCTCTGCTTCCCTGCCTCCTGCTCCCCCCGACAGTCAGAGGGAGGCCCAGCTTCTCCGTCTCCTTTCTCCTCATGGCTCTGCCTGTTAATGCTGCAGAGGGCCTATGGCAGCTCCTGGGGAAGATGTGGCTGGGCAGCTGCAGTGCCTGCTCCCGTGGTTCCCACCACGGAAATCATGCCACCATCCACCGTCAGAGACGCAAGCTAACAGCCTGGGGTCATCCTCAGCCTCCGTTCTCTTACCTCAGCACCCACTCCACGGACCGTCCTCCCCACTGTCACTAGAACTTGACCTCTCCTCTCCACCCTCATGGCCACAGCGCTAGTCCAAGCCTGTGTCCTCCCTCACCAGACAGCGAACAAAACCGGCTCGATTCTGACAGCCTTGGGTCTTGCAAGGGGCTGGTGGGGAGGGCCCGGGGTGTGTCACCCCCCTTCCCTCCAACCAGCATGGTTGCTTTCTTCGCTGAGGCTCTAACCAGACCATGGGCTGTCTTTGATCTCCCCTCAGTGAATGGCCACTTGGCATTCGGAGCCATTGGGTGCTTCCCTGTGACCTACTTAGTGTGTTCTTGGTTAGAGGCTCCTGATTTTTCAATCAGGCTCCTGAGTTCAGACACATACTGCCTTGCGAGTGAGGTGGGAGGTCCTTCTCCAGGTCCAAGGGTCTGCCCTGGCTGTCTCTCCACACTTTGCCTGACTGAGGCTGGCCCGCCAGGCTTGGGATGGCTGTGATGCCAGTGCACAGTGTGACTGTCCCCCACTGCCAGGCCCCCACGGGCCTCTTTGGCCTGCCATGGCTCCACCTGAGGCTGGAGCCAACTGTCTGGACTGCCAGGTTGGGAATTTTCCTCAACGTTTCTGAGCTGCAAAGATCTTTTTTCCTTCTTTGTAGCCAGGGAGTCCAGCACACACAATAGAAGAGGCAGTAAACTATATCCTTTTTCCCTTTGAAATTTCCTCTGGAGGGGAAAAAAACCCATAGTGCTATTTAGTGAGTCATTTCGTAATTAAGAGTTGTTGATTCCAAGGTTTTTTTTTACCTATTTTTCTTTTTGAAGGATAATAGTACCCTCTGGCTTAATTTTTAATTGGCTTTCAGTTCCAAATAGAGTTTGTGAAGAAATTAGTGGAATTGGAATGGTTACAGTAACATTGCCAGTTTCTTATCTTATAATAATTGCCAAAATAGAAGCCATGTCCTTGAGAAGTCAGACCTCCCTGGGCAAAGGGCCTGGCACCTGTGCTAGTTGGGGCTGGGCTGGGTTTCTTTGGGACAGGGACTGCAGCCCGGGCATCAGGCAAGAGGCCAGCAGCTGCCTGTACTGTAGACCTGCCTCAGACTACCTCTGAGGACGTGACCTCTGGGAGCCCAGTCTCCTCCCACGTGCAACGGGGCGATAGTACCGCCTCTGAGGTTTCTCTGAGGACCAGGTGAGATGCCATACCTCAGGTACTTATGCAAGGTCCAACGCACTCAGCCCTTGAGTCAGGAAATTGAAACCAGAGTGTCCTGAAAAAGAGTCTCTGTGTGGGGAAGAAAGAGTCCTACCAGCCCCTGGCTGTCTGGGTGGAATCCACCCCGTGGCCAGTGCAAGATCCTGGCCTCGTGACGGATGGCCCACAGGGAATGAAACATCTGGTACTGGGGCACGAGGGGAGCACAGCCCGGCGGGGCACAAAGGCACATGTGAGGGATACCAGGGAGGATGCCTCTTATTGGAGGCGGGGGCCCCAAAAAGAGGAGCTTAAGAATGTCTGGGGACAGGGGTGGGCAGGGTCACAAAATCAGGAGAGGAACAGAGGACCAGTGATGGTCATGCCATTGGTCCAGGGTTCAAGTCTTGGGCCCTTTACCTCTGGGCATCTTTTTCTCTGGAATCCTCATCCACTGCCTTCTGGTCTGGCAGTGGGCCTGGGGGTATGTTGGGCCAGGCAGCTGGCCATAGGCTGTTGGTTAGGCTGGTGTCACTGTAACCAGACTGACATATAGGCCATCTCCACATGTAAAGAGACTGTGATTGATCTTCAGGGTCAATCAGATGATGGCAGACAGTGCAGGGAGGATACCCAGCTTCCAGTGCAGCTTTGCTGGGCTCCCTTGGCCCATAAGACACAGTGGACAGTGGTCCCCAAAGGCAGCTGGTCTCACCTGCCTGTGGGGTGCCCGCCAGCTCTCTCAGACAACTCACTTCCCCTTTCTCATCCTGAGCTCACCCAGCTCCATCCGATGGTGTATGCACCTACACTTTTCACCTTTTCATGCCAATTGCCTTTGGGGGATTCCTACCTTCCTGACCCCAGAAAGGAACTGGGCAGATGGAGGCAAGGCGGACTGATCATCAGAGCCTCCCATTGTCCTTTCCCAGGTCGAGATCGTCCCCTGCCCACTTGCCGAAAGGGACAGGCAGAGGGTCAAACAGGCAACAGTTTCCCTGAGGGCTGGGGCTGGGTGAGGGAGACTGTGAGAGAGAACGTGCAAGTAAATGAACGAATGAGGGAATAAACACTGAAGGAGGAGAGTGAATGAGTGAATGAACAAGGGAATGAATGAGCAGGGTGGGGTGGGGGCATTTTGGTGGGGTAGCAGAGGTGAGAGCAGCTGTGTTCCAGCCCCCAGGCAGAGCTTCTGCATGGCCTCCCACCCCATCCTCATTCCCCGAAGACGGGCCTGGGCCAGGTCTCCTCTGGTTCCATCCCTATGGGCCCCAATGCCCTGTACCCTTCTCCCTCCACCCCCAGAGGGCTGGAGAAGGGCCTTCAGCAGCCAGGACAGGTGTTTATTTTTAGCTCTTATCTCACATGCCTCTTCCTCCTGCGCTCCCTCTCTCTCTCTCTCTCTCTCTCTCTCTCTCTCTCTCTCTCTCTCTCGTTAGTTTCAGGCTACTCTCCCTCTGCTATAGGAGAACTAGGAGCAGGAGGGCTGACTGAGCGTGCTCTGCTGAGGGCTGGGCCTCCGGGCTCGGGGAAGCAAGCTGCTTCAGGGGCTGGCTCTCAGCTCTTGGCATTACATCTGTCTCCTCTATCCAGGCCACACTTCCAAGGTGCCTTTGCTTCATTTGGACTGTTGCTTCTGAGGTGGGGTCTGCAGGCCAGATGTGGGGTTCAGAGGTTTGCCAAGCCACCATGGTGACCCAGGGCATATGACCTGACCTTGAGAGGCCTGACCTGGGATGAATGTGTGGGGACCCAAGGTGGAGTCAGGACAGTGGTGCCTTGGGCCAGCCCCACTCTGGGCCCAGATTCTAACCCCATCATGCTGATCTTGGGGCTAGGGAAGAGGCGCTTTGCTCATTTTCAGAACCCTCTTGACCTCTGCCTACACCCTTCCCACCTTCCAGTGTCTTCGAGCCACCTCACAGTCTCTCTGACATGGGGGCTTTTTTATTCTGTCCCCAGGTGACGCTGGGGGCATGTAGGTGGGATTTCTCCCTCAGGCTCTGTGCTCTCCCATGTCCTGTCCATCTCGCGGCTTGGTCTCAGCCTGTCCAGTGCTCTCCCCAGGCACCTCTAGGGGTGGACCCTGCCAGGCCAAGGAAGCCCAAGGCCCAGCAAGGAGCCAGCACCCATTGCCTCATCAGGGTTGAGGATGGGGGCACATAAAGCACCAGATAAGGTCCAAGGGAGTCAGCAGAAGCGCTAGGCCCAGCAGCAGGGTGAGTACATGCAGGACCTCTGAACACTCTGCCTCCATAGCGGGGCCCCTCTGCCCAGGACCTGGGTGTAGGATTGGGCCTTAGGGCAGAATCAGAGCTCCAGTCTCAGGCCCTGAATAACGAGCCACTGGAACGGGCCTATCCCTCAACACACACCAAGGCCCTGCCACCTGCCCAGCCTGGCCTCAGCTAAGACCCAGGGTAGAGATGTGTGTGGCTATGTGGGCAGGAAAACAGAGCAGAATCATTGACATGGCATTTTCTATGGTGGCCTGAGGATGCCAGGCTGAGGGCAGGTGGCAGATACCCTGGGGGTATCACACTTCCAAGGCTCTACTGGGCTCGGGGCTGACTTGGGGACAGTGTGTGAGGGAAGGGTACTAAGGTTGCTGGCCTTTGGGGCTGTTGAAGGCCAAGGGCCACCTCCTTACACTGTCTCCTAGCTCTGTGACCCTGTGGTTCTTTGTCCTGTGGTTTTCCGAATGGCCCATCCTAGTGGCCAAGCTGTTGGTGGGAGCCTGAGTGGGCACCTGGGACGAGCAGCAGCAGGAGGGTGGGAGTGCCGAGGCTCGCCCCGGGTGAGGGCAGGCACAGGTGTGGGCTGTTACCCTCATTCCCCACCCTACCCCTTGTGGGCCAGAGCAGGCCTCAAGTCATGCCAAGAAGGAGCCCTGGCTCTGGAAAGGCTCCTGGGAGAATGTCCCTGTCAGTCTGAACTGCTGCAAGAATCAGCTCTCAGGGCCTGGGATACTCAGGCCCCACCCCTGTGGAGCTGGGGGCTTGGAGCTGGTTTTGGGTATTCTGGCTACTTCACCCTTGGTACCCCTATCATACTTGACCAGTTCCAGGAACACTGCATGCCAGCCCGTGTCTGTCCTAGTTATGACTGTGTCTCCAGCCTGATACAACGGGTGACTCTGAGAGTAGTAGACTAATGGTTGAGGATTTGATCCCAGCCCAGCTCTGGAAGAAGCACTGCCCTTGGCCTAAGGGCTGGTACAGTCCCCATCCGAGGAACAGCCCAGAACCCTGGGGGCAGAAGGGAGTTTCGCTTGTGGGGGTTTGCTGGCCTTAGACAAGGTGACTTGAGCTGGGGGTTGTGAGCAGAAGGGGCTGCTCAGCCCCACCCGCACCCCTAAGCAGGGTTTCTCCCAGACAGTCTCCCCTGGCCCCAGGAGTCAGCACCCTCTATGCACAGCTGTTGCTTGGGAAAGGTGTGGGGAAGGATGGTGTGTGCGACTTGAGAGCTAGAAGGCGGGGAAGGGCCATGCATCCAGGAGGCGCCCCCTTTCTGACACCAGTCCTGGACTGTGGAGCTGTCCACTTCTGGGCTCCATACTAGCCCCCCGGGACTGTTCACACCCTGGGTGGGCCCCAGTTCCTCTTGTCCAGACGCTGTGCCGCTTGTAGCCTGCCTGCCCCTACAGTTCTCCTCCCTATCTGGCCAGGTGAAAAGCTCTCTATGGGGTAAAGAAGGAACCCTTCTTTTGGGTTCATCATTTTAACTCTGTAGATGCAGCTAAAGAATGGGGAAGTCTGTCATTTGGGGGCAAAAAGTCTATCAGTCTTTTTCTCCTTATGCCTTTGCTGTCATGCTCTGGAAGATGTCTCTCCTTAAGTTTACAGAAATAGTCACAGAAGTATTCTTTGAGTGATTCATTGTGATTTCACCAACTCTCCTCCCCTCCCATTTCCTTACAGAAAACTGAGTGGCTCTGTCTGAACTGCCAAACTAAGCGGCTACTGGAGGGCAGCCTGGGAGAGCCGACCCCACTACCACTGCCCACCTCACAGCAGCCCCCCGTAGGGGCCCCTCATCGTGTGGCTGGAGCAGCCCCTTTGAAGCAGAAAGGGCCACAGGGGCTGGGCCAGCCATCAGGCCCCCTGCCTGCCAAGGCCAGTCCCCTGCCCACCAAGGCCAGCCCTCAGGCCAAGCCCCTCAGGGCTTCTGAACCTAGCAGGACCCCGAGCAGTGCCCAGGAAAAGAAAACAGGGGTCCCAGCTAAAGCTGAGCCTGTGCCGAAACCACCTCCAGAGACTACACTGCCCCCTGGGACTCCTAAAGCAAAGACTGGAGTGCGGAGGACTGAACCTGCCACCCCTGTCGTCAAGGCCATTCCAGAAGCCCCCAAGGGTGGGGAGGCAGAGGTCAGTCCCATTCATCTTGCAGGGACCCTAGCCCTCAGGTGGGACAGTCTAGGGAAGGGCCTGGCTCTCTGGGGGGCTGGGATGTAGGTCTGGAGCAGACATCTTGGGGTCACAGAGGAGGCAGAGATGCCTAGATGAGGCCCTAGTAGACCCAGAGCCTGTGAGTTCCAGGCTAGTCCTGTGTCTGGCAGCTTGTTGGATGCTTTCGCTGGATTTTACTATCATTAGATCTAGTAAAGTTTCTTTTTGAGAACCTAGGGCTGCTTGGGGCTGCCATAGAACCTGCAAGTTATTCAAGGCCAGAGAAATGGAGTGGGTGGTGGGCTCTGATCCCCAGGGAGGTGGAGAGACCCTTCCTTAGGGTCCTGCGAGGGGCTCCCTGATCAGTTGTCTGCCGTGGGGAGTCAGTGTCTGCTTTTCACCCTGCTGCAGGAGCTGGTGGGCAAGCCTTACTCTCAGGACCTGTCTCGGAGCCCGCAGAGCCTCAGTGACACAGGCTATTCCTCCGATGGCATCTCCAGCTCCCAGAGCGAGATCACAGGGGTCGTGCAGCAGGAGGTAGAGCAGCTGGACAGTGCAGGGGTGACAGGGCCACGCCCACCCAGCCCCTCCCAGCTCCACAAGGTGGGGAGCAGCATGCGGCCTTCGCTGCAGGCCCAGGGCCTGGCCCCCAGTGGCGAGCAGAGCAGGCCGCCCTGCAGCAGCAGTACTGAGGAGCAGAAGCGGCGGCCACACTCCTTGTCCATCATGCCCGAGGCCTTTGACTCTGATGAGGAGCTGGAGGACATCCTGGAGGAAGAGGAAGACTCTCTAGAGTGGGGGCGCCAGAGGGAGCAGCAGGACACTGCCGAGTCCTCAGATGACTTTGGCAGCCAGCTGAGGCATGACTACGTGGAGGACAGCAGTGAGGGTGGCCTGTCCCCTCTCCCCCCCCAGCCCCCAGCCCGAGCAGCAGAAATGACTGATGAGGAGTTCATGCGACGGCAGATACTGGAGATGAGTGCCGAGGAAGACAACTTGGAAGAGGATGATGCGGCCACCTCCAGGCACAGCTTGGCCAGACATGGCACCCAGAAGGGCGGCCCCAGGCCCAGGCCCGAGCCCAGCCAAGAGCCAGCGGCACTGCCCAAGAGGCGCCTGCCCCACAATGCCACCACGGGCTATGAGGAGCTGCTCTCTGAGGGAGGCCCAGCAGAGGCCACCGATGGCACCGGAGCCCTGCAGGGTGGGCTCCGCCGCTTCAAGACCATTGAACTCAATAGCACAGGCAGCTATGGCCACGAGCTGGACCTGAGCCAAGGCCCTGACCCTGGCCTGGACCGGGAGCCTGAGCTGGAGATGGAGAGCCTGACAGGCTCCCCTGAGGACCGCTCCCGTGGAGAGCACTCCTCCACGCTGCCAGCCTCCACGCCCAGCTACACGTCAGGTACCTCTCCCACCTCCCTGTCCTCACTGGAAGAGGACAGCGACAGCAGCCCCAGCCGCCGGCAACGTCTAGAAGAAGCCAAGCAGCAGCGGAAGGCCCGGCACCGCTCCCATGGGCCCCTGCTGCCCACCATCGAGGACTCCTCCGAGGAGGAGGAGCTGCGGGAGGAGGAGGAGCTGCTACGTGAGCAGGAGAAGATGCGGGAGGTGGAGCAGCAGCGCATCCGCAGCACAGCCCGTAAGACCCGAAGGGACAAGGAGGAGCTGCGGGCCCAGCGGCGGCGAGAGCGCTCCAAGACCCCGCCCAGCAACCTGTCGCCCATCGAGGACGCCTCCCCCACAGAGGAGCTGCGGCAGGCAGCCGAGATGGAGGAGCTCCACCGCTCCTCCTGCTCCGAGTACTCGCCCTCGCCCTCCCTGGACTCGGAGGCTGAGGCCCTGGACGGGGGGCCCAGCCGGCTCTATAAGTCGGGCAGTGAGTACAGCCTGCCCACCTTCATGTCCCTCTACTCACCCACGGAGACACCCGTGGGCAGCTCCACCACTCCCAGCTCTGGCCGGCCCCTCAAGAGTGCTGAGGAGGCCTATGAGGAGATGATGCGAAAGGCCGAGCTGCTCCAGCGGCAACAGGGCCAGGCAGCGGGGGGCCGGGGGCCCCATGGTGGCCCCTCGCAGCCCATAGGTCCCCGGGGCCAGGGTTCCTTTGAATACCAGGACCCCTCAGAGCACGACTATGGCAGGGCTGCTCAGCCTGCATCACAGGGCACGCCAGCTAGCCTGGAAGCAGCTGTGTATGAGGAGATCCTCCAGACGTCACAGAGCATCGCCCGCATGCGTCAGGCCTCCTCACGGGACCTGGCCTTTGCTGAGGACAAGAAGAAGGAGAAGCAGTTTCTGAACGCTGAGAGTGCATACATGGACCCAATGAAACAAAATGGCGGCCCACTTACCCCTGGCACCAGCCCCACGCAGCTTGCCGCCCCAGTGTCCTTCTCCCCCTCTCCCTCTACCTCCTCAGACAGCAGTGGGGGCCGAGTCATTCCTGATGTCCGTGTTACTCAGCATTTTGCAAAGGAGTCTCAAGACCCCCTCAAGCTGCACAGCTCTCCTGCCTCGCCCAGCTCTGCCTCCAAGGAGGTCGGCATACCGTTTTCCCAGGGCCCTGGGACCCCAGCCACCACAGTTGTGGCTCCTTGTCCGTCTGGCCTACCGAGAGGGTATATGACTCCGATGTCCCCAGCTGGCTCTGAGCGCAGCCCTTCACCATCTTCCACAACCCACAGCTATGGACAGAGCCCAACCACTGCAAACTATGGGTCCCAAACTGAGGAGCAGCCTCAGGTCCCCAGTGGCCCTGCTGCCCGCGGACGGGCTGCCAAAGAAGAGCCCCTGAGTGTGAGTGATGGCAAGAGCAGCACTCCCCAGCCCCCCCAGGGATATTCCTACTTTGCCGGCTCTAGCCCACCTCTCTCCCCATCTTCTCCCTCAGAGAGTCCCACATTCTCCCCTGGCAAGCTGGGCCCAAGGGCCACAGCAGAGTTCTCTACACAGACGCCAAGCCCAACCCCTGCCTCGGACATGCCACGGAGCCCTGGTGCCCCAACCTCGACCTCCATGGTGGCTCAGGGCACACAAACACCACACCGACCCAGCACGCCTCGTCTGGTATGGCAGCAGCCCTCTCAGGAGGCCCCCGTTATGGTCATCACACTGGCATCAGATGCCTCCAGCCAGACCAGGATGGTACATGCCAGTGCCTCCACCTCCCCAGTGTGCTCACCCACTGACACCCAGCCCACCACCCACAGCTACAGCCAGACAACGCCTCCAAGTGGGTCTCAGCTGCCCTCAGAGCCTCCTGGGCAGGCTGGTTTCCCACGGGCGCCCAGTGCTGGTGCAGATGGGCCTCTGGCACTGTATGGCTGGGGCGCCCTCCCTGCCGAGAACATCTCCCTGTGCCGGATCTCCTCCATCCCTGGAACGTCTAGGGTTGAGCCAGGCCCCAGGCCCCCTGGCAGTGCCGTGGTAGACCTTCGCACAGCTGTCAAACCCACACCCATCATCCTCACCGACCAGGGCATAGACCTGACCTCTCTTGCCGTGGAAGCAAGGAAGTACGGCCTTGCCCTGGATCCAGCCCCAGGACGGCAGTCGACCGCTGTACAGCCTTTGGTTATCAACCTTAATGCCCAGGAGCAAACCCATGCCTTCCTCAGCACCTCCACTACCGTGAGCATCACCATGGCCTCATCTGTGCTCATGGCGCAGCCAAAGCAGCCTGTGGTCTATGGAGACCCATTCCAGAGCCGGCTTGACTTTGGCCAGGGTGCGGGTAGCCCTGTGTGCCTGGCCCAGGTCAAGCAGGTAGAGCAGTCTGTCCAGACAGCCCCGTACCGAGGTGGGCCCCGGGGAAGACCCAGGGAGCCCAAGTTTGCCAGGTATAACCTGCCCAATCAAGTAGCACCTCTGGCCAGAAGGGATGTTTTGATCACTCAGATGGGCAGTGTCCAGAATGTTGGCCTCAAGTCAGGCCTGGTACCAGAGCCTGGTGCCGAACCTCATCGGGCTGCCCCTGCAGAGTTACGGTCTCATGCTCTGCCAGGTGCCAGGAAGCCACACACAGTGCTGGTACAGATGGGAGAGGGCACGACAGGCCCTGTGACCACACTGCTCCCAGAGGAGCCAGCGGGTGCCCTGGATCTCACTGGGATGAGGCCTGAGAGCCAACTGGCATGCTGTGACATGGTCTACAAGTTCCCCTTTGGCAGTAGCTGCACAGGCACTTTCCATCCCACCCCCAGCGCACCTGAGAAGAGTGTGGTAGATGTTGCCCCACCTGGCCAAACCAGTGGCCCCTTCTACAATCCCCAGGACCCTGAGCCTCCCGAGCCTCCCACCTACCGGCCACAGGGGGTAGTGCATGAGGAGCAGAGGCCCTGCCCACAGGGCCTCCCGGGCAGGCTGTACTCCTCCATGTCTGACACCAATTTGGCTGAGGCTGGCCTCAACTACCATGCCCACAGATTGGGGCAGCTCTTCCAAGGCCCTGGACGAGACTCGGCTGTGGACCTGAGCTCGCTGAAGCAATCCTACAACCTGGGCTTTGCGGATGGACGCTACGTTGGGCAGGGCTTGCAGTATGGCTCATTCACAGACCTGCGTCATCCCACAGACCTTTTGACTCACCCACTTCCCATGCGGCGCTACAGCTCAGTATCAAACATCTACTCAGACCTCAGGTATGGCCCGCGGGGAGAGGCAGCTGGCTTCCAGGAGGCCAGCCTGGCCCAGTACAGTGCCACCACAGCCCGTGAGATCAGCCGCATGTGCGCAGCCCTCAATTCCATGGACCAGTATGGAGGGCGGCATGGCAGTGGTGGTGGTGGTGGCCCCGACCTCATGCAGTATCAGCCCCAGCCTGGGCCTGGACTCAGTGCCCCTCAGGGTCTGGCTCCCCTAAGACCTGGCCTTCTTGGGAACCCCACCTTCCCAGAGGGCCACCCAAGTCCTGGGACCCTGGCCCAGTACCGGCCTACAGCAGCCCAGGGAGCAGCAGTCAGACAGCTGCTGCCATCCACGGCCACCGTGCGTGCAGCCGATGGCATGATCTACTCGACTATCAACACCCCAATTGCTGCAACACTGCCCATCACCACCCAGCCCGGCTCAGTACTGCGGCCTATGGTGCGCGGGGGCCTGTACAGGCCTTATGGGTCTGGTGGGGTCACAGCCGTGCCGCTCACCAGCCTGACACGCATGCCCATGATTGCCCCCAGGGTACCTCTCGGGCCCACAGGGCTATACCGATATCCTGTACCAAGTAGATTCCCCACTGCTTCCAGCATTCCACCTGCTGAGGGTCCTGTCTACCTGGGGAAACCTGCTGCTGCCAAGGTGCCAGGGGCTGGGGGCCCACCAAGGCCAGAGCTGCCAGCAGGGGCGGCTCGGGAAGAGCATCTGTCCACAGCCACCCCTGCTGCTGCCAAGGAGGTTGGAGCAGCCCCAGCCCCACTGGTTGGCCAGAAGCCACCAGTAGATGCTACTCCTGGGGGCGGCAGTGGGGCCCTCAGCCGGCCAGGGCTTGACAAGGAGGAAGCATCGCAGGAGGAGAGGCAGCGGAAGCAGCAAGAGCAGCTGCTGCAGCTGGAGCGGGAGCGGGTCGAGCTGGAGAAGCTGCGGCAGCTGCGGCTACAGGAGGAGCTAGAGAGGGAGCGCGTGGAGCTGCAGAGGCACCGGGAGGAAGAGCAGCTTCTGGTGCAGCGGGAGCTGCAAGAGCTGCAGACCATCAAGCACCACGTGCTGCAGCAGCAGCAGGAGGAACGCCAGGCCCAGTTTGCGCTGCAGCGGGAGCAGCTGGCACAGCAGCGTCTGCAGCTGGAGCAGATCCAGCAGCTTCAGCAGCAGCTACAGCATCAACTGGAGGAGCAGAAGCAGCGGCAGAAAGCCCCCTTCCCTGTGGCCTGTGAGGGACCCGGCCGAGGGCCTCCCCCAGCAGCCACTGAACTGGCTCAGAATGGCCAGTACTGGCCGCCCCTGACCCACGCGGCCTTCATTGCCATGGCAGGGCCTGAGGGGCCCGGGCAGCCTCGGGAGCCCGTGCTGCACCGCGGTCTCCCCAGCTCTGCCTCGGACATGTCGCTGCAGACTGAGGAGCAGTGGGAGGCAAGCCGTGGTGGCCTCAAGAAGCGGCACTCGATGCCACGCCTGCGGGACGCCTGCGAGCCAGAATCGGGGCCAGAGCCCTGCATGGTCAAAAGGATTGCAGACACCAGCGTGCAGACGGACGATGAGGATGGGGAGGGCCGCTACTTCCTGTCCCGGCGGCGCCGGACACGGCGGAGCGCTGACTGCAGTGTACAGACAGACGACGAGGACAGCGCTGAGTGGGAGCAGCCAGTGCGCCGCCGCCGGTCCCGTCTTTCCCGCCACTCAGACTCCGGCTCGGACAGCAAGCACGAAGCGATCGCCTCGTCGTCCACTGCCACCGCCGTTGCGAGGGCCATGAGCAGCGTGGCCATCCAGACTATCAGTGACTGCTCTGTGCAGACGGAACCTGACCAGCTGCCCAGGGTCTCTCCAGCCATCCACATCACAGCTGCTACTGATCCCAAGGTGGAGATTGTCAGGTACATCTCGGCACCAGAGAAGACTGGGCACGGGGAGAGCCTGGCCTGCCAGACGGAGCCGGATGGGCAGGCCCAGGGGGTGGCTGGGCCGCAGCTGGTCGGGCCAGCCGCCATCAGCCCCTACCTGCCTGGCATCCAGATCGTCACCCCAGGGCCCCTGGGCAGATTCGAAAAAAAGAAGCCGGATCCCCTGGAAATTGGATACCAGGCCCACCTGCCCCCGGAGTCCCTCTCACAGCTTGTGAGCCGCCAGCCTCCCAAGTCCCCCCAGGTCCTCTACTCACCAGTCTCACCCCTGTCCCCACACCGGCTCCTGGATGCCTCCTTTGCTTCCAGTGAGAGGCTGAACAAGGCTCACGTGAGTCCTCAGAAGCACTTCGCGGCTGACAGCGCTCTCCGCCAGCACACGCTGCCTCGCCCCCTGAAGACCGTGCAGCGGTCCTTGTCTGACCCTAAGCCCCTCAGCCCCACCGCCGAGGAGTCTGCCAAAGAGAGGTTCTCCCTCTACCAGCACCAGGGGGGACTGGGTAGCCAGGTATGGGCACAGGGACTGGTCCAGGGTGGGACAGGGGTCTCTGCCTAGCCTGGGGGGACCCCCAGGGAGGGGCTTCTCCTGGGGTGGGAGTGGAGTCGCCTCCAGCTCCAGAGGCCCCGAGGAAGGAGTCAAGGACAAAATCTTCCTCTATGCACATCTGGTAGAGCCTGCAGCCTGGCAAGGACATCCTAGGCAAATACACACTCACACGTGGGCCCCCAGCCAACCGTCCAGACACCACTAGCTTCAGCTTCTGCTTAGCATTGCTTCTTCATGGCCCATAGCTAGTCCAGCCCCTGCTACCGCCCCCTTCAGGCCTCCTTAGCTCTCCCCTGCAGTCTGGGTCCCTCCCACCCAACCTGTCCTGTGGATGTTTCCTAAGGAAATCAGTCACATGGACCTGTCTGCACTGCTCCCCACTCCCCAGCCCTGGCCTGGCTTCCATTGCCTCGTGGGAAGCCCAAGTCCCTTGGCCTAGCATTGAAACCCCTCCAATGGCTGCAGCATGCTCTCTGCCCTGTGTTGGCCCCTGCCCCTATCTGGCCCTCAGTAAATCTGTTTACACACCTGTCTGCTCTCCTAGACAGGGGCTCCGGGAGCATAAACTTCTTATCTGTGACTTTAGTTGCCAACGATGTTCTGGGACTCTGAGAGGCGGCCTGCCATGGGCTGCCATAGAGGGAAAGATGGGGGTGGCGAGGGCGTAATGCCAAGGACTTTGAGTGCCAGGCTGAAGAGGGTGGGCCTTTTTTGAAGGAACCTTGGAGCCTCTGGAGGTTTTAGGCAGCTGAGACAGGACAAGAAGGGTATCTTAGAAAGCTTCCTGGACAGAGTGTGGGCATATGGGCTGAAGGGAGAGACTGCACAGTGGTCCTGGGGAGGGAGTAAGAGCTGGAAGCATCATGAGACATATTTGTTCGTTTCCTGGTCATGATGCAAGAGGAGAGGGACTGGGCCTCGTGGTGGGGTTGTGGAGGTCATGAGCCTGGGAGTGGAAAGCCCTGGGGTATGCAGGCCAGAGGGGGTAGGGGTGGGCTCAGGAGTCTTGGCTGGCAGGGAGGGCCGGTCAGAGAGGGGCAGGTGGTCTGGCTCCAGGCAAGGGGGGACACAGAGGTCCCATGGGCTGGCCATGTGGGGCCACGCCATGATGGGCACTCATGGTGTGTAGCCAAAAAAACAGGAGATGGACAACAGAGTCAGGAGTTCAAAAAGTGAAATTTATTCCGTTAAAGGCCTACCCTTCATTCTGAGGTTTTGGGATACACTATCATTTCCTTTATGACATGGTGAGAGTAGGTGGGAGGCTTTTATGTAGTTTCTTGGCAAGGTAAAATATCAGAAGCTTGATGTCAGTCCCTAGTATATTTGGGGGATTTGGTTGGTCCATAAAAGCCCAGAAGCCTGGGGCATTCTGGGAAGGCTACAAGCTAGAGACCAAGGGAGGCTCCAGAGCAAACCTGCTGGCAGTGGAAGCATTGGCGTGGGTGAGGAGGGCCACGTTAGGGAGCCACAGAGAGTGGTGGACTGACAGGGCTATGGAGGGAGCTGGGGGCCTGGCCGAGCGCGTAGCCTGGCGTGTGTGGCAGGCGGCGGTGCAGGGCAGCTGGAGGGGGAGAGTGGGCAGGTGGCTGAGTTGCATGTCACTTTAGAGAGGAATAGGTCAGGAGGCAGAAAAAGACCCAGAGACTGCAGCAACTATCATACAGTCAGCATGTGCCCCCTCCTTATCCCCAGGGAGCCTGGTGGACCCAGGACCCACTCCACTCCAGTCCATGGCCCTCCATGGCCCTTGGCCCCCACCAGCTGCTAGGACCCAAGCCCAGAGCCACACCTGTACTCACCTCATCTCAGTACACTCAGTGGGAGGTAGAGAGTCGCAAGCCCATTGGACATGTACAAGGGTTCCCAGAGCCAGGCCAGTAGTAGAGACCAGCACTGAGGAGCATCTGCTCCTTCCCTGCCCTCCTGCTGCCCAGAGCAATGGGAAAGAGAGGCCTGTAAAATGATCACAGGCCACTGGTGATCTCCAAGGCCAGCGGGTGGGTATGGCAGACCTTGAGGCTGCCTGGTGAATCAGGGCACCAACAGAGTGGAGCCCAGGCCCTGCCCTAGCCCAAGCCAGGGCTCTTTTACCCTGCGCCCTGTCAAGCTACCCACACCTTGGGTCTCAGTGCCCCGCCCTTCCCTCTGTCTCAGGTGTCGGCGCTGCCACCCAACGGCCTGGTCCGCAAGGTGAAGCGGACACTGCCCAGCCCCCCTCCAGAGGAGGCTCATCTGCCCCTGGCTGGCCAGCCCCCCCCACAGCTGTATGCGGCCAGCCTGCTGCAGCGTGGGCTGGCGGGGCCCACCGCTGTCCCTGCCACCAAGGCCAGTCTGCTCCGGGAGCTGGACCGGGACCTGCGGCTGGTGGAGCACGAATCCACCAAGCTGCGCAAGAAGCAGGCTGAGCTGGACGAAGAGGAGAAGGAGATCGACGCCAAGCTCAAGTACCTGGAGCTGGGTATCACACAGCGCAAAGAGTCTTTGGCCAAAGACCGGGGTGGCCGTGACTACCCACCCTTGCGTGGTCTCGGCGAACACCGTGACTACCTATCGGACAGCGAACTCAACCAGCTGCGGCTCCAGGGCTGTGCCACTCCTGCAGGCCCGTATGCAGACTTCCCTGTCACGGCCGCTCCCACCACCAACTCCGGCCCCACTGCCTTCCAGCAGTCCCGGTTCCCACCTCCGGCCCCACAGTACACTGCAGGCAGCAGTGGGCCAACTCCAAACGGATTCCTAACCCACCAAGCACCCACCTATCCTGGTCCCAGCACGTACCCAGCACCTGCCTTTCCTCCTGGCACCAGTTACCCAGCGGAGCCTGGCTTGGCAAGCCAGCAGGCTTTCCGTGCCACAGGCCATTATGCAGCCCAAACACCCATGCCAACCACACAGAGCACCCTTTTCCCAGTCCCGGCTGATAGCCGCACCCCCCATCAGAAGCCACGCCAGACATCACTAGCCGACTTGGAGCAGAAGGTGCCCACCAACTATGAGGTGATCGCCAGCCCTGTGGTGGCCATGTCTTCAGCCCCATCTGAAACGAGCTACAGTGGCCCAGCGGTAAGCAGCAGCTATGAGCAAGGCAAGGCCCCTGAGCTGCCTCGGGCCAGTGACCGCAGCAGCGTGAGTCTGAGCCCGGCCCCCACCTATCCCTCTGACTCGCACTACACCAGCCTGGAGCAGAATGTCCCTCGGAATTATGTGATGATCGATGACATCAGTGAGCTGACCAAGGACAGCACCTCCACTGCCCCTGATAGCCAGCGACTGGAGCCCTTGGGGCCAAGCAGCAGTGGGCGTCCTGGGAAAGAGCCCGGAGAAGCAGGTGTCCTGGAGGGGCCTGTACTGCCCTGCTGCTACACCCGAGGGGAGGAAGAATCTGAGGAGGACTCTTATGATCCCCGTGGGAAGAGCAGCCATCACCGGAGCGTGGAGAGTGACAGCCGACCAGCCGGCGCCCACTACTACAGTGACAGCGACTACCGCCACGGGACTCGAGCGGAGAAGTACGGTCCAGGCACCATGGGCCCCAAGCATCCTGCCAAGAGCCTGGCCCCGGCTGCCATCTCCTCAAAGCGCAGCAAGCACCGGAAGCAGGGCATGGAGCAAAAGATCTCCAAGTTCTCGCCTATCGAAGAGGCCAAGGACGTGGAGTCGGACCTGGCCTCCTACCCCTCCCCTGCGGTCAGCAGCGGCCTGGCCTCTCGGGGCAGGAAGTTCCAGGACGAAATCACCTATGGGCTCAAGAAGAACGTGTATGAGCAACAGAGATACTACGGGGTGTCCAGCCGGGACCAGATGGAGGAGGATGACCGCACGTATGGTGGGAGCAGCCGGTCCCGGGTGGCATCTGCGTACAGTGGGGAGAAGCTGTCCAGCCATGACTTCGGTGGCCGGGGCAAGGGGTATGAGCGGGAACGGGAGGCTGTGGAGAGGCTTCAAAAAGTGGGCCCCAAGCCCTCATCCCTGAGCATGGCCCATGGTCGGGCCCGACCCCCCATGCGGAGCCAGGCCTCTGAAGAAGAGAGCCCCGTCAGCCCCTTGGGACGGCCCCGCCCTGCCGGGGGCACCCTCCCTCCGGACACCTGCCCACAGTTCTGCTCCAGCCACTCCATGCCTGACGTCCAGGAGCACGTCAAGGATGGACCGCGGGCCCACACATACAAGCGTGAGGAGGGTTACATCCTGGATGACTCCCACTGCGTAGTCTCCGACAGCGAAGGTAATGGCAGCTGGGGGTGATTGGTGCAGACACCCAGCACCTGGGGGGTCTACCCGCCCATGGGGCCCTGAGCCCCGAGATGGCCCAGTGGGCCTGCCACAGGCTGCCCCTCTTGCCTCTCCACCCACGCCCTGGCCCTGGTTGCGGGAGGGTGGGCTGGGGCCCAGCATCGTGCTTGTGGCTGTGGCACCCACTCTGGTTTCCTTGCATGGCTTCCGCTGGGCCTCCCCCTGCGGCCAAGCCAGGGCTTGATGGTGTTCTGTTTTTGGTCTCTGAAGCATATCACCTGGGCCAGGAGGAGACAGACTGGTTTGATAAGCCCCGGGATGCCCGCTCTGACCGATTCAGGCACCATGGGGGCCACGCAGTCTCCTCCTCCTCCCAGAAGCGAGGCCCTGCCAGGCACAGCTACCACGACTACAGTGAGCCCCCCGAAGAGGGCCTGTGGCTACATGATGAGGGGGGCCCAGGCCGACACACCTCAGCCAAGGAACACCGGCACCACAGCGACCACGGGCGGCACTCAGGCCGCCATGCGAGCGAGGAGCCTGGCCGGCGTGCTGCCAAACCACATGCTCGGGACCTGGGTCGCCATGAGGCCCGGCCTCACCCTCAGCCCAGCCCTGCCCCGGCCATGCAGAAGAAGGGTCAGCCTGGATACCCCAGCCCCGCTGAATACTCACAGCCATCCCGTGTCCCATCAGCATACCATCATGCCTCTGACAGCAAGAAGGGCTCCCGGCAAGCCCACTCGGGGCCTGCTGCACTGCAGCCAAAGCCAGAACCCCAGCCGCAGCCACAGCCACAGGGCCGCCAGGCACCGCCAGGGCCGCAGCAGGCACAGCCGCCACCATCCAGGCAGACACCCTCAGCACCATCATCGCGCCAGCCGCAGACACAACAGCAGCAGCAGCAGCAGCAGCAGCAGCAGCAGCAGCAGCAGCAGCAGCCAGGTCACGGGCTACAGCACCCCCAGCAGACCCCTTCGCAGGCTCGGCTGCAGCAGCAAGGCCAGCCAACTGCACGGGGCCCGGCCCCTGCTGCCAGCCAGCCAGCAGGGAAGCCTTCGCCAGGCCCCACAACAGCCACAGGCCCCCAGCCAGCCGGGCCGGTAAGTGGGGCTCCCATGCAGGGACGCTAGCCAGGGCGGGTGCTGTGGCTGCGGCTTGGACATCCCCGTGGTCCCAGGCTGGGTGTGGGCAGGGTCCCACGTGGTATCTCAGCTATGGTTCTGTGTTGCAGCCACGGGCAGAGCAGACAAACGGCTCTAAGGGGGCAGCCAAAGCACCCCAGCAGGGGAGGCCTCCTCAGGCCCAGCCACCACCAGGACCTGGACCTGCAGGTGAGCCTACCCTTTGGGGCCCTTGGCTATGACCCACAGAACACGGGCTGCCCTCTCCCTACACCCACCCAGCCCTGAGCTCCCCAACACTACACTCTCTCACTCTTCCCTGAGAAGGTGCCCAGTGGCCTGTAACTTTCCCCAGCAGCAAATGAGCCTGGGGTTCGAATGAGCAATGGAGCCCTGGGGCCGTAGGGCCCAGACAGCTTTGGGCAGGGAAACTGGAAGGGACTGGTGAGCACAGGATCAGGACCATGTCTTCTTCCTCTCACCTTCCTTCCCCTTCTCTCTTCTGACTTTTCATCCTCCTCTGCCTTTTCCTCCTTTACCTTCTTCAACTTCTTTTTTTCTGCTTCTTCCCCACCCCTTTGATCCCTGTTCTTCTTCTCTTTATTCCTCTGTCCTCCTCCTTAGCCTCCCCACCTCACGGGGTCCCTGTGTTCAGAGTCCCTCGTGGCTACTCTCCTACTCAGAGCCTGAAGAGCCAGGCAAGCTTGGCTCATGATGGTGGTTTCTTTCCCCCAGGTGTGAAGGCTGGAACCAGGCCTGGAGGGACCCCAGGGGCTCCTGCTGGCCAGCCAGGTGCCGAGGGGGAGAGTGTTCTCTCCAAGATCCTCCCTGGGGGCGCAGCAGAGCAGGCCGGCAAGCTGACAGAAGGTAAGCATTGCCCACAGCCAGGTCGGCGGTGGGCGGTTGTGGCAGAGATGGGGGCTGGGGAATGACTCCAGGCTCAGTCACCAGGCCTAGGCTAGCCTGGTGGGTCTCGGGGTGAAGCTGGCCCCTTGGGCTGAGCTTGGCTCCCCTGTGCCAAATGCCCCTGACTAGGAGGGAGTCCAGCTCAGTTTCCTAATGTCTCTCTCCTTTTTCTATGTCACAGCCGTCTCTGCTTTTGGCAAAAAATTCTCCTCATTCTGGTGACCATGCCCTGTAGGGTGAGTATGAGCTACCTGTGCCCAGCCTCCCCCAGGAAAGGCCTGAGGCCCTCATGTGGGGGCCTCTAAGTCCTGAGGGGTCCTCTGGGAGGAGTCTGGTCTTCAGTGGCAGGTGATGTGGCCAGAGCTGCAATGTCGTCTCCTATGAGTGTGGGAGGAGGAAAAGGAGGGACCCGGTGCACATGGGACCAACTCAGGAGAGGTCCCTAGCAAGGGAGCCAGGGCCCCCATCCCCTTGTGCTTCTCTACCACCCCTGGCCCCCACAGGGCTCTCACAGCTATGAGTCGGCATTAGGTTGGGGTGGGGGCCTGGCGTGCCGCTCCCCCAACCCTCCTCTGTAAATGCCCCCACAGGCTCCTGAAGAGATGAAAGGAGACGATATCGTTGCTGTGGAAAAATCTCTGGAGTCAGAGGCCTGGGCACAGCTCTGGACTCTGCGTATAACAGTGAGTGTCAGGACCAGGGCGGGCTGGGGCAGAGGAGAGGGTAAAGGGCCAAGGCCTGGCTGAGCAGACCTACCCAGTTCCCACCAGTGAACTAGCAGGGGCCTGGGGGCCTTCCATCAGCTGTGACGGGCCCAGCAGCTACCTGGAAGGCAGACCCCTGGGCCTGAAGTCAAGACACAGTTGGCTTCACAGGCTGAGCTTGTGACCCTCAAAAAGGAAGAGCAGAATGAGTAGAGAGGCAGACAGGAAAGGGACAGAGAGCAAAAGGAGGTCACTGGGACAGGAAATCTTCGCCCCAGACCAGCTCAGCCCAGGGAGAGAGTGGAAGGGCCTCAGGTTGGGAGCCTTGGCTCTGTCTCTGCTGTGAACACCAACGCAGGATGTGGCGCCTCCTTCTGGAGTCTTCTCCGGCCGTGGCCCCGCCTCTGTGCCTCTGTGCGAGGAGGAGGAGGTACATCATCCTGGATGGCGGAGAGGGTGGCCTGGCTGTGGTGCTGCTCTGTGCATAGCCAGGGACCACCTCCTAACATCCCATAGCCCCGGGGCCCTCCTCCTCCCTCCTTTGCCTCTTCTCAGGTTAAGAGGACAGAGGTTTGGGTGCTTCTCGTGGTGGGTAGGCATGTGTGTGGCAAGGCCAGGTGGCCGGCAAGCAAATCCGAAGGGGGCCCTGCAGCCAGGCCCGCTGGGGGAAAGGAGCTGGGGGGAGTGTCAACAAGGCTGCCAGGCTCACTGGGGACACTGGGGACACTGGAAAGACCCAGTCTTCCACGCACTTACTCATTTATTCCACAAATAGTTTGTCAAGCCCTAGGCAGGGGCTAGGTCCTGTTCCAGGTGCTGGGGATACAGCAGGGAATGGAACCAAGTCCCTGCCCTCCAACGCTGACAGTCTATGGAGAGGGACAGAGAATAAGTTAAAAAATAAAAATTAGATTCAGAAGGTAATTTCTGAAGGTTTAAGTGCTATGAAGCCCATGAAGCAGGGCTGTGGAGCAGAGGGGTCTGCTCGAGAGAAGTGGCCAGTGTGAGGTAAGGCTTGAGGGAGGAGAAGAGGCTGCTGGGGGATGTGCCCAGGTGAGCGAGCAGCACAGCCGGAAGTAGTCAGGGGTGAAGTCTGGGGGGCGGGAGCCGAAGGGTGGGCTTTGTAGGCCAAAATAAAGAGCCTGGAACTTATTCTAATTTCAGTAGCCACAGTGCAGCACCCCCAGGGTTCTTCCTGCCTTCACCCCATGACAGCAGGCTCCCTGCCGCTTTCCTGCTCAGCTGGATGTTTCCTTGGAGTTGCCCTGGAACAGTTGTCAATCAGAAGTTGTGCTGAGGGGAGGGGCAGCCCATGGCCAGGGGCATGGCAGTACCTGCCTTGGGTTTAGGGCTGGAGCTCCATCACTGGGGAGGGAAAGGAACCACGGGCATGGCTTTGTTCTGGGTTCTGCCACACGACAGGAGTGTGCCACTAGACCACCAACCTTGTAGTTGAAGGAATCTCCTTGAAGGAATCTCCCTCTAGTTCTGGCATGTGGCTAATGATTGGGCCAAGTAGGCAATGCTTCTGTGAGTGTCTTTTACGACAATTTCACAAGTGGGCTGGGAGAGACTTGCCATTTTAAAAACAGAATCCCCTTAAACAAAACAAAAAGCAACTTGTGTTATATTAACGTCCCTTCCTGGCCCACCTAATTCTTTCTTCTTCCTGTCCTTCTCTTTGTGACCTCAAAGCTGCCCATGCACCCACCTCCCCAAGCCTCAGTGGGTGGGATGTGGCAGGTGAGGAGGTGGCCATCGCATACGACAGACAACTGAGAGGAGTGGGGATGGGAAGCACCTGTCCAGTTCTTGACAAAATCCTTCTTTCTTTCCTTCTTTCCTTCCCTCCTGCCTCCTTTTCTCCTCCAAGCATCTACAATCTGGCGAACCCTTGGCCCACAGACTCACCAAGTGGGACGTGGCAGGCGGCCTCAGTTGAGGCGGGATGTTTTCTCACAGTAGCTGCCTGGGTGAAGCATCTGCTGGACAAGTGGGACCACTGGCCCGGGGGACCTTTGATTGTCTTTCCAGAGACCCTGCTCTCCTCAGGGCGCCACCTTCAAGGCTTAGCCGTGGTTGGGAGGGAGGAGCCCTCTCTGGAAACCCTGCCGCCGTGCAGTCTTGCTGCTCTTCCCACAGCCGCCTTCTGCAGCCTGGCCAGCCAGGCTGCCTATGCGTTATACACAGAGTTGGGGTGCACGCTGCCTGTTTTTGACGGATGCTGCCCTCCCTCAGCAATGCCAGAAGTTTTTCCACAGCCTTGGAGAGAGGCTTTAATTGGGGGCTGACGGCTCCGGGCTCCGTTTCCTTCACATTCCAGCTGGCCCGGATCCCTCTGGGGCCACAGGGCCCTGCCTCCCTCACCCTGCCCTCTGGGTGACATCGGAGCAGACTTCCATGTGGCTAGTGTGGGGTTGGGAGAACTTTACAAACATTAGGACCTAACACTGTCTCATTGCTGAAATAAGAGGCCATAGCACCGAAAAGCAGCGTGGGCGCTGGCTGAGGCTTCTCCCAGCCCATGGGTGGCAGCGTGCTAGCACGCCTGCCACCATCTCAAAGCCATCCCCCAGCCATCATGAGCATCCCAGCGGCACCGCCATTGTCTCAACCAGCTGGCTCCTCGTTCGTATACCTGGGGATTTCTTTTGATTTTAAGAACAGCCTTAATCATTTCAGTTTGGTTTACGTGTATACCTCATAAACACTTTTGTTTCTCCTTCTCCCCTCTCTTCTCTGTTTGCTCACCTTCTTGCCTTTCCCCTCCACCACCCCCTTGTGACTGATAGTTTGGTTTCCTCTCTGCTCTGTCCCTGCTCCGCACAGGGAGAATGTTGACTCAGAAGCAATAGTGGGCAGTAGGCCACCAAGAGCACAACCCCAGGGCGAGGTCTAGGGAGGCCCCTCAGCCCACCTCTGTTTACTGTGCAATTCCAGTCCTTCTTAAGCCATCACCAGTGGGCGCGCTCAGAGCAGAGGGGCCAGGGCTTCTGCCAGCCAAGGGAAGGGCCCAGAGCCCTGTGTCGCGGAGTGTGGCACCATCCATCCACCTGGTGGACTGGGTGGCATTCTTCCCCAAGGACTTTCCCTTTGGGACTTCCTTTTATCTCGGGCTCAGCCACAAGTCTCATCTCTAACGTTCTATGCAATGAAATATAAACCCTCAAAGACAACTGTTAATATTTAATAAATTCCATGTTATGTATAAGAGTTAATTGCAGACGTGCAATTGAGAAACTGGATAGATATGCTCATATCAAACCCCCTACCGCTGCCCAACGCGCTCCCACCGTGTGTGTGAAGTTCTTAGTCTGTGGCATGTTTGACCTGTGGCAGGACTCGCTGCTGCCAGGTGAGTCACCACCTGGCCTGCAGTGGAGAGCATGCACAGCTCGCAGCCTCTTTGCACGATTTCATCCATTTTAAATGCTCGACCCTCTTGCTTGGAGTTCTTTTTGTCTCAGAACCTCTCCTTCAGGAGTGCTTCTAGCCGAATCCTACACGAGCTAGTGAGGCCCTACCGGAATTGTTGCCAGAGCATGCCAGGCTGCGGGCCAGGCAGTGCGAGGCCCGACGTGCCCTGCAGTTTTCTCTGACCAAGTCGGCAGGTGACAGGGAGTCTCTGGAGTAGACACGCGGGTGGAGCCTGGACAGGGTGTGTGTGCATGCACATTTGGAAGATTTGCTGTCACATTCTGAAGGTTTCCATCTGTAAGTCGCTCCCCCTCCTCCGCCAGCCCTGAGCCAGAGGCATCTGGCCACCCCGTTCCCAGTGGCGCCCTGCTCAAGGGCAGAGCTGGGCTGCGTCCGTGGCCAGAGGCAGGCCAAAAGCAGGGCCTCGCTGTGTCCTAGGGACCCCAGTTCCTGACTCCACCTGTTCCATGCCTCTCCTCTGTGGCTGGGAAGCTCAAAGATCTGTGAGCCAAGAGATGGGTCCTGGGGGTCAAAGGGTGCTCAGGAAGAGCTAGACATCTGGCACTTGTGGTGAGGACAGCTGACAATGTCATCTTGGACCAACGCAGGTGTCCACATAGACAGTGGCTTCAAGCTGAGTTTCTGGGGAACCTTCTCAAGAGCAAAACTTAGAGAAAGTCCTTTGTGACCCTCTCTGCCTCTGGATAAGGGGTCTCTGTAATGCAGTCCAGGTCTTCTCCATACCTGCCTCCCCAGTGTTATAAGCAAGGGCATTGCCTGCCCACCCTCATCTCTGAAGCCCAAGTATCCCGCTGCTCATCAGCTTCAATACGACTGAGCCAGGAGTGCGGCAGGCAGTGGCTACCAACCCCTCGGCCTGGCTTTCCTCCAGACTACTCTGGTTTGCATTTCTCAGGGTCCACATTTCTCACGCTTTCTTATAAGGTCTACATGGCCCTTCAGAGAGGGATCCTGGCACACCTCTGGCAGCTGTGGATGGGACAGGAGACTGTCAACCTTTGTGTTCCGCCTGAGACCCTGGTCCTCCCGGATTTGGGCCTCGCCCATCCCATAGAACACCTGCCTCATCTAAGATCAGACCTGGGCCATGTGAGGCTGTCTGAGCAAGGGCTGAGGGAGGCCACCATCCATCACATCACATCTACCACCCAGAGCCAGGTTTAGGTGGGATGTGCCTAGTGGCTGGATATATGGGGGCCCAAGGCAATAATCCTTCCAACAAAAAGCCGGGGGATGGGACCAGGAGCAGGGAAAATGGAGACCGGGAGATAACAGCAGGTCAGCCTCCGTCAGACCCATTCTAAGACTCTAAAAGACTGACTTTTAGCAAATTTACTTTCTGGCCAAGCCCTATGAGTTTGACACTTCTGACATCTGCCATCTTCCACCCCCCCCCCAGTGAACCCACAGGACACATCTGTACCCATCACCCCTGGTGAAGGTGGCTGGAGCAGGCCTCTGGGCCATAGGTGTCCTCGCCCTTGTGTGGATGCAGCTGTGGGTCTGGGGGCACTGCAGCCAGAGGCTAAGGGACCAGCATTTGGTGCCTTGGGAAGAGGAACATAAGGCACATCTCCAAATGGATAAGGGGTCTCTGTAATGCAGTCCAGGCCTTCTCCACACGTGCCTCCCCAGTGTCATAAGAAAGGGCATTGCCTCCTCCGCCCACTTCAGGGCCCGCCCAATACACTCATTTCACAGAGACACCATCCCTTCCTCACCATCTGCTTAGTCCTTGGGAAGAAAGTGTGGTCTCAGGGACCATGATGAGAGGGCAGGAATGGCAGCAACTATGGCCTGTCTTCTGGAGCCTGTGTGTGTGGGGGGGAGAAGGTTCAGATCCTTTGCCATGGCAGCATGGCCCTGGCCTGTTGGCCCCTGCCTGCCCTTGTGCCCCCTCCCCCATTTTGTAAATACTAATCATCATGGATTCCGACAGGGTCAGAGTAACAGGCCTGATCAACTGAAACTCCTCAGAGATGTCATCTCTGTCTCCCCGGGTACCAGCAGTCCTGCTGCCACGTGCACTGGGGTGGCATGGAGAGCCGTGGAAGTTGTGAGATATTGTGTGTGTATGCACGTGATCAAGCGTGTGAGCGGATATGTGTGCGCGTCTGCCTCATTCAGCCTCTGGAATCAAATCAGCTCCTCTCTCCAAGTGCAGTGCCCTGGAGAGTGGGGGCTGCCCCGCGCCTTTCTCTGCTGGCTTCCATGTCTTGTTTTTGCTTTCCCCTCATTCCTTCCCTTTCTTTCCTTCTCTCCTTCTTTATTTGAGGGGGGAAGAGTGCTGTACAAAGTCAAACAAATAAGTTTACAGTTGTAAGTGCAATGACCCGAGTCCTCCACATGACCTTGTGAAATGTGTGCCGTCCTCTTGTGCTCTGTGAGAACTCATGGTACTTCTGTGTCCCTCCCCCTGTATTGTGACAAGGTAATTCTGTGGTATCAGAATAAAAGGACTTGATATAAACAACCTCAGACTATCTCTGGGATGTTTCTGAACTGAGAAGGCTTAGCCAGAGGAACAAATCCCTGAATTGGTGATAATCCTGTTTGTTGACAGTTAACGGGAAAAGAGTGAAAGGGCAAAGTTGCAGAAGTGCTGCCAAGGCCAGGGCTGAGTCCACAGCAGACCGTGCAGACAATAGGCCCTGCACAGAGGTGCCCCAGCAGGTCTCCAGCTTGGACCTTCAGAGTGCAGTTCACTGTGCAGACTGTTGAGGGACAGGCGCCTGCGAGGCCTGGGAGTGTCCAGGCTGCACAAACAGCTTTTCTGGGGCCTGGTTCCTGGGGAAACTAGTTAGCAGGTGCTGCCCCCTGGTGCTGCCAAGAAGCTCTACACCTATCTGCCTTGTGTCTACTCCAACCCCTGAATTCTGGGGGCTGTCAGACCTTAGTCCTTCCCCTAAAGGATGGGAGAACCTCCTTACTAAGGTAACCTAGGGCAGCTAGAACAATTTAAAAGTACAAAGAAACGAGAAGGATATCAGCCTTGCTTCTGGCCTTCTCCCCAAAGTTAGCATTTTGATGCATGTCCTTTCTGTTTTTCTATTCTCTTTATTTTAAACAGAGGTCAGAAGCATTTCTACATTTATTTCTACCCATTTATTTCTACATGTTCATCCCAGGTACTTAGATGGCCACGGTCCAAGGCCCAGCCTCCAGAGAGCTGCACCATGAGCTTACACTGGTCCTACTACATTTGCTGGAAGGCGCCATGTTCCCAGCTTTCCTACTGTTACAAACACTTTGAGGTTTCCGACCTTTCCACTAAGATCGGTGGCTGGTGCCACTCTTTCTGCTCCCAGTTCTGGCCTTGACATCCTGCACACACTGGGTACTTACAAATGCAGTGGTCTCAGAAAGTGAAGACTTTTTTTAACTAGTCCCATGTGGTTGCTGGGGAAGGAGAAGCTGCTGGCCAGGCAAGTGGGATCTTGGTCAAAGGCAAGGCAGGACGCAGACAGCCGGGGCCGTAGGGTATGGATGACCATCCAGGCTCAGAGTTTATGAAGAAGGGGACATCCCTGGTGGTCCGACTTTTGCCAAGCCTCTCCTGCCGTCCTTTGCCATTATAGCCTATTCAGTCCTGTGTCACTGTGCTGAGGGAGCCTGCCTGCCTAGGTTCTTTCCAAAGGAAGCTCTCTGCTTCTGGGTGGAGTCGGACCCCACCAGGCCCTCTGTACCCAAGAGCTTGGGCTGAGGCCTTGGGGGGGCGGCAGGCAGAGGCCACCCACTCACGATCCCCAGCAAGGTGCCACTGAGTGGGGTGGGTGAGGGCTGCAGGGACAGATATCTCTTGGGGTTGGCCTGGCAGCTGATAACCCCAGGCGACACCCTGAGAGCTCGGCAGCCGCCCTTCTGTGTCCCGCATTCTAGGGGGTTATCTCAGGGCTCTGCGCGCTCACCGAGAGCAGCTCTCGGTCCTTCTCTCCGTCTGCCTGCGAGCCCCACCGAGGTCAGGGCCTGGCATAGTCTGGTGAATGTTTTGCCCTGTGAAGAACCAGGAGACACTCGGCAGTCAACCCCGAAGTCGCGGCAGTTCACTACTGGGACAAGGCCCGGCTCGCACGCCGCCTCCCAGG
Source organism: Rhinolophus hipposideros (assembly GCF_964194185.1). Lineage (NCBI taxonomy): Eukaryota > Metazoa > Chordata > Mammalia > Chiroptera > Rhinolophidae > Rhinolophus > Rhinolophus hipposideros. Next base: position 61,596,631 of record NC_138060.1, read on the forward strand.
CCCCGCCCCTCAGCCGCGCGGTACGGTGGACCCGACCCTCACTGGCTCAGCCCCGCCCCGCCCCGCCCCGCCGCCACTTAGGCTCCGCCCCGCCTGGCCTAGCTTCTTTCTCCTCGCAGCCTGGTCCGGACTCTGGCCTCACCCCTCCTCAAGTGGGCCGTCGATCCTCACTGACCTCCCCCCTCCCCCAAGACCCACTTCTGTATTCCGTGTCCACAGCGCCACCCCCTCTCCTCGGAAACCCCTCCAGTAACGGGCCTAGGGCTAGGCCCCTGACCCCGCCTCTCACCAGCCCGGTGCCCCACCCCTCCAACGCCTCCCAGGTCGGAAGCTCCGGCGTCTCCCTCAGGGACCCACCTCCCGTCGAGGCCACGCCCCTCCACTAACGCTTCCCGCCTATTAGCGAGAGGTCCCGCCCCTCCCACGGCGAGGCCCGACTGCGCCGAGACCCGCGGAGCGCTACGGGCTCCGCCCCGCTAAGCCTCACTTCCGGGCGCCAGCACGCCCCGCCTCGCCCCCACACCGTACGGCGACGATGGAGCGGCAGGTGAGGGCTCGGCCCGCGGTTCCCGTGGTCCTGGCAGCCCGGGCCGGGCCTGATCGTGGTGTGTCCCCTGCCCAGGTGCTGCTGAGCGAGCCCGAGGAGGCGGCGGCGCTGTACCGGGGCCTTAGCCGCCAGCCCGCGCTGAGCGCCGCCTGCCTGGGCCCGGAGGTCACCACGCAGTACGGGGGCCACTACCGGACGGTGCACACTGGTGTGTGTTTGGAGGGGTATCGGGTAGTGGGCCCACTCGGGTGGAGAGGAAGCGGGTGTGCAGGGTTCGCTGCTTGACAGTGCACCCGGGTGTGTGTGGAGGAGGACGGGTCTTGGAGGGAGTGGGTAGGAAGCGTGCACCTCCCAGAGGTTGGTGCACAGGTGTAACGGGGGTGCTGTCGGGCATTATGGGACTGTGCCCGTTAGTCCGTGAGTTGAGGGTAGAAGTCTGACCTGGGTGCATGGTTTGGGCCTTGTGGGGCTCATCCCTATCGTTCTGTCTCACACACGCCAGGATGCCTTCAGGGTTCTGGGGTGGGCGCAGTCGTGGTTTCTCCCCAAGAGGCCGTCACCTCAGGCTCTGGAGGCCTAGACTTGAGTTGTGCTCAAGAGTTGTCCGTCCTGCACCCAGAATATCTGGAGACAGATTGAGGGAGGTGGGCTGGGCCTTCTGAGGGTGGGGTGGGGAGAACCTGTGCTGGGAGCGGTCAAATCGAGCTGTCTCACACCTTTCCTCACAGAGTGGACCCAGAGGGACCTGGAACGTATGGAGAACATCCGATTCTGTCGCCAGTACCTGGTGTTCCACGATGGGGACTCAGTGGTCTTTGCAGGGCCTGCGGGCAACAGTGTGGAGACCCGGGGGGAGTAAGTGTGAGGGAAGAAGTTTGTGGGCAAGGCCACAGCCATCTGCAAAGCCTTTTTGAATGCCCACCATGTGTCTGTGTTCGGGTAGGGCCCAGAAGAGAGGCCAGGAGCCAGCGTCCTGCCTCTCGGGAGCTCATGCAGTCTCTAGTGACATGACCTGATAAGCACTGGAGGTTTGTCCCAAACTTGGGCCTGGAGTAAAGCCCATGGCTTAGGGAGGCTGGGGAGAGTAGAGCCCATGCCCCATGGTGGAGAGGTAAGGCCAGCTGCCATGGTGGAGCTAGAAGGGCTGCAGGGGTGGATGTGGGGCCAAAGCCTCAGGAATCTTGTCTAAGAGATTAGGCCTCTAAGGCGGCAGGATTGGGCTGTGCTTGGGGGTGGGGGGAGATAATCCTGACCTGCCACTCCGTGTCCCCTCAGGTTACTGAGCAGAGAGTCTCCTTCAGGAGCCATGAAAGCTGTACTGCGCAAGGTTGGAGGCTTGGGCCCTGGGGAGGAGAAGCAGTTCCTGGAGGTGTGTCAGCATGGGACCAGGTGGTGGGTAACTGGGGCCTCAGTCTACACATAAGGCCCTGTTGGGAGGCAGGCAACCTGATCCAAGATGTCCCCAGGTCTGGGCGAAGAACCGGAAGCTCAAGAGCTTCAACCTGTCAGCGCTGGAAAAACATGGGCCCGTGTACGAGGATGGTGAGGCAGCTGGCTGGTGAGCAGGCAGGGTGGACAGGAGGGGCAGCCGTAGCCCAGGGCTCCCCTGATTGGCCCTCCCTCACCCAGACTGCTTTGGCTGCCTGTCCTGGTCGCACTCGGAAACACATTTGTTGTATGTGGCAGAGAAGAAGCGTCCCAAGGCTGAGTCCTTCTTTCAGACCAAAGCCTTGGACGTCAGTGGCGATGATGACGAGATGGCCAGGCCGAAGAAGCCAGACCAGGCCATCAAGGTGCTCAGGGCCATGGCCAGTCCATGATGGCCCTGCAGGGAATCCCTGGGGCTCCGTATGCTCCCTGCCCACACTGCCGTACAACTGGGGGGGCAGGGCAGGCTTGCAAAGACAGGCTGGGCATTGAGTATCTTGTGTTCTCAGGGGGATCAGTTTGTGTTTTATGAAGACTGGGGAGAAAACATGGTTTCCAAAAGCATTCCGGTGCTTTGCGTGCTGGATATCGAGAGTGGCAACATCTCTGTGCTTGAGGGCGTCCCTGACAGTGTGTCCCCTGGACAGGTTAGCGCTGAGTCCGCCTACATACTCCTGCTGGAGCCTGGGGGCCCTGCCTGAGCTACTGCCCCTTGTTTATACCTGCCCTGTGGTCTTGTTCACAGGCATTCTGGGCCCCTGGAGATACAGGTGTGGTGTTTGTAGGCTGGCAGCATGAGCCCTTCCGGTTGGGCGTCCGCTTCTGCAGCAATCGCAGGTGAGGGAATGGGGTTAGGCAGGAGGCCTTGTAGCTCAGGCTGGCCTTGAAGCTGAGAATCTCCCTGGCGGTTCCAGGTCAGCCCTGTACTATGTGGATCTCATCGGGGGGAAGTGTGGTAAGTGCTGGCGCCCACCTATGCTTTGCTGACACGCACTGACCCTGCCAGCCCGCACGACGCTCACGTTTCCGTCTGGTCCAGAGCTCTTTTCGGATGACTCTCTGGCTGTCTCTTCTCCCCGGCTGAGTCCAGACCAGTGTCGCATCGTCTACCTGCAGTACCCATCTCTGGTCCCCCATCATCAGTGTAGCCAACTGTGCCTGGTGAGCTGGAGGTGGGCCAGGTGGGGTGAGCTAGAGAGGGGGGATGGTGGAGGAGAGCTGAAGGTCAGCCTCGTCTCCTCATGGGCCCCTCAGTGGACCTCCTGTCCTGGGTGCAGTGATGGTGTGAGTCCTGCCTGCCCGTCTCTCGAGGCAGGGCTTGGAGGCTGAGAGTGCTGGCGTGGGGGCCTTTGCCTGTCAAGACTCACCGCCTTGAGATCGTTCTCTGTCTATCATAATGCTCCTCCCTTTGTTCCTCAGCCGCACGTGGCAGGCTCTGCAAGGGGCTGGGATATAGTGGGCAGTTCCAGAGTTAAAGTCCTTGCCCAGACCCTAGGGAAAGTCAGAGGCCCTTTCGGACATGTGGTCCAGGCCACCAGTAAGGGGCTACATCAGACTCACCTCAGGTCCTCCCTCCCTTTCCTGAGCTTACCCAGGGTTATCAGAGAAGGGAACTGGTACTGCACTCTGTGTCCTGAGGGCACTGCCAGTCCCTTGGTGGGCATGACCATCATGTTCTCTTGCAGTATGACTGGTATACCAAGGTCACTTCGGTGGTAGTAGACATTGTGCCTCGGCAGCTGGGAGGTAAGGGGTGTGTGGCGGGGTGGGTACAGTGGAGCCTGCAGCTCTGTTTTCCTGCCGTCTGTTATCCCTGTGCAGGGCCAGCCACCTCAGCCCTTCCTTCCTGGGTTGCGTCTGAAGTCTTCCTCCCTGCTGGGCCAGCCCCATGTTTAGCCTCCAGAGAGCAGGGCCGCCACCACAGGGAGGAGCTCTGATAGAGCAAGTCCACTAGTCCGAAGCTGAGAGCAGAGCGACTCAAGCTGGCTGTGAATTTAGAAAAGCCAGTGCGTTTCCTCTGAGCACGCGCAGCTTCTCTCAGAAGCTCCTGAGCTCTGCCTCTCCTGGGCCTTCAGAGGCCTTGCCCCTCAGCCGCCTCTTCAGGTAGTTCTGCATCACCCAGGGTGCCCCCCACGTGTGGGATCGCCATTCTGTCACAGCTACAGGGGCCCCAGGTGAATTCCCCAGCAGCCCAGCCTGCCTCATAGTCTTGACCCCCCACGCCTCCCCTCCTGGACGAGGTCTGCAGCCTTCCCGTCTTCGCAGAGAACTTCTCTGGGATCTACTGCAGCCTTCTGCCCCTGGGGTGCTGGTCAGCTGACAGCCAGAGAGTGGTTTTCGACTCAGTTCAGCGCAGCCGGCAGGTAAGGGGCCCTGCCTATGTTGAGAGGCGGCGTCTGCACCAACCCCCAGGCCCGTGGGCCTAGGGCGTAGCATATGCACGCCGCTGGGTGGAACGCCCGGCCACAAGGTCTCACGGTCCCTTAAGGCTCTGCCTGCCCTGGTCCTGGATTCACTTCTTCAGGAGGCTGGCTGCCCTGTGGCCTCAGATGCCATCCTTGGTCATGGTATCCTGTAGTATCTACAACGGAGCCCTTGGCCTTTTTCCCCAAGGCATAGATGTAACCTACCTCCCCCAACCATTTCCCGCTTGGGGACAAAAGGGCTGCCACTGGGGTGGGCCCCTAAACACTATACAGGGAGCTGGTAGAGATGCAACAGAGGCCTTCTCCCAGGGATTGCATGGGGACACCCACAGTGTGCCAGGCTCCTGTTGGGTATGATATCATGTGCCCTCGTTCTGGCTCAAAGGGGCTCAGAGGCATTCCTTACCTTGCCCAGGGTCACCTAACAAGTTGTGACGGGTCTGGGATTTGAATCCAGGCGCTCAGACCACTCCCTACTGTACTGAGTAGCCATCACCATAGCGGCTCACAGCCCTGGCCTAGTCCAGGGGTCCCTAAGAGAGTAGAGACAAGGTTGGGGTGGGACCCATGGGGCTCTTGAATGTGGTACCACATATGCCTTTTTCCTGTCCCAGGACCTTTTTGCTGTGGACACCCAGATGGGCAGTGTGACCTCCCTGACGGCTGGTGAGCAGAGCTGGTGAACGGGCCAGCCAGGCCAGGGCTGGGACTGGGGCAGCAGAGGCTCTCTGGGTCCCCGCACCACTGACTGTCTTGAAGACTTCACTGACAATCTCACGAGGACCCTGCCCATGCAGGACGCTTTCCGAGCCAAGAGCCCGCCTCCCTTGCTCCCCTCTGCTTCATGTGTCCTGGCCCTGGTCCCCACCCCTGCTCCTTGAACCCACAAAACTCCCCCTTGCCAAGATCTGCCAGGCATACTTCGTCCTCCCCATACCTCAGGCAGAAGCAACTCTGCCAGCCAGGGCCCCGTGAAGCCCTCTGTTGGCTCCCTCATCGTCCTCTTACCCAGGCCAGGTAATTCTGCCCCTAAATGTCTTTTGAGTCCTCCACCTGCCTGACTACTCACTCCTCCACAAAGCTACCGAAGTATCATTTCCAGACTACATCTCGTCACGCGAGCCCTGCTTAAGAATCTCCTTGGACCCCACTGCCCAGAATCAGCACCCTCCCCACCCCCACCCCTGGGCTTAGCTGCCACCCTGCAGGCTACATTCATCATGTGGTCGATGGCTATGCCATGATGGTTCAGTGTGTCCCCAGATCTAGCTGCTGGATTGACAATGGACAGCGGGAGGTTCACCCAGGGCCGTGTGCAGCTGGGGGTCATGATAATGTTTGTGGGCATCCCTTTGCTTCTCAGGGTGCAAGGGGCACCTTGCTGCAGAGCGTCCAGCCTGACACTCTGGCTCTACAGGGAATGGATGGGAGAGAGGGGGGCCCCTGCCAAGTGTTTAGTGGCATCTGCCTTCTCCAGGGGGGTCAGGTGGAAGCTGGAAGCTACTCACAATCGACCGGGACCTCATGGTGGCACAGTTCTCCACACCTAGCCTTCCCCCAACACTGGTGAGTGTCGGTGGTCCCCAGGCCAGGAGTCAGGGGTTCTGTGCAGGCAGAGCTCCCCAGGTCAGAACTGGCCTCAGAGTCTGACTATGGCTGGTTAGCATGTGAGAGGCCAAGACATGGGTCCAGCCCAGCATGGTCCATGAAGGTCTGGCACCTGTGGGAAGAACTATTGGGCTGAGGTGTGGTTTGTACAGAACAGGGTGTCTGGGAAAGTGCCCAGTCCTCTGGCTTAACAGAGCACTGAGAGACCTCAGAGCCTAGAAGCTGAGAAGGCGGGGGGTGGCTGTATGAGTACCTTTGTGTATACCAGCCCACAGTGGGAGTCCATGCTCTACCCTCCGGAGGGAGAGAAGGCCCAGCACTGTGAAAGCTGCCCACCTTGCACCCTGAGCAGAGGTGGGAGGGCAGGGAGGCAGCCAGGGCCCCTGTGACACACTCTTTCCTCTTGGCAGAAAGTTGGGTTCCTGCCTCCTGCGGGGAAGGAGCAGTCAGTGTCGTGGGTGTCCCTGGAAGAGGCTGAACCCATTCCCGACATCTCCTGGGGCATCCGGGTACTACAGCCACCCCCAGAGCAAGAGAATATGCAGTATGGTGAGCTGGGCCCAGGCAGAGGGGTACCTTCTCCAAGTTCCCCAGCACACAGCTTCTGTAGTCACCTTTCCTGCCTCCTGCCTCGCATTGTGGGGTTTCTTGGGATTGCCTCCAGGAGATTTTCTCTTTGTCTTGTGCACAGTCATGGGGAGTAGTGTCCAGGCACCTGGGTGCCTGCTCTGGGTATCAGAGCATCTGATCTGGGCATCACCAGGCCAGATCCCCTATGGTGGGAATACCTAGGCCCAAAGAAGACAGGAGGCCTGTGACCACACCTCACCCAGAATGCTGTCCTTGCAGAGTGGGGTTCCCTGACGGGGGGCCCATGTGTCACTGTGTGCTGCCTTAGCCAGGTCTTTGTTCCAGAGCTCAGCCGCAGACCTGCAGCCACAGCTGGGGCCTTGGCTGGGGCAGCTCTCGGGCAGTAGCACTGGCTCTTCTAACTGCTGCCTCTCCCTGCAGCTGGCCTTGACTTCGAAGCAATCCTTCTGCAGCCCAGTGATCCTCCAGATAAGACCCAGGTGCCCATGGTGGTCATGCCCCACGGTAGGCATCTGGCCGAAGACCCCCTGCCCTCCCACCAGCCCTCCTAGCTGGCTCTTTCATCCTGTTTCCTGTCCATAGGGGGTCCCCATTCATCCTTTGTCACTGCCTGGATGCTGTTCCCAGCCATGCTTTGCAAGATGGGCTTTGCAGTACTATTAGGTGAGTGAGCAGGGCCCCGCAGCTCTTGTAGGGCTGAGTGGGGGAGGGTGAGGTCAGGCCTGGTTTGTTAAGCACCACGGGTACCACCCTAGTCACCAGGCGTCTGTGTAGCCTGGACCTGGTAACCACTACCAGGAAGTGCCGTGGCCCAGTCTCTGGCTCCACGGAGCGGTGATAACATGGACACACTCGGGGCTTCCGTGGCAAGGGTGCTGTGGTCACTGGGCAGCAGCCTCACATCTCTTGGCCCTTCCCCGTGACAGTCTGTGCAGCTGGCGCAAGGCTTACTTCATAGAGGGGTGACAAGGTGTCTAGGGGCTGGGACTGTCACTTGACCACGCCGTCTGGTCCTTCCCTGGCCTCCAGTGAACTATCGCGGCTCCACGGGCTTTGGCCAGGACAGTATCCTCTCCCTGCCTGGCAATGTGGGCCACCAAGATGTGAAGGACGTCCAGGTAGCTGGGGCTGGGCTTCCGGACAGGCTTGGGGGGCGGGGTGGGGGGCTCCATCAAGCTGGCCAGGCAGCTGGTTGCAGTGTGCTTTACCTCACCCTACAGTTTGCAGTAGAGCAGGTGCTCCAGGAAGAAAACTTTGACGCAGGCCGCGTGGCCCTTATGGGTGGTTCCCATGGTGGCTTCCTCTCCTGCCACCTGATTGGCCAGTACCCAGAGATGTATGGTGCCTGCGTGGCACGGAACCCTGTGATCAACATCGCCTCCATGATGGGCTCCACTGACGTCCCTGATTGGTGGGTGTGCCCCACAGGTTCCTGCCCTTCTCCCTTCTACCCCATTCCCCCAGGGAGCCACCCAGGCCCCAGAGCTCCAGCAGCTGCACCAGCTCAGTCTCTTGCAGGTGCATGGTGGAGGCTGGCTTCCCCTACAGAAGTGACTGCCTACCAGACCTCAGCATGTGGGCTGAGATGCTGGACAAGTCACCCATCAAGTACACCCCTCAGGTATGCAGCCCTCCCTCTGCCCACTCTGTCCAGAGCCTGGAGCCCTGCTCACCATGGCTCCCCACACCCGCAGGTGAAGACGCCGCTATTACTGATGCTGGGCCAGGAGGACCGGCGTGTGCCCTTCAAGCAGGGCATAGAGTATTACCGTGCCCTCAAGGCCCAGAATGTGCCTGTTCGGTGAGTACATCAGGACAGCCCTGGCAGCTGGTGGGCAGGTGAGCAGGGGAGGACCCTCTGGCCTCAAATATGGCTGCCCGACCCCTACAGGCTCCTGCTCTATCCCAAAAGCACCCATGCACTATCGGAAGTGGAGGTGGAGTCAGACAGCTTCATGAACGCTGTGGTCTGGCTGCGCACGCACTTGGGCAACTGAAGCCCTGCCTCTCTGCATGAGCTGTTGTCAGATGCCACACTTGGCTCTTGGAGAGCCCTAGGGTCTGGCAGAGTGGTGAGAGGCCTCCTGGGCTCTGGACTCCATGGATGGGTGAGCCAAGAAATGTGGGCTATATGGTTATAATAAATGAGGACAGAGCCTGGTTCCTGCCGGTACTTTGTGCCAAGCCATGCCTAATCCCAGCCCCACCTTTGGGGTTCAGAGACCATAGGCCCGGGTGTGGTAGCCAGAAGGACCTCATCTATGTCCAGTGTGAAAGGGGAAAGGAAAGTGAGAGGTTCAGCCGCTGTCTGTCCTGGCCAACTGGGACTCCACCGGGCTAGTTCCTGGTGCTGCAGCCCGTTCTGTTAGACGCTGCCCTACACCACCCCTGCCAGCAGTTCATGCAGGGGACTAGTGAGGCCCTGCTATTCCATAGGCTAAGGTGGTCCTAAGGACCGGATCGCCTAGCCCAGGCTGCACAGGGCTCGAGCCACCCAGGCTGAACAAGGAATTGCCAGTTCATTCCCTAGACGCAAAGGTTAAGAAGCACCCTGCAAGGCATAAAGAGGAAAAGGTGGCTTTATGTCTGACAGGAAGCTCCATCCTTCCCAAGGTACATGGGATTGAGGCCGGACCTAGCCCAGCTGTATGACCTTGTGAATCCAGTCCACAAACACAGAGACACGCATGAAAATGGCTGGCCAGCCGGGCCGTGCACATACTCGGTTGGGGATTATAATTCCCTCCAGAACCCAGCAGTCATGGGTAAAGCAGGCAAGTGGGCCCCCGTAGTCACCCTGGTAGGTGGGAGAAGTGGTAAAGGGCCTGGGCCATGGCAGACACCAGCCCCCTTGGGGCTGAAGTAGCACATTTTCAGCTTCCCATACCCTCCCCAGGCTGGCCAGGGGCCCTGCCACGGACCTCACAGGCGCCCACAGGGGCCAGCAATCCCTTAGTGCACATCTCACTCTCACGCACGCGTCCTCGGTGTTTGATATTACATTCCTGATTGGAGATGACGGTCAGCGGAGCCACGTTTAGCACCATGTTGTTCCCTGTATCTATAGTGAAGGCGATGAGAAGAAGGGGAGGGCCTTTGGGTAGGATCCAAGGCTGGGCCTCCTTACCCCTGCACTGTGCTCTTACCTTTGGTTTCACCCCAGCCTGCGATCTCACACTTGGTCTCTGGAAGTACCACATACCGCTCAGGGGGCAAGCAGATCAGGGCCACGTGCTGGTTCAGAGTTGCCGGTCTTTGGCAGGAATGAGGGCACTCAGGGTCCGTGGCCACAAGGCCCAGCCCCACCTCTCACCCTCTTGACTTATCACACACCTCTCCAGCTTGAGCAGAACAAGCTGGGAGCCTGAAGGCCCGCACACCAACTTGGCCACTGGGACCCGCTGCAGGCCTGGGTCCCCAGGCCGTGGGTTCAGGAACATGGTGCCCAACCACACCTCATAGCCTATGAGAGGCACATGGCTGGGAGAGAAGCTCTGCTAAGTCAGTCGTGACTCATAGTCTGCAACCCCAAGGCTTACCTGTTGGCTCACCTGGGGAAGGTGGCTAAGGGGAAGATGAAGGCGGAGGAGTGGGATGAGGTGGGTCCCCAAACCCACGGAAGGCTCACCAGGAGGAGAAGCACTGCCGGGCAGTCAGTACCCACTGCTCCTTCACTAGGGATCCCCCACAGAAATGCTGGCCCTGCCTGGAGGAGGGGCAGGTAGGAGAGGGAAGAGTGAGTCCTGGCACACAGGCTGGAACTGCCGTTTCTTGGCTAGGACCTCTGCCACTGGAGGCCAGGGACAGGTTCCCACCCCCCACTGGCAGAAGCACAGTAGATACAGCCTCAGCTCCTCTCTTGGGGAGATGGGCAGTTGTGCCTCACCGATTGCGCAAGCTGACTGTCCAGGGTGAGTTCCCAGGCTGGCCCCCCACCACACGCAGCTTGGAGCGATGCCGGTCCACGGGAGGCACCCTCTTGCCACACTTCTCAAACAGCACTTGGTCTGGGGGACAGGATGGGCTGGATGAAACCCCGACTGCATGGAGAGAGGGGGCAAAGGGCCTCCGACCCGCCTGGCCCAAGTCCCTACCCGGGGGCTCCAGAATGGACGGTGGTTGGTCATCATCTGAAAGAGCCAAGTTCATCCGAGTTAAGAGAGCCAGCCTTCGGTCGTGGAAGCTGGGGGCGAGGCCTCGGGGAAGTGTCACCGGCGCTCACCGCAGCGCTGCAGTGCACAGTAGTCGAAGGGAGTCCTGGGATCAGTAGTGTAGCACCAGGGCCCGTGGCTATCCCCGTCAGGGTTCCGGCAGAAGTTCTCCTCCAGTTGTGCGTGTGGGGCGGAGGTAGGCGTGAACCTAGGCAGGAGGGGGAGCAAAATCAGCAGGGTAATCCCAAGGCCCCGCTGGGCTCCAGTTTGAGAGGCCACAGCGTGCCGCGTTTGGGTTAGCACAGACCTAAGGGGCCGGGCGCGCCGACCGACTCACTGCGACTTGTGTGGCGTCTGTGCGGACCAGCGCTGGCACCGGACGCCCTTTCGAGTCTTACTGACCGAGCCGCGGTACTGCTCCCCTGCGCCGTGGTAGCAGTCTGCGGTGGGCAGACAGGGACGGCCGTCAGCCGATTCTTGCTCAACCTCCGGCTAAGTAACTTCAGCCCTAACTTGGGCCTTACCCTCCGGCCGCACATCGTCGATGCAGCGCCGGATCTGGTAGCAGAAGGCCACCCGCATGCCAGGCCGCGATGTGAAACACCAGGGCGCCTCCGAGCCGTCGGGGTTCCGGCAGAAGTTCTCCCGAAGGTCCCTGGGCAGGCGCGCGGCTTAGCGCAGGTGGGTCCCAGCTGCCTCCAGCTGGAGCCCAGCCTCCGGCTCCGCCCCAGGCCCCGCCTTCCTCCAAGCCCCGCCCCGGGACCACTCTCTTCAGGTCCCACCCGCAGGAGGACGCCCCCAGCGACAGCCCGCGACCTCACTTGCACGCGTATTTCTCGGGCGCAAAGCGATGCTGATGCGGGTACTGTGCGTCCCAACGCTGGCAAGGCACACCCGTGACGGTGGTGTTGGCCGTGCCCCGGTAGCCCTCGCCCTTCCCGCGGAAGCAGTTCAGCGTCGTGGCTTCGTGGCGCGGCTGTGCCTCGGACCCTTGGATGGACCGTGGCCGGTCGGAGCCCGAGCCGGAGCTGAGACCCGGGCTCGGGCTGGGGCTGAGGCTGAGCCCCACTCCCGCGGGTCCCCAGCCGGGCCACGCCTACCCCGACCCCTTCCCCCAGCTAGGCCACGCCCCCCCACGCTTCCCAGGTGCCTCCCTGGCCCGGCCCTCGCGTCCTACCGCAGCGCGAGAGATCGCAGAATTCTCGCTCCACCTGCGGGTCGGTGGTGTAGCACCAGGGCCGCTCTGAGCCGTCCGGATTCCGGCAGTAGTTGTCGTCCAGGCTTTTGTCAAGGAACCTGGGGGCGGTAGCGGGGCGTGAACAAGACCCTGGGACTCAGGCCGTGACTGTTTCCTATACACTGCCTGATATCGGGCCCCGCCCTCACTACCCTAGCCTGGCCGCGGTGGCACTGAGCCCGCCCACGCGTACTTGCTGGGCTCAAAGGGGTGCGGGTGCGGGCGCTGCAGGTCCCAGCGCTGACACTCGCGTCCTGACTCGGTGCGGTCCACTGCGCCGCGGTAATCCTCGCCATTGCACCAAGTGCAAGCGGCTGGAAACACAGGGCCAGTGGGTTCGTGGACGGACGTGAGCATGCTCCTTCCGCCCCAGGCTCGACCAGAGCCAGTTACCCTCCCGGCAGGACTTGATGCCGCAGCTCTGGAAGCGCACAGCAGGGTCTGTCGTGTAGCACCATGGCCCTCCGGGGTCCCGGTCAGGGTTGCGGCAGAAGTTCTCCTCCAAGCCGTTCCGGAGTGTGGGCGTGTACCTGGGTGCGGAGAGCTGCAATACAGTGGCTGCTGGGGGCAGGCGTCCGCAAGAAGGGACAGAGGGGAGGTGCCTTTCACCTGTGGTCATTGGGGAACCTGTGGCTCCAGCGCTGGCAAGGTAGGCCACCTGTGGTGATGGCCACAGTGCCCCGGTACTTGACCCCATTATCCATGAGGCAGGTCCGCACATAGTCTGGAAGCAATAGACCCACGGTCAACAAGGCCTGAGGCCCCAGCACCCCCTCATCAGCTCGCCCTTCTCTGCAGTCACTCGCCTTTCTTTTGGAAGAGATCGCAACGCCCTGAACGCTGCAGCTGTGTGTGGGGTGAGTCTTGAGTCCATGGGAGCAGCTGGCAACCATGGCTGCTCACGTTGTAGTGGAAGGCCCTGGAAGGAGGAGGCACAGGATCACCCAGTGCCCAGGTTCCCCTGCCCCCACCCTTATCTAGGTCCTGTTGCCAGTCACCTGCAGTCCAATAGGCGCCCGCAACGCCCTGCACATTCCTCAGCATCTGTCGCATCGTCTTGCCAAGGCCCAGGCCCCTCTGCATGTAGCAGGTGTTGGAGCTCTGTACCCCGGAGTATCTGGAAGTCATTTAAAGGCGAGCGCTGCCCTGCGTGGTGGGCATGCATGTGGGTTCATGTATATCCATACTTCATTCATTCAGGGGATCAAAGCTACAAGGCTCTGGGATGGGCTTAGTGGATACATTCAAGGGTCAGACCCCTGTACAGGGTGGCAGAAGCCGGCCCCGACATGGTAACTATTACCTGTGCCCCTGTTTTTTGGGCAAGGCACCAGACTCAGGTTTAAAACATTCTCTGTAGGAGAGCAGTGGGAGGTGGTGCTTGCCCTCTGGAACTTGTTTCATCTCATCTCTCAGCTGAGAATGCCAAGGCTCAGAGCTATCATACTACCCAGGCAGAGGCTCAACCCAGGCATTCCCACTTCAGACCTGGTCTCTCGCTAGCAGGGCATGTGCTAGGTTAGAGGGTTAGATCCGCCTCGTGAGGGGTAACTGCCTGCATGTGTGAATGCATCAGCGCGGTCCCAGCACTGCCTCGATGCTACAGCAGATGTTCTAATACAGGCCTGAATAGGCAGTGTGTGTCTGTATTCCTGGGCCACCCAGCTCTGTGCAAGGAGCCAAGACCTCACTTTGCCATGCCCAGTGAGCTCCTGGCTTGGACAGCAGATGGGTCTGGGGCTGACCCCTTCCCGAAAGCAGATGGGGATCAGTGGGGTTGGGGGCACACTCACCAGGGACCCCTGCGCACTGCATCAGAAGGAGCAGAAGTGGGAACCACCCCATCCCCCTGGCTGGAGGCTGCACTGTGATCCACCACAGCCCCATCCGGGAAATTGTGAAACCTGTCCCTACGGGATTGGGTGGCTCTGGTTCCACACCCCCACTCCAGGCCTGCTGGGGCCTGACCTGAGACCCAGGAATGGGGGTGGGGTCAGGCCTCAGGTCCCTGGGTGAGGGGCGAGCGACCCTCACTCTGGCACAGCTAGCAGGTGAGAGGCCACCCTATGTAGGAGGAAGTTGTTGGAAACGTTCAGTGGGGATTCTTGAAGTGCCCTGGGGTAGGAGTGGAGCCGGCTACAGCCTAGGCTGCTCTGGAGGGAAGGGCAGTATGGGTATGGTTGTTGCCAGAGGCCTCAGTTCCAGCCCCTAGGTGGTGATATTAAACCTTTCTGAGCCTCAGTTACCCCCTGGAAAGTGGGGAACGTTCCCTGCCCCAGCCCCAAGGCAGCCTGCCCCTTTTGCTGCTTATCGGGCCCCAGCTGTAGGCATATGGGCCCACGCCCCTGACAGCAGAGCCCAGAGAGGACGCCCTCGCCCCGTCAGAGGTGTCTTCCCAAGGAAGGTAAGCGAGGCCACCTGTCTGGCCTGAATGGAGGTGGCAGGTAACAGGTAGCAGGGACCCTGGCAGGAGAGGCCTGTCAGACGTCCTTAGGGATCATCTGGGTCGGGCCTCCAAGTATGGGTAGGAGTTGGAACAGGCGGGCTGGAGCTCCCAGTTAAGACATTGCGTTCCGACATGGCTGGGCTAGGAGCTCCTCCTGCGCAGGCGGGGGTCGGGGGCTCTGGCGGTCTGGCGGTCGGGCATTCCAGCGAGGCAAAGGCCGGGAACAACCCGGCGGGAGGCGGCGAAGGTGGCGGGAGGTGGCGATGGTGGCGGAAGGGGCCCCCTGGCGGAGGCCGATCGCTGGCCGGTGCGCGTGCGCAGTGGGCGCTCAGTTTGACCCCGGACGGATGCCGTAGCCGAAAGGCTGGGCGGATGTTGTGAGCCCGGACTCCGCGGCCGAGGCTGGGGGTGAGTGAGGGGCGGCCCGGCCCGGCTCCCAGCGGGCGGATCCCCGCGCCTCCCTGCGCGGCCCGGGCCGATCCAGTGCGCGGGTGCTCCCCGCGCGGGGGTTGCAACCTGTGGTGCGGGGCTCTGGTCTGGAACTGGCCTGGAGGATCCTCCGGAGCTTGTGGCCGGGTGGGGGCGACTTGGGGGAGACAGACGCTGCCCTCCGCGTCCTTGGGCTCCGAGATGGAGTCGGTTCGGTTCCGAGCCCGATCGGCGGGGCTAGGCAGAATCGACGTGGGAGGGAGCCCCCGAGCAAAGTCAAGGTCTGCCTCTCACCTGGGTCCTCAGCACCTGACGTCCAGAGTGGATGTCTGGAACGTTTACTGATCCGATGAGCGACCGCGTGTGCTCTGTCCTGCGGCTGCTCGGAGGGAGAGGGGCAGCAGTCGTGGGCGCCCGCGGGGGGCGGCGGGGCGGCGGGGCGGCAGAGTCACTTTCCCCGGGGGCAAGCGCAGTTCCGACTGGGAATGGGCAAGGGTGCGTGATGGGAGCAGAGGGGCTGTCTGGGGTGAGGTAAGAGACTGCGGAGAAGGGGGTGCTGTCTAAACTAGTGCGGGAAGGCCAGGCTCTAGGCCGGCGCCGGCTAATAGAACTCTGTGTGATGATGGAAGTCTTCGGTATTTTCTGGTGTCTAGTACTGTAACCATTAGCCACATGTGGCCACTGAATCCTTGAAATGTGGCTAATATAACAGACATTAAGTGTAAAGTTTTTTAAACTTTAAAAAGTTGCTACTGTGTTGGACAGCGTTAGACAAGGCTGGCACCAGCGACTTAGGGAAGCTTCTGAAGCAGCTGTAGCAATACCCCCAGGAAGGATGAACAGCAATGGGAAGACCAATAGGCTCCGCAATGAGGACCGGACAAGGGGCAGCTCTGATGGGTGGGAGGCAGTGTGTGTGAATGGGAGCAAGACAACCTGCAGGCCTTTGGACAAGAGAAGGAAGGGTCCTGGAGCGGAAGAAGGAGGCCCTGGCCTTGGGTATCAAGCAGGACTTGGAGCTGGAGGTGGCGCCAAACCTTGGGATGATGGACGACAGTACTGTGTGGTGTAGGGTTCTCTCCTGGATACGTGCTGGACCCAGGGTGGCTATGACTGTGAAGGACACAGGGGCTCTGCAGCTAGGCCACCTCACTCTGGATACTTTGGTTTGATTTTCCCGGGGTTGAGGCATTTAGTTGGGTTCAACAAACATATATCTGGCACCTGCTCGGTTGGGCCCTGAGCTGAGCATAGGGACATGGGCCCTGTCACATGGACCTGTTACATGGGGCCCTACATGTCCTCCCTTGCGGTGTAGGAAGCTGGGAGCCCCTGCTTTCCTCTGCCCTGGGTTGGTATGTGTGTGAGTGTTCCTGCACCTGGCCTGCTCCCGAGCCTTCCTGCTACCCTGGGGCTGAGGTCAGTATGGAAGCCCTTCGCTGGCTTCATATAGACAGTCTCTGCCTCTGGCTCAGCCCTCAGGACCACTGGCTGCCCACAAGAGATGAAGGATGGCGTCCAAGGGGGCTGGCATGCCTTTTTCCCGCAAGAGCTATAGGCTGACTTCAGATGCTGAGAAATCCAGGGTTACAGGTAAGGGCTGGCAGGGCTGGGAGGAGGCTCTTTGTGTTGAGGAAAGGAGAAGGAAGAGACAAAGGTGGCAAAGTCTCAGGTCCAGTGAGCCTCGGGCCTTGCTGCGCCCCTGGACCTGTCAGCCAGCTCTTCTCCACCAGCTGCCATGGAGCAGTGCACCCAACATGACTGCGCCCCTGACCCCTGTGGCTGGCCTAGGACCAGGAGCCTTTGGGGCCAGCAGAGGCTGCGAGCTGGACTGACCGTATGACCCTTCTCTCCCTTCTGACCTGTGACCCAGGCATCGTGCACGAAAAGCTACTGAATGACTACCTGCACCGCATCTTTTCCTCTCCTGACCATGCACCCACCGCAGCCACCAGCAGGTATGGCCGGGTGGGTAGCCCTCCTCACTCTGCAGGACCAGATCAGAGGCTGGAGGCTGCGTTGTGGGGAAGGGAGCCGGGGCTCTGGGTAGGCGGGCTTGGGTTCCTGCCGCTCCTGGCTATGAGACCTCCGGTCGGACTCTGTCTTCTGGACTCTGCTTCTTCCTTTCCCCTGTCAGTGCTAGTACCTTCCTTCTGAGGGAGGTGTGGGAGCTAGGGGGGTGGTGCCCGTTCAGCACTCAGCATAGCACCTCACACCTACTGCACGCTCAGCATCGGTGCCTTGTACGTCTGCCCACACCCCTCCCCACACTGGCCCTCTGCAGCCTCTGCCTGAATCTATGAAGTGCAGACCCAGTAGCCCTTTTTCCTTGCAAGTTTAATGCATTTAAGTTTAGTCCATATCAAAGTTACAAGTTTGCTTTAGCAGAAACTTAGAAGAAGAAAAAGCATCTGCCATCTCTTTTATTTTAACATGACTATTTGAGCATGAATTTTTTTTCTGTTTTCTTTATCTCACAATGTATGTAGTTTGGACTATGCTGTATAGAAAAATTTTTTTTAATTAAAAAAGTTTTTGTCACCGTCAGTCCTTTTTTAAAAAAAAGGTTTTATTGAGGAATAATTGACGTACAATAAACAGCATGTATTTAAAGTGTGCAATACAATGAGTTTTAATATGAATAACTTGTGAAACCATCACTACCATCAAGATAATGGACATATCCCTCACCTCCAAAAGTATAATGACATTGAAATCCTGTTTTTGTCGTCACGTGGGAGCCCCTGAGTGTTTTGCTATGTTACAGATTGATCCCGATGGGCACTTTTTAGGGCCAGGGGTCAGCCCTTAGGCACGCCCTGGTTTGGAGGGGCTTTTGCTTTTGTAAACAATGCTGTGAGGATGGCCAGGGTTGTTGGAATTATGAGCTAGAGTATTAGAACTGCAGTCACTTTTAAGGGTATTGCTAAATTACTTCTTGAAAGGGTCATACGGATCCTCCCTCTCTGCAGTGAGGCTTGTGTGTCCCCCTTGCCAGCCTGGGCTGTTCTGTCTTTCACAATCTTTGCTCTCTGGGCAGGCACAAAGGGCAGCATTGTTGCCCGTTCCATTTAAGCGCCTGTGGTGGCCAGGGGGTTGCTACTTCTGGAGGGCTGCTGCCCACCTCCACCCCAAACGCAGTCCTGGCCTGCTCTCAGGACCATCTGATCCCTACTTCATTTGATACCAGAAATGGTCCTGCTGCCACTGGTGCTGCGGCTGCCAGGAGGGAGAGCAGGTGGAAGAGCCATCAGTCAGTGGTGGTGAGGATGGAGAACCCTGGGCTGGGACCTGGGCAGCCAAGAAAGGGCAGGCCCGTGCTGGGTTTGGCCAGCTGGGCAGCACTGCAGGCCCTTGGAGAGGCTGAGTCTCAGGCCGCCCTCTCGCAGCTGCTCTTGAGAGCAGGGACAAGCCTCCAGCAGCCATCCCAAGTGCGGGCCATGAAAAACTGTTGCGGAAGCCTCCTTCTCCTTGGGCCATTGGGGTGCTCGGAGATGAGGCTGGCTGCAGCCTTCAACATCGATGGCTGAGCACTCAAACTGCATGGCCACGACCTGGCCTTGGTCTGGGGCTCAGCAGGAATACGGAGGAGGCTTGGTGCGTCTCCACCTGCTGTAGCTCAGGGTCAGTGGTGGCTCACCCCAGGGGAGGATGCTGTCCCTGAGCCTGGGTTGAAGCTACTTTGCCAGAGAATCAGTGCTTTAGCCCATCTACACCCCCTTCCAGACCTGCGCTCCAGGCAGATGAATGGGGTAGGAGCTGGGATTAGAGGTGGAAGAGCAGGTACTGGCAGCCTGTGGGCTCGTTCCAGAGGGGCATCGAGCCTCTGCTCCGCCTGAGCCATGCTAGTTTCCACCACTTCATTCCCTGCTATTCTTAGTGCTGAACTCAGGGCAGACTGGCCAACATTAGACAGAGCCCTTTATCTGGGCATGTGTGCTGGGCGGATGAAGGCGCCACTCAGGCAGATTTGCCCCTTTGGCTGGGGCAGGTGGCCAGTAGGTGGTTCATGTGCTCTCCTGGCCCGTACAGGTGGGTATAGGATAGAGCCAGGCAGCAGCTCAGAGGGCTGGGCCCTGAGCTGCCAGGACATGTCTGATTCAACGCACAGATTTCCCTGGCTGGGTGGTGGGGAGACCGGAAGGCCTGGGGTCCGGGCCTGGACTAGCTGGCCTTGGTTCTGACCACCTTGGGGACTGGCATTTCTCCCAGCTTTCCTTTCCCAGGTATAATCAACACAACAACCTTGGAGAGCGGGCAGGTTGTGGGCTATGCAGGGAGCACACATGAGTCCCTAGAGTCTTCACAGATTCTCTGCCATACAGCTGTTCCTTTCTCCAGATGGGGGAATTAAGGCTTAGAGAGGGCTCTTTTTTTTGACAGTCCTGAGGTACAACAAATTGGACTTGTCATAATTTTCAGTTTAATACATAATCTAGCCTCCGGACCCCAGCATGCCGAAATTTAGGACTAAGCACCCAAAGCTCCGGGGAAAGGGAGTAGGAGAGGGGTTTAGTGTCATCTAGGGGCTGGTTTCAAGGCCTTTTGGGCCCCTCGCAGCCTCTCGCTCTCCCCAGGAAACCCCTGAACTTCCAGAAACTGCCAGAGCATCTGGACCAGCTGTTACAGGTGGACGACGAGGATGAGGAGAGCCAGGGTACGTGGCAGCTCCTGGAATGGGATTGGAGGTGCCAGGGCTGGACCCTGGTGCCGTGGGGGCTGCCCTGGGGAGATCAGTGTACTCTGTGCCTTCTGTCAGACCCTGCGCCCTGCCCGACCCCACACCCACCTCTCCTCTTTTCAGGACAGGTTGAAGGGCGGCTTGGCCCATCCACTGTGGTCCTGGACCACACAGGTGGCTTCGAGGGGCTTCTTCTGGTGGATGATGACCTCCTGGGGGTGAGTGAGGGCAAGGCGTGGGGCCCCAGGTCCAAGCCCCTCCTGACACAGCCCTAAGCTCTTCCTGATGTGGCCCTGGTGTCCTTACCTTTCTTGATGGGTCTGTAGCCAAAAGTCTCTCCTGAGGTGACCCATTGAGCCCTCAGTTCCCAAACCCCCCTGACAGAGCTCTGACCCCTCTTGGTGGACCTCCGGCCCAAGCTCTTCCTACCCTAGCCGTGAGCCCCTCTTGTCATGCCCCTGGCCCAGAGTCCCTGATGCCACAGGCCTAGGCCCTCCCACCCTGTGATAGGCACGCACCACCAAGGCGAGCTAAGTGGAGGTGGGGCCGTTCTCCCTTGGGGAGGCACTTTGTGTGCCTGGGAGGAGGCTCAGCACCCCTGCCCTTCCCCCAGGTGATTGGACACAGCAACTTTGGCACCATCCGCTCCACCACATGCGTGTACAAAGGTGAGACCGTGCTCCTCTGTGGCGCAGGGGGTCAGGGAGAATCGAGAGCCCCGGCCTGAGGAGTGAGGCAGTTTCTGTTTACCTGCTGGGCCTGACTTGGCTTTTTCCAGGGAAATGGGTCTACGAGGTGCTCATCTCCTCCCAGGGGCTCATGCAGATCGGCTGGTGCACCATCAACTGTCGCTTCAATCAGGAGGTATATGGTGGAGGGAAGCGGCCCTCCCAGGGAGAGCTCCTGCTGCCCCCCAGCTGCTTCCGGTCTGCTCTGGACCCTCCCCCGACTGCCCTCGGGAGGAGGAATGTGTCCCACCGCTGCCCAGGGCAAGCCAGCCCGAAAAACAGCCCTCACTCCTGCCCTCAGAGCATCAGCCCCTTCTATAGAGCCGTGTGGGTCCCAGGTTGGTGGCTGGAGGGCTCTGGCCCTGCCCCTGCCCACCTCCCCAGGCCCTCACAGACCTTCCTCCCTAGGAGGGAGTTGGAGACACACACAACTCCTATGCTTATGACGGCAACCGTGTGCGCAAGTGGAATGTGACCACGACGAACTACGGCAAGGTGAGGGCCGAGCCCCCCGTGATACCTGCCTCATGTCCTTCCCCACAGCTTGGCAGGACCACTGGGCAGCCATGAGGGAGGGGGCAGGGTCTCAGGTCCTCTGTACTTGGGTCCGTGTCCCCTGGGTGGTAGTGGAGACACAGCGCAAGGCACAGAGTGGGCAGGCTGCCAGGCTTCTGCACATCTGTAAGGCCTCCTTCCCTGGCAGGCGTGGGCAGCAGGGGACATCGTGAGCTGCCTGATCGACCTGGACGATGGCACTCTGTCCTTCTCCCTGTGAGTCTTCGGCCTCTCCATAGGCCTAGCCTCCGGGACCTCCCCGGTTGCCCTGTTTCCCAGTCCCTGGATGGGGGTAGCCTGAGGGTGGACAGCCCCAACAGGGGCCTGCTCACTGTCCTGTCTTGACCACGTTTTTCTTAGCACTGGCTCACAGGCCCTCCCTTCTGCTCCAGGAATGGCGTGTCGCTGGGCACGGCCTTTGAGGACTTATCCAGGGGCCCTGGCATGGCCTACTTCCCAGCCATCAGCCTCTCCTTCAAGGAGTCCGTGGCCTTCAACTTCGGCAGCCGTCCCCTGCGATATCCTTTTGGGGAAGAAGGCTGTGGGGCTGCTTGCAAAGTCTTGGGGAAGCTGAGATGGGGGCTCCCTGCCCCAGGAACTCTGTGGGCTGGTGGTGGGCTCTGGCTGTCTCAAGGAGTGAGTAGGGTACAGCTTTCTGGGTGCCGAGGACAGCAGTTCTTGCAGCACCTTTGTAAGTGGGTATCATTATTATCTCCACTGAACAAATGAAGAGCACAAAGTGACGAAGTGTCACCCCACAGACGGTAAGTGGGACAGTGTGATGCAAAGCAGGCCGTCTGACTGCTCAGCCCTGTCCTGGAGCCCAGGCCCCTCCTCAGAGCTCAGTGGGGAGGGGCGGGTGTGTCTGAGCCCCAGGTCCAGTAGTGCTGGCTTAACTCTGTGGCACCTACCCAGTGGCGGGCTTCCGGCCCCTGCAGGACCCACCGCACGCTGACCTGGTGCGGGCACAGAAGTTGCTGGGCTGCTTCCGGGCAGTGCTCAGTGTGGAGCTGGACCCCGTGGTGAGCCAGGGTCTAGGCCGGGGAGCTGGGCCCCTTCTCCCACCCTCTGCCCCTCACAGTCTTCTCTCCTTCCCTGGACACAGGAAGGGCGGCTGGTGGAGAAGGAGAGCTCCGAGTGGCAGTTGCAGGGCCAGCCCACTGTCCTGCTCACACTGGCCCACATCTTCCATCGCTTCGCGCCGCTCCTGGTGAGGGGACATTAGGGAGGGGAAGAGGCAGGCCTTGGTGGAAGCGCCTGTGCTAGAGGCTGGGCTGCTGAGGTGTGTGAGGTCCACACCTTCACCTGGCAGGGGCCCCACGTAACCAGAGCCCTCAGACCTGAAGGATGTCAGCCAGCAAAGGAAGCGATGCTTCCAGCTGAGGGTCTCAGGGGATGTCCTAGAAAGACACTTGGGAGGTAATGACATCACAGGCCAAGGGAACTGCGTGTTCAGAGCCCAAGAGGGGGTGTGGGGCAGTGACCCTTGTGCCTCAGTCAGACCCCCGAAGCGCTCATCTGTGTCTTAGGGCTGCTTGAGGGGACCCATAGACCCATCTATGCTGTGGCCTTAGCCACGTGCCAGGGCAGGAGTGCCCTGAGTAGGACGGAAGGCCACCACCTCACCAGTGCCCACCCTTGCTGCAGCGCAAGGTGTACCTGGTGGAGGCCGTGCTCATGAGCTTCCTGCTGGGCGTCGTGGAGGCGGGCACCCCCGCACAGGCGCAGGCCGTCGTGCACCAGATCCTGGACCTACTGTGGCTCTTCATGGAGGTGAGGCTCTTGACCTCAGGCTTAGGCCAGGTTGTCAGGCTCCACTGACGGAGGGTCTTGCGAATGGCCGTCCCCGAGCCTGGTAGGTGCAGCCCGGCATCTCTCCCCAGGACTATGAGGTACACGACTGCCTCAAGCAACTGATGATGTCCCTGCTGCGTCTGTACCGGTTCTCACCCATCGTCCCAGACCTGAGCCTACAGGTGGGCACTCGTGACACTGTCCTGAGCCCCTCGGGCCTTACCCGCCCCCTCTGAGCATCTCCTTCCCACAGATCCACTACCTGCGGCTCACCGTCACCATCCTGAGGCACGACAAGTCACGCAAGTTTCTGCTAAGCAACGTCCTGTATCCTCCCCTGGCTGCCAGGCAGGCCAGATGTAGTGCCCTGTAGGGTCAGCAGAGGCCAGGGAGGGCAGTGTGCGTCTGGCCAGGGTCCCCAGAGAGGCTCAGGAGGACAGAGCCACCCAGTATGTGAGTCCTTGTTCCAGGACGAGCCCTCCCAGCACCTTCTCTACAAAGCAGGGAGGGTAGGACAGCGGCCCAGGCCACTGGCCAGCCTGAGCAGGGACCTCCTGATGGGTTACATAGAGGTGTGGGGGTGTCACCAGGGCCCTTTTATCTGCGTTCCACAGCGGGGGTTCCTACAAGATCTAGGAGTCAGCCCTTCCTGCTTCCCCAAAATGTCCACGATGCGTGAAGAGAGCATTGGGCCCCAGGCTGGGAAGCCTGTGCTAGTAGCTGTTTTTTCTCTCCATCTTCCCTCTCTCTGGGGTCTTCAGCCTCCAGTGTGCAGAAACAAACTGGGAGACGGAGAGACCACCTGGCCCTCTCTCGAGCCTGTCCCACAGTCACCTGTCCGTGTGACAAGCCTTCATTGTGCACTTGCTGGGGACCAGGCTTAGTGGGCTTGTTGGCACAGGTCTCCTCGGAGTCATGTGGGTTGGGGAGACAGGCACATGCGGAGGGAGGCGGGTTTCGGCGGGGCTTCCCGGGAGGTCTGCAGGGGTGTGGGGTGCCCTTCGGTGGATGGAGCTCTCTCTGCCTTAACGAGCACCAGTTTCGACGTGCTCCGGTCCGCAGTCTTCTTTTACATCAAGTGCCCGCTGCGTGTGGAGGAGGCCGGCCTGCAGGAGCTCATCCCCACCACCTGGTGGCCCCACCGCTCCAGCAGGGAGGTGGGTAGACAGGGAGGGGGGGCGGCTTAGAATGAGGGCCCGTGCAGGGTGTCGGAGCCCCGGCACACAGCAGTGAAGCCCCTTCCTCAGCCCGGCCGGCCCGAGGGTGGCACAGTGGGTGGGGTCAGTCCGGGCTGAGCCCTGCTGCCTTCCCTCCCTGCCCCTGCGTAGGGCAAAGATGGTAAGGAGGCGAAGGATGAAACGGCAGAGGAGCGGCTGCGGCGGCGTGCCTACGAGCGCGGCTGCCAGAGGCTGAAGAAGCGCATTGAAGGTCCGGCCTGCCTGGGCGCTGGGGGGGCTGGAGGATTGTGTGCATGTGTAGTTGGGGGTGCTTGGTGGTGACCATGCCTAGGCCGGGCTCAGGGACCCCCAGTGGTGAAGCCCTATCCAAACCTGCCCCCCCTCCTGCCTCTGGGAGCCTGAGGGCAAGGCCCTGTGGAAGAGGGCTCAGTGTGGTACTCCCCACCCCACCCCCAGCGGTGGAAGAACTGCAGGTCCAGATCCTGAAGCTGCTGTTGAACAATAAAGACGACAATGGGGTGAGTGACGCCCAGACCCGTGTGGGTCCCTGGTGGGGCGGGGGCTATACTGGGCCTTGCTCAAGACCCAGAGGGCAAGGCTGGCTTAGGGTCCCCTGGCAGGGTCCAGGCTCAGGCAGGGCCTTGAGTAATCAGTCGGGCCAGCATCCTCAGCTCATCGCCCCTTCGTTTTTCCTTCCCCTGAAGGGTGAAGCTTCTAGGTACATCTTCCTGACCAAGTTCCGAAAGTTTCTGCAAGAGAATGCCAGTGGCCGGGGGGTAGGTGTCTATCCGGCCAGTGCGCACCATGGGCCTCTGGCTGTGTTCCAGGGTCTGCACCCTGGGCTTCTAGCTCCTTCCAGCCTGCCATGTCCCTGCCTAGCCCTGCTCCTCTGCTGCCCTGCCCTCCCTGCCCAGCCCAGGGTCCTGGGGCCGAGCCTTGGATGAGGCTGGGCTCTGGGCTGGCACAGATGCATGTCTTACACCCTGTGCCCACAGAACATGCCCTTGCTCTGCCCCCCTGAGTACATGGTCTGCTTCTTGCACCGGCTGATCTCTGCCCTGCGCTACTACTGGGATGAGTACAAGGGTTCGAACCCCCATGCCTCCTTCAGTGAGGGTGAGTGGGGCCAGGACCTCCAGTCTAGAGGCTGAGCACAGCTGGGCACAGGGGGGCCCAAGGCTTGGCTTGGGGTGGGGTAGCTGCCCAGGCTGCCTGCCCAGTTGAGTCCTAGCCCACACATGGGCAGCTTTTCTACTGGGTATAGTATAGTATAGTATAGTATCGACTGGGTATCCCGAGTATCGACTGGGGTCGCAGAGCCCTGCACTCGCGGACTGCCGAGCCCAGGCTTGTGCTGACTGTCCCATGGGCGCCTTTCGTGCGTCCCAGCCCACCCAGCCTCCTGTGTAGTCCTTTGTAGGGGTGCCTCGGGTGGGCTCTGAGGTGCTGGGGCCCTGTGTTTAGATGGGAAAGAGTCCTCAAGGGTCAGGGGGAGCCTAACGTGCCCTGGATTGGGGGATACCCCATAGGGCTGGGCTCGGGATCTCGTTTTCCTCTGAGCGACTCACAGCCAAGAATGCCCACCTCCTTCAACTTATGTTGTGCAGTTGTTGGCACTGGCCTGGCATGGTGGAGGGTGGGGGAGGTAGGATAGGCCACTCTGCATCTCTGTGTGGCTGTGGCCAAGGCCCGGGTGCCCTCTGCGAGGCTATAGGAGAGGGCTGGCCTCTGGGGGGTCTTCCTTCTGGGCTTTGACTGCTGGCCTCCCAACTCCTCGCAGAGGCCTATATCCCGCCCCAGGTCTTCTATAACGGCAAGGTGGACTACTTCGACCTGCAGCGCCTTGGAGGCCTCCTCTCGCACCTTCGGAAAACCCTCAAAGGTGCGTTCCAGCCGGTGGGCAGTGAGCGGGTCAGGGCGTGGTGGGCAGCAGTCCCTGAGCCAGCACTGCCACGAGCGCTGTGCTAACCTGTGCCCACCAGAGGGCGCCCGAGTATCGACCTGCTCTCCAGGAGATGCTGATTGCCCACTTGGCTTCTGGTTTTGGGTCCAGCCATCCCTTTCCTTGACCACCGACCCCAGGGGACGTCTGGGAGCGCTGTTATGAAATGGGGGAAGCTGTGATGACAGTGGGGGGGGTCACGGGATCTTGGTGAGGTCGCGGGTGCTGGAGGGGTGTGTATACACTTGCTGCCTGAACTGCTTGTAAGGATGAACACAAACGTCTCTAGGCACAGGGCTGAGAGCACAGCGCAAGCAAGGGCAGGGACGCCAGAAAGGGCCCAGCAAGGCCTGGAGACGGAAAGCAGCTAGTGTGCTGGAGGAAATGCAAGGGAGCAATGGGCAACGAGGCCAAGGGCAGAGTCTGCAGGCTACAAGGCAGGTCCAGGGCCGGGGAGTGAGGTCGGGGTTCTGTGTTGTTAAGACGCTCCCTCTGGCTGCTGAGGTGCTTAGAATGGGGTGTGAGGGTGAGGGCCAAGAAAGGAAACGGGGTAGCCAGTTGTCTAGGCAACAGAGAAGGTAGGGAGAGGGCATGGGTGAAGGGGAGGAGTGAAGGATGACCCCAGGCTTCTTGCCAAAGGCTGTGGGAATGGGGCAGCATCAGGGAGAGGGGCTTCAGGAAGAGGCTAAGATGACAAGTTTGGTGCATTGGAGGTGCCTGGGGACACAGCCAGGACCAAGGCCTGGTCTGGAGGCAGAGGTGGTATGCTCAGCTGTCAGTGTAGAGGCAGGAACAAGCCTACAGTGAGGCCTGGACCCCCTGGGGGTGCGAAGTGAGGTGAGCAGAGACCGAGGCAGCCCTGGAGCTCCTTTTGTTTATACCGTGTTTCCCTGAAAATAAGATCCAGTCGGACAATGAGCTCTAATGTGTCTTTTGGAGCAAAAATTAATGTAAGACCCGGTCTTATTTTACTATAAGACCAGATCTTATGTAATATAATGTAATATAAAACCGGGTCTTATATAATATAATGTAATGTAATATAATAATACTATACTATACTATACTATAATATATAATATAATGTAGGGTCTTATATTTATTTTTGCTTCAAAAGACACATTAGAGCTGATGGTCTGGCTAGGTCTTATTTTCGGGGAAACATGGTAGGGCAGGACAGGAGGAAGTGATAGAGCAGTCAGAGAAGTAGGAAGGTCCCTGCAGGGCGTGACAAAGACAGAAGGACTGGCAGGGAGGGCTCTGAGGGGGATGCCTCCTGCTACCAGGTCCCTGCGAAACCAGGGACCCTGGGATGCAGAGTGAGGGCTGCTGGAGTAAGTGGCGTGAGGCCCAGGCCCAGTGGTAAATGGGGACCTCCTGCCTGTGAGGAGGACCTCCTGCCTGTGAGACCTCCTGCCCAGCCCGCGGTGCTCTCTCGCCGTCCTGGGCAGCTCCACCGTTACCTCCCATCCCTCTGCTAGCCTGAGTGCCCTCTTGCCATTCTTCCCAGATGATCTTGCCTCCAAGGCCAACATCCTGATCGATCCCCTGGAGCTCCAGGCGGCCACCATGGATGACCTGGACGAGGACGAGGAGCCAGACCCAGCTGCGGCCCAGGTGCCGCGGTAGGGGCAGGCAGTGGGCCGGGTGTTGGGCTGTCCCTCTCATAAGGGCAGGGGTGTCACCCAGGGCCATATCCCTCTCCACGGAGGCAAGGAGCTTCTCACCAGGCCTTGCTGTTGGTGGAGGCATGAGCCTTCCCGTCCATTCCCAGTCCCAGGAATCAAGGGAGCCCTAAGTGGGTCAGGTCCTGGGGAGCTGAATGGCGCCTGGCCTCCTCTCTCCACCACAGCGCCCCATGCAGGCCCTGGCCATTGGGGGCGCGCTGCCCCTGCCCCGGCCCGGCTGGCTCAGCTCGCCGACCCTGGGCCGAGCTAACCGCTTCCTCAGCACAGCGGCTGTGAGTCTGATGACCCCACGGCGGCCTCTGAGCACCTCGGAGAAAGTGAAGGTCCGCACGCTGAGTGCCGAGCAGAGGACCCGGGAGGACAGTAGGTGCCCAGCGGGGCCAGGCATAGCATCGAAGGGTTCTTCTACCATGTACAACCCCCCTCCCTGGGCAAAGCCAGGATACACTCCCAACCTCCCGGTCCTGTGGCCTGGCACTCTCTCAAGGGCGTGGGAAGTACACTCTGAGGGCAGGAAATCGATGCTACAGAAATAAGTCCTGGAGCCGCAGGACCTTGCCCAGCCCCTCCCCGGTGCTGTCCCTGCAGGTCCCTCCTTGGGCCCAGGCTGGGGGAGAGGGCTTCCTTCTCCTGCTGTGAGGCCAATCCTGGCCCCACAGGCCTAGGAGAGAACTGGAATGGCCCCGCCCCTGACCCTGCCCTTTCCCCTTTCCCTAGTTGAGGGCAGCCACTGGAATGAGGGCCTGCTGCTGGGACGGCCCCCCGAGGAGCCTGAGCAGCCCCTCACTGAGAATTCCCTGCTGGAGGTCCTGGACGGCGCCGTCATGATGTACAACCTCAGCGTTCACCAGCAGCTGGGCAAGGTCGTGTACCGTTGGTCCAGCACATGCGTGTGCATGCGTGTGTGTGTGTGCCCACATGTGACCCGGGTCTGCACGTGGGCATGTGCTATAGCAAGACTGACTCCTGTCAGTGCTTTTTAGGCCACACCTGGCTGACTTTTGGCGGAGGGGGCTGTCCTGGGCTTGAGGTTGGGAGCTTGGCAGGGCTGGGGTCCAGGCTGGGTCCAGAGAAACGTGGGTGAGGTGCCCAAGGGTCACCGTGGACATGTGGTGTCCATTGCTCTAGATGGTGGGTGTGTCCGATGATGTCAATGAGTATGCGATGGCCCTGAGGGACACAGAGGACAAGCTCCGCCGGTGCCCTAAGCGGGTAAGGCCTGGACAGGCAGGTGGTTCTTTGAGAGGGAGGAGTAGTGCAGAGGGGCAGCTTACCCACTTGGGGTCCCCAGGGCAATCCACAGAGGAAATCTGGCCTGGCCTGCCCCTCCCTGTGGGGGTTGCCCCAGCAATTTTTCCTGTCCCCACCCCCACGCTGGCCACACCACATCAGTGAGAAGGGGCTGAGCCCCATCACCCAGCCGAGGCCTGTGCCAAGGTGCCCCCCCAGTCCGCTAAGCGCTGATGCAAACCAACTGTCCTCATCAATTATGGATTCGACCCTGAGTGCTTCCTTGGCCCCTGCAGAGTCAGCAGGAAGCAGAGCCTGGCTCCCCCACTCCCCTGGAGCCCTCCTCCTGTAGCTCTCCTGTCCTGGGGAGCAGGGCCAAGCATGCCCAGGCTGGGCTGCCTGAGCCGACTGCCTGCCCCCAGCTGTAAATAGAGCCCCCGGCTTGGCCAGGGCCAGAGCAGCTGCCAGAGCTGCAGCTCACTACGGAGGCCCTGGGGTGCCCCGGCCAGGGGCTCACAGAGCCCCAGCTGCATCTCGCTTCCACATTCTGAAGGGATGACCATAGCCCTGAGGCTTGCTCAGGCTCACCAGCAGTTCAGAGGCAGAAGAGGGGTTTGAAGAGTGGAACCAGGTCTGCCCAATCCTTTGCCTGCCCCTGGCACCAGTGGGGCCCCCACAAGGCTGCGTGGGGAAGGCAGGATGGGTCTGGGTGTGGGGTCATGTCCTGATCGTCTTTTCTCCTTGGGTGACAGAGGAATGACATCCTTGTGGAGTTGACCAAGAGCCAGAAAGTTTTCTCAGAAAAGCTGGACCACTTGAGTCGCCGTCTTGCCTGGGTCCATGCCACCGTCTACTCCCAGGTGAGCAGGTGTGGCCTTGGCCAGTGGCTGCTGCTCTCCCCAGTGTCACTGGCTAGTCACAGATTGGGCAGGGCTGTGCCGGCCCCTTGACGCTGCCTGCTGCCCCAGGCCTCTGGCACACGTGCCCCCTCCCGACCCCTCCTCCTCCTTCTACCACCCCATGCCGCGTGTGCTGAACCTCTCATGACCCATGAACTTGGGTAGATGCCAGTTTTAGAGCTCCCAGTTCCCCTCCAGCTCATATACTCTCCCTTTGAGGAACAGAGTCTGTCTCTACGTGCCTCCCCTTCTACCTGCCCTCCTCTCAGTTTCTTGACACCCCCCATACACCTCTTCCCTCGCAGTACCTCAGGGCTCCATGGCCTCTCCTGAGTCTCGCCCTTGCTCTTTACGTCCCCTGTCACACTCACCTCCCATCCTTGATGCCACTGGCTTGTTCCCCATTCACTCATTCGTTCAATAACATGTTCCCAGGGCCTGGAGTGGGCCAGGTGCCATCCTGACACTAGGGACACTCAGTAGTGAACCAGGAAGATGAGCCTCTGCCTTCCCAGTCAGCCTTTGGACGGACAGCCGGTGTACTCTCTCTGACCGTACTCTGACCCCCCTGAGGGCCCTCTGGACTTGATTCCTCTCCCTCCGTGTCCTGACACCTCTTTCCCACTCATGAGCATCCTGGGACACTCCCCAGGTACCCACATCAGGGCATCTGTCCACTTGCTTGGGCAGGCCTGCCCCCGTAACTGGGTGTCCCATCTCGACCCTGCCATCTCTACTTGCTCTTTCTCCTGGCGGCTCGTCCCTAAGTCAACCTGCCCCACCTTTTACCCCCTCCTTTCTCTTGCGGCAGACCACCTCGCCTCCAGCCCCGCGATGGTCACTGTCAGGGTACTTCATGCCCCCACCACTGGGATTTCATGCCTGTCCCCCTCCCTACGCAATCTTGTCACCCCCTCCTACACCACCCTCCTAGGAACCTCACCTTCCCATCTCTATACCTTTTTCTTCCTTTTAAATTGTGATAAAATATGCATAACATAAAATTCACCATCTTAACCATTTTTTAAAGTTGTAGTGAAATACAACATAGAACTTAACGTCTTAATCTCTTTAATGCACAGTTCAGTAGTGTTGAATATATTCACATTGTTGTGAAACACGTCTCCAGAACTTTTTCATCTTCCCAAACTGAAACGTACACCCATTTACTCTCCATTCGCCCCTCCCCCGGCCCCTGGCAACCACCGTTCTACTTTCTCTCTCTCTGAATTTGACTATTCCACGTACCTCATTTACGGGGCATCAGACACAGTATTAGTTTCTGTCGCGAGCTTACTTGACTCAGCATAATGTTCTCACGATCATCCATGTCGTACCATGTGTCAGGATTTCCTTCGTTTCTAAGGCTGAATAACACTCCATGGTGTGTGTAGACCACATTTTGTTTCTCCGTTCATCCATTGATGGATACCTGCGTTGCTTCTCCCTTTGGGCTGTTGTGAATAATGCTGCTATGAACGTGGGGGGACAAGGATCTCTTCGAGATCCTCTTCAGTAGTTTTGGGTATGTGTTCAGAAGCACAATTGCTGGTTCCTATGGTAATTCTAATTTTCATTTTTGAGGAATGCCATACTGTTTTCCCAAGAGGCTGCACCATTTTACATTCCCACCAGCAGGGCACAAGTGTTTCAATTTCTTCCCATCCTTGTCAACACTTATTACTGGTTTTTATTTGTTTGTTTGTTTTTGTTTTGTTTTGTTTTGATATAATGGTCACCCTAATCTGTATGAAGTAGGATTTCACTGTAGGTTTGATTTGCATTTCTCTAATGACTAGTGTGTTAAGCATCTTTATGTGCTTCTCGGCCATTTGTATCTCTTCTTTGGAGAAATATTTGTTCAAACCTTTGCCCATTTTTTTAAATCAGGTTGTTTGGGGTTTTTGTTGTTGGTTTTTAGTAGTTCTTTAGTATATATCCTGGATATTAACCCCTTATCAGATTATGATTTACAAGTATTTTCTCCCATTCTGTGGATTGCCATTTCATTCTGTTAATTATGTCTTTTGATGCACAGTTTTTTTATTTTGATGTAGTGCAATTTATCTATTTTTTTCTTTTCTTGCCTATGATTTTGTTGTCATATCTAAGAAATCATTGTCAAATCCCAGCTCACGAAGATTTTCCCGTGTTTTGTTCTAAGAGTTTCTTTTTTTCTTCTAAGAGTTTTATAGTTTTTGCTCTTAGTTTAGGTCTTTGATCCATTTTGAGTTAATTTTGGGGTATGATGTGAGGTAAGAGTCCAACTTCACTCTTTTGCACGTGGATATCTAGTTTTCCCAGCACCATCTATTTCACTGATTTATGTGTCTGTCTGTATGTCAGGATCACAGTGTTTTGATTATTGTTGTAATATGGCAGTAAGCGGAACTTAGGAAGTGTGATTCACTTTGTACTACTTCAAGATTGTGTTGGCTCTTTGGGGTCTCTTGAGATTCCATAGAAGTTTTAGGACAGATTTTTCTGTTTCTTCAAAAATGCCATTAGGATTTTGATAGGAACTGCATTAAATCTGTGGATTGCTTTGGGTAATGTTGCCGTCCTAACAATATTAAGTCTCCTAGTCAATGAACATGGGATGTCTTTCCATTTGTTTGTGCCATTCAACATTTTTGTTCAGCAACATATTGTAGTTTTCAGTGTACAAGTAGTTCACCTCCTTGGTTAACTTTATGCTTGTTTCATTTCTTTTTATTAAATTTATTGGGGTGACAATTGTTAGATGTTTCATTTTTTTTTTAATGCCAACATAAGTGGAATTATTTTCTTGATTTCCTTTCTGGATTGTTCATTGCTAGTACACAGGACCACAACTGATTTTTGTGTACTGATTTTGTATCCTGCAAATTTCCTGAATTTATTATTTTTAACAGACTGTGTCTGTCTGTGTGTGTAATCTTTAGAGTTTTCTACATATACGATCATGTCATCTGAGAACAGAGATAATTGTACGCCCTCCTTTCTAACTTGGATGACTTTTACTTCTTTTCTTGCCCAATTGCACTGTCTAGAACTTCCAGTACAATGCTAATAGAAGTGGTGAAAGCAGGCATCCTTGCCTTGTTCCTGCTCTTAGAGGAAACGCTTTCAGTCTTTCACTGTTGAATGTGATGTTAGCTGTGGTGTCCTCATAGCCTTATTGTACTCAACTGCCTTCTTCCTTCTGCTTCATCAGTGCTCCCACTCCTGCCTCGTTCTCATTCGCTTTCTCCCTTTATTAAAGGAAGAAGCCCACACACCCTTCCTTGACTCCACACCCGCTTACAACTCCCACTCACTCTTTCCTGCTCCGTCTTAGCTCCTCATCTTCCCTCACACTTAGCCCAACACAAGCTCCTCCATTTCTCTAAAATGGTCTTACAAGGTCTCTGTCAAGTCTCTCCACCTTTGCGGACACACGCTCACCCCCATGGCAGTGGCCCCTTGGCTGCACCGCTGTGTGCCTTTGCCGTCCCCTCCTCAGACTGTCTCCTCTGGCTTTCTGTGGCAGCAGGCTCCCAGCAGGCCTCTGGCTCGCTGCCCATGCGTGTGCCCTCTGACATCTTGCTTACATCTTCTTCTCGGGTTCTCAGGTTTGAGAGTGCATTAGAGAGCTGGTGTGCGGTCCAGGTGCTCTGGCTCCGACCCAAGAGATGTGGGTGCTCTAGACCTGGGCTGGGGCCTGGGGCCTCGTTCTGATCCCCTCCATAGGATCCTGACAGACTGGCTGGGAACCACACTGTGGGAACAGGGCCCTTGGCAGGTTTTGTCTGCTCTCTGTGACCTCTGTTCCACCCTGCCTCCGGCCTTCCCACCGCCTTCCCCTTTGAGCTCCAGGCCACGTTTCTACCTCCTTCCTCAGTGCCACCTCTTTGGGGCCAGCTCCAGGCACCTGTGCTCCACGTGTCCTAAGCACATCACCTCTGCCCTGCACCAAGCCTGCTTCTCCTCCAGTACTTGTGACCTCCATGATGGCCCATCACCCCCAGAAATCTGTGCCCCATTCTTGGTGCGACCATCCCCTCACCCCCAGGCCCTTGGTGTATTCCCATTCCTGGCCATCCGGTCCCTTTGTCTGCTGTCTTGGATCTAGACGAGGCTGTAGCTTCCTCATGGCCCTGTCCCCACTTGCCCCGGCAGCCCCTTCTGCACTGGACAGTGCTCCAACACAGACTTCTGGTCACACGGCACCCTCTTGCTTGAAACCTTCTGTGCCTTAAAAAATGCAAACCAGAGTTCTGGTCTGGGCCACAGTGCAGCCTCCACGCGGGGTGCACCCTTCTTACCTGCTGAGCACTCAATCGCCCCGCCTGAGCACCTGCTCCCACTTCCTGGGATCAGTTCTCAGTCCTCAGGTCATGTTCCAGGGAGGCCTCTCCTGGTCCCCAGACCAGGCCACGCCCCCTGTGACCCTTCCCATGAATAGCCTAGCAGCGCTCGGTGTACCTCCCGCAGGAGAAGATGCTGGACATCTACTGGCTGCTGCGTGTCTGCCTGCGGACCATCGAGCACGGTGACCGCACAGGTCCTCTCTTTGCCTTCATGCCCGAGTTCTACCTGAGCGTGGCCATCAACAGCTACAGCGCTCTCAAGAATTACTTTGGCCCCGTACACAGCATGGAGGAGCTCCCAGGTGATGGAGCCATTCATGCTGGGCGGGGGCAGAAAGGGGTCTTCGGTGTGAGCCCTGGGAGCCCTGTTTTGAGCCCTCATGGCCCAGCAGTGCACATCTGCGTAGGCAGGAGGGAGACAGTGTCTGCTCTGCTCTGCCTACAGCAGACAAGCGTTTGCTAAAGCCCCACTTGGCGGAGAGCCCTGCCTGAGGCCGGCACTGCAGAGCCAGCAGCTCCTCCCTGGTTCTGGGAGGGAAACGGACCAAACAGATCCCCGCATTCGCTTTCTTCTTGGTGCTGCTATGGTCCAGGAGCTAACTGACCTCTCACCCTGCCGCCTGGCATTGGCCACATGGTGTGGCAGCTGCACAGGGCAGAGTGTCTCTGTAGAGCACAGCAAGGGGTGGGGCCATGCTGGGGGCCCCACCAGAGCCTGGGCTTCCCGCGGATCAGAGACCAGGCTGGACTGGGTGGTTTGTGTCTGGGTCAGGCTGTGGGCTGTCAGGCCACTGGCCCACCTCTGCCCCGCTGCAGGCTTAGGTGCAGGCTTTGTCCTCAGAGGTGGAGCTGTTGGTGCCCAGGTGCTTTGATGCTGAGCCATCAAGTGTTTGTGCTAAGATGGGTTTGGGCCTGGGCGGGTATCTTGCCAGGGCCCGCCCTCCCCCCCACAGCGAATCTGCCTTAGCCTCTCACCACTTGTCAGTGAATGCCGTGCCCGAAATCCCCAGATGCCAGCTTGGGCCCAGACTGGCCCTTGGAGCCAGCTCTGGAGCCCCCTACCCAAGCCCACCCACTCTGCCAAGGGACATGCCTACCTGTGCAGCCCCCACTCGTCAACAGCTCTTGCTCCCCACTCTGCAGGCTATGAAGAGACCCTGACCCGCCTGGCTGCCATCCTTGCCAAACACTTTGCTGACACACGCATCGTGGGCACTGGTGAGGTGCCCTACAAAGGTCTTGGGGGCGTGGGAATGGGATGGCATCTCTGGCTGGCTATTTTCTGCACAAAATGCTGGCCAGATGGGCATGAGGCATGGGGGCCAGGGCTCATGCTAGGCCCTTGCTGAGGCCTGCTCTATCCTGGCAGACATCCGTGACTCGCTGATGCAGGCCCTGGCTAGCTATGTCTGCTACCCACACTCCCTACGGGCCGTGGAGCGGATCCCTGAGGAGCAGTGAGTGAGGGTCCGGGGTGGGGTGTGCTCCCTGCCCTTCACAGCACCACGCCCAGCCTTACCCTGTGCCTGCCACCCCTTACCCTCGTAGACGCATCGCCATGGTGAGAAGCCTCTTAGCTCCCTATGAGCAGCGGCCCTGGGCCCAGACCAACTGGATCCTGGTGCGGCTCTGGAGGGTAAGCCTGGCCAGAGGGGAGGTGGCTATGGCTGGCTGGGAGGAAGGTTGCCCGCCCCACTGATCTGCCACTGACATCCCCTCCAGGGCTGTGGGTTTGGGTACCGCTATACACGGCTGCCACACCTGCTGAAAACCAAACCTGAAGACGCCAATTTGCCTAGCCTCCAAAGTGAGTATCCAGGTCAGGCACGCACGTGGCCCTTGCCCACTGCTCTTGGGGTCTCTCACGTCTTCCAGCCCCCTTTCTGGATTTATATTGGGCCCCAAACTCCCTGTCTGTCCTCTGTGGTTTCCCTTCTCCTATGTCCTCCCAGCCCAAGGGTACTCTGGGACTACTCCTGCTGGCTCCCCAGTCCCACATGTGCCCTCTGGGCCTGAAGCTCTGCATAGGTCACGGTACAAAGGGACAGCACCCTCCCAGGCTGCTGGCCGCTTATGCAGATTGAGGACCGGCTCCCTGACCTCCATCCTTGTGCCAGCGCCATGTCCTGCTGCTGCTGCCAGACCTTGGATACCTGAGTCCAGGGGCATAGATTGGGGGTTGGCCAGGTTTCCAGAGGAATCCATGGGGCTTCCTGGAGGAAGGGGTGTTTGATTGGGAGCAGATATGCTTGCTTCTGGGGTCCAGCAAAGCCCTGTGAGCCCGAGGACCTTGCCCCAGGCCCAGCCGAGGGTCTGCCTGCCACAAGCTGTACGTACCCTACGTGGTGGCTCTCCTTGGCCCACATGGTGTTTGGTGGGCAGTGTTTTGGCCTGAGGGGTGTCCCCAGAGGTCAAGTGCTTTGTGCAAAGTCACACAGTTAAGTCATTGCCAGTTGCCAGGGTGGAAGTGAGCTGCAGACGGAGAGTGGCAGTGGGGCTGGAGCCACATCCTCCTGCTACAGGGACTATTGATTTGTGTGGGGGTAAGGGTGGGGGGAGGTCTGCCTAGCCTGGTTGCGGCTGAGGGCTCTGGTTACTGCTGCCTATCAGCCCAGACTTGGCGCCCACCACCTGGGCCATATGCCAAGGCCAGCCAAGGGCAGCAGAGGACAGTAGAGGATGGCATGGCTCAGAGGAGGCTCTTGGAGAGGCTGGCCTTGATAGGCATGAGGAAGGGTCTTTGTCACTGTCTAGGACTAGCCCTCTTTGGAGGGCCTGCAACTGAGAACTTGCAGGGACTCAGGCTGGGGAGGGGGGTGCTGAGGGGCTGGAAACAACTGCAGCCTGTGGCTTGCTCAGCAGAGGGAGGGGACAGATTTAGCCCTAACCCCAGGCAGTACTGCACCATCCCCCCTTCATGTCCTCAGCATTCCCAGAACCATCTTTCTGTCCTTATACCAATGGCCAGTGGGTGAGGGCAGGGGCACACAGGCAAGGCCACTGACTGGAGTCCCCAGTGCCACCTCCCCATGCCCTTTGCAGAGCCCTGCCCCTCCACCCTGCTGCAGCAGCACATGGCGGACCTGCTGCGCCAGGGTTCAGACGTGGCACCCAGCTTCCTCAACAGCGTCCTCAACCAGCTCAACTGGGCCTTCTCTGAGTTCATCGGCATGATCCAGGAGGTGGGTTGTGGGGGGCCTGGTGGACCCGGATGTTGCAGAGCACAGGGCATGATGTGCAGTGTGGCCGGGCCACTAAGCGCTGCCCACCCCCCTGTTGGTGGCTCAGATTCAGCAGGCCGCCGAGCGCCTGGAGAGGAACTTTGTGGACAGCCGACAGCTCAAGGTGTGTGCCACCTGCTTTGACCTCTCGGTCAGCCTGCTGCGTGTCTTGGAGATGACCACCACACTGGTGCCTGACATATTCCTCGACTGGTCGCAGCCGACCTCTGAGATGCTGCTGCGGCGTCTTGCTCAGGTGTGTCCATCCGGGCAAGGAGGCCGGGCGGGGGGGTCCTGGGGACGCCCCGATGGGAAGCCCACCCAGCCACCAACACTTTCCGGTCCTCACAGCTGCTGAATCAGGTGCTGAACCGGGTGACGGCTGAGAGGAATCTGTTTGACCGTGTGGTCACCCTGCGGCTGCCTGGTGAGGACCCAAGTGCCCTGCACTCCACACGCCACAGGCCTTGGTTCTTCTGCCAGGAGCAGTGATGTCTGATGGTCCATTCTCACCGGGACGGCCAGGCTTGGCGTCCCCAGCCTTAACTGCGTCCTTCTGTGGGGAGGACACGGGAAGGGTGATGGCATCAGCCCGGTAGGCCAGCAGCCCCTGCAGGGGGAATGCGTGGGTAGCTCAGCCCCTTGCCTCCCTCCTTAGGCCTGGAGAGCGTGGACCACTACCCCATTCTGGTGGCAGTGACAGGCATCCTGGTGAGGCTCCTGGTGCATGGCCCCGCCTCAGGGTAAGTGTTAGGGACTGTGGGCCCCTGGGAGTTGGGTGTGTCTGACGGGGAGGGTGCTAGGCAGGGCCTCCCTGCAGCTCGGTTTCCTTATCTCTAAAATGGACCTCAGTATCGGGTTTTGAGACAGAGAGCAGGCGGTTACGTCTGAACTCAGGTGTCAGTAGCAGCAGCTGTGAGTAGGAGCAACGGAGCCTCCAGCAGATTGAGGTGTCTTGGCCCCCAGTCAGAGCCTCAGGCAGGGGCAGGGAAGCAAGACTGTGGTAGGGGCGGGGTGCGCTCCTGCAATGGCTAGAACAGCACCGCTGGGATCAACAGCTGAGCACACACACTGCCACTTGTGTTTGCAAAGGCTCTGGCAACAAGCATGTCCTACCTTTATTAAGAAACTCCATGACAGCTGGATCCAGGACACTCGTGGGGGCCCCCAGCCCAGCCCCCCTACCCTGCCTCCCTGCAGTGGGACGGCTGAGATCCACATAAAGCCAGGGCACTGCCTCAGCCATTAGGCCGAGCCTAGTGCCAGCCCTTAAGAGGCTTGTATCCCTGAGGGACAGCGGGTTGCAGTTCTGCCCTCCCATCTTGGCCATGCTCAGCAGGCTCTTCACTGCTGAAAAGCTGGGGGTGCAGGGCCACAGTGCCCCCTCCCTGCTGTCTCAGGAGCCCATGGGAGAGGCTCTGCCCTCAGAGTGGCCTGTGAATTCTGCTGCCCACAGAGGAAGTAGGGCCAGGCCCAGGCTAGGACCCCAGGGGTCCCTTAAGTGCCTCACACCTGCCACCAGACTCTGAATGGAGTTGTGAAGCCGAAAGTGGGTTAGATGTTGGTGCGTGGAGTCTCGTTTCATCAGAGGGCCAATTTCCTTCTTCCACCCTGGGGTGGGGGGTGACAGGTCTTTTTTTGGAGCCCTCCCCCTTCCTATCTGCTTGGGTTATGCTTCACTTCTTCACCACCATGCCTTGGTAACTGCCTCGGTCCCTGAGGGTGGACCTGGGCTCTAAAGCAAGTGCTCTTCCAGATGGGCCTCAGTTAGGGTCCTCATGGGACATTTGGGTACCAGGAGGTCCCAGGGAAATGTGGCCCAGGCAGGCCTGTTGCTGAGGTGGAGCAGGGGAGAGGTCAGGGTCCCCACCCCTTTACCAGCGAGTGTGTATAGGTGGAGGCCCATGCAGGAGGCTGGGGCACAAGCCCAGTGCTTCACACCAGGATCTGGCAGTACTGTGTGCGGCAGCGGGCAGCAGGGCAAGCGGCAGGCAGGCGGTGGCCTGGGGCGGGGGGGCCCTGGGCAGCCTAAGTTATCACCAGCCCCTCAGAGACCGTGGAGCTAGTGGACTCGGAGCCACCCTTGAGCCGCAGGCCTATGGGGTTGTAGAGATCAAAGTCCTCGGCCACTGCCAGCTGCACACGCCCATTGAGGCCCCTCCTGCCTGGCTCCAGAAAGACCACGTGCTTGTGGACACTGGCCTTGCGGCTGGGTGCGTCGGGTGGCGTGGTGCTGAGTACCGAGGACTGTGCGCTCAGCTCCTGGAGTGGGCTGGATGCTCGGGGCCAGCGGCGGCAGCGGCAGGTGCGGTGACAGCAGCGGTGGCAGCCGGGACAGGGTGGTGCGAACAGGTACAGCAGCACCAGGACCAGGCCCACGGCGCAGCCCAACAGCGTGGTGTAGCTCGTGTTGAAGGCCTCAGGCTCAGGGTGCGGGAAGTGCACACTCACGTTGTACTCATGCGTCTGGTTGTGATGCAGGTGGGGCCCGGTGGCCAAGCACACAAAGACACCCTGATGCCATGGCTGCACGTTGCCGATGGCCAAGCTGCCATCAGCCAGCACTGCAATGCTGCCATTGTGGGATCCTGGTGCCACCAGCAACTCCTCCTGTGGGGACACCCAGGCCACGTGCATGGCGGGGGCACTGGTGTTGCAGTGCAGCCTCAGGGACTGACCCACCTGCACATGCAGCTGCTCTTCAGGTTGCTCCAGGCTCGCCCAAGCTAGGGTCTCCGAGCAGTTCTCGAAGACCCGACTGTGCTCAAAGAAGCGCACGCGGGACGTGGGTACCTTGAAGGCCAGGCAAATGTACTCCCGCGCGAAGTCTGTCACAGCGCTTAGTCCCCGCTGGTGCCAGCGCTGCAGCAGATGGTAGAGGCGGCAATCGCAGGGCAACGGGTTGTTGTGCAAGTAAAGGCCGTTCTTGAGAAAGGCCGGCAGCGCGGCCAGGTCAGTTACGGGGATGCGTCCCAGGCGGTTGGAGGAGAGGTCCAGGGTACGCAGATGGGTCACGCCCAGACCGTGCAGGTGGTCGAAAGAGAAGGACGCGAGCTCGTTCCAGCCCAGGTAGAGCCGGTGGAGTGCGCTCAGGCCCTGGAAGGCATGCTGGTCCAGGTGCGCCAGGCGGTTATTGAACAGAAACAGCCTCTCGAGCGCCGCCAGCCCGTCGAGGTCGTGGCGGCCAAGCACCCGCAGCCCGTTCGATGATAAATCGAGCAGCCGCAGGCCGCTGGCATTGGTGAAGACTCCGCGACCTAGCGCCCTCAGCTCGTTATGACCTAGGCGCAGGGCGCGCAGCCGGGAGAGGGGCGTCAGCCAGCCGGGCTGCAGGCGCTGGAGCGCGTTGTGACTCAGGTCGAGCTCGGCCGCGGCCGCAGCGGCAGGTAACGTGGCCGGCACATCCTGCAGCCCAAGCCCTGCGCAGCTCAGCAGGTCGGCCGCGCAGATGCATTCCTGGGGGCAGTTATGGGACGCCGAGGGCACAGAGACTTCGGGGTCCAGGCTGCCTAATCCGACGCGCAGCGTGCACAACAGTGCGCCCAGGCGCATCAGCCAGGCCATGGCGGCGACCTCCCGGGGTGGGACGGGGAAGTTCTGTGCGGGGTGCAACTCCGGCACTCGCCCCCTTCTGCTCTGGCTCGACGTGCGTGGCGCTGAACGGCCAATGGCCGGGGAGGCAGGACGCGGCCTCCGCCCAGCTGTTCCAGCTCCCCGGTTCCAGGCTGTGAGCTGGGGCCGCGGTCCCCTCAGCACTCCCTTCTCGGGCTTCCCCAGCTCTCCGAGTGCTCTCCCGGTCACTCAGCTTCTAAATACTCTCAAGGCGGGCGGGTTTCCAGGGGGTGGAGCGTCGGGCTCCCATTGGCTCCTGCTGGAAGGGGCGGGGCAGCCACGACCCTGGCGATCAAGGGCCCCCGTGGCCGCCAGAGGGGGAAGTGAATCTGGTCCCAATGCCCCAACCTTCGCTTGGTCGGCTTTCCGCGGCGCCCATCTCCCTAAACAGTAGCAGGTGAAGCCTGGGAAGCACCTTTCAGCTATTTTCTTTGAAGGGTTAATGTATATTAGGAGGCAGATGGACTTTCACTATTTTCTGGTGGTGCCTGAGGCCCCTTAACGTGGTACCCGGGCTGTGTGGGTTCTTCCCGGGGTCTAGAACTTGGGGGAGGGGTGTGAGAAGTAGGGATATGGGGTGGACTAGATTGTCACACCACCCCCACCCTTCTAATAGATGACTGTTCTCAGACAGGCCCCAGCCTCCTGACTATTCATGTACCCTCTCCCACCTAGGATAGAGAGAGCCACGTCGGTGCTCCTGGCCGATCCCTGCTTCCAGCTCCGCTCTATCTGCTACCTTCTGGGGCAGCCAGAGCCCCCTGCCCCTGGCACTGCCCTGCCTACCCCTGACCAGAAGCGCTTCTCCCTACAGAGCTGTAAGTGGATCAGGGAAGAGAGGGGTTTGGAGCTGGGCCAGGAGTCTGAAGAGTGAATTCCCACCTGGGAGTACTCTACGGCCACACTGGGCCTGACCCCTCCTACCGTCTCCCAGACACAGATTACATCAGCGCCGAGGAACTGGCCCAGGTGGAACAGATGCTGGCACACCTGACCTCTGCATCTGCCCAGGCAGCGGCTGCCTCCCTGGTGAGTAGGGCCCTAGACACAGGTCCACACCCACCACACCTGAAGATGTTGGCACAACTGGGTACACACTACATAGGCACAGTGTGCGTCCACCTGCATCGAACCCCAGCCCACCCTACACTCTGCTCCCTGCAGCCCACCAGCGAGGAGGACTTGTGCCCCATCTGCTATGCTCACCCCATCTCTGCTGTGTTCCAGCCCTGTGGCCACAAGTCCTGCAAGTAAGTGGGCCCCATGGGCTTAGGAGGCTGGGTGTGGGGGAACAGGGGGCACAGGGATACACAGCCACCCCCACCCCTCCTGTTGTAGAGCCTGCATCAACCAGCACCTGATGAACAACAAGGATTGCTTCTTCTGCAAAGCCACCATCGTGTCTGTAGAGGACTGGGAGAAGGCAGCCAACTCAAGTGCCACTTCCTCGGCTGCCTAGGCCTGCTGAGCCCCCAGAGCTGGAGCCTCCACCCCTGAACCCAGACCCAGGCTGGGCCCTATTTATGAGCTCCTCATGCCCCTTCGCCCCACTCCCGCCACATTCAGCCTCCTTGCCTGTGTGTAACCTCATACCAGGAGTCCAGCCATGCCCTAATTGTGCCTGAGCTTGACTTTCAGTCAGGGCCACAGTGAGCATTAAATTATTATTCCATACAGCCCTGGCCCGGCCCTTCTTGAGGGAGTAGACTTAGTGGGGTGTGCCCAGCAAGGATCCTGGCAGAGTATGTCCACAGGAGAAGGCAGATGTCCAACTTCAGCCTCATCCAAGCTTCCCCAGACACATGGCAACGAGTCCAGGGTCTTCTGACATGACAAGCTGGTGCTCCGCTTGCCAACAGGGAAATGGTGGCTCAGCCAGCCCCACAGCAGCGCCTCACATGATGATGCGAGGCTCCGGCACAGACTCGCCAATGGACTTGTGGGGCAGCACGCTGGCCCCGTTGAGGTAGAGCTCGTCATTAACTATGACGTCCTCACCCAGCACCGTCACGTTCTCCATGCGCACCTCGGGGAGAGGGGCAGGTCTCGTCAGCGAGGCATGCACATTCCCTGGCCCTCCCCCCACCTGGCCCAGCCCAGAGGCTCACCCACTGGCCCACACGGCAGCGCCAGCCTACAATGCAGGACTCGAGCCAGGAATGGGAGCGGATGTGGGCGTCGCGCAGCACGGTGCAGCGCCGGATGCACACGCCGT
Organism: Rhinolophus hipposideros; assembly: GCF_964194185.1. Taxonomy (NCBI): domain Eukaryota; kingdom Metazoa; phylum Chordata; class Mammalia; order Chiroptera; family Rhinolophidae; genus Rhinolophus; species Rhinolophus hipposideros. The sequence goes on from NC_138060.1 coordinate 61,639,568, forward strand.
CCTCCACCACCACTCCAGGACCCAGGCTCACATTGGGACCGATGCTGCAGTTGTGACCAATGCGGGCACTTGGGTCCTGAGGACAGTGGGGAAAATACAAGTGGGCCATTTGTCTCCCAGGACTGAGGGGGTTAATGATGGGCAGGGCAAGGGCCTCACCACTAGCACGTTGCCCACAATGCCAGGGCCTGAGCACAGTTGCTCAGGCTTCTTCTGTCGCAGTGACTGTAGAAAGAGGCACATGCCAGTGAGGAAATCCTTGGGCTGCCCGATGTCCATCCAGAAGCCTGTAGGGAGGGAATGGATCAGGGGGCTCAGCCCAGCCACAGACCACCCCCACCCTGTGGCCTCCCTGCCTCACCCTGCAGCTCCATGGCAAATAGCTGCCCCTCCTTGGCCATGACAGGGAAGACCTCCTTCTCAATGGACGTAGGCCGCAGCTGTGGGGGTGGGCAGCTTGTGAGCAGGGTCGTGGTGGTGCTGGCCTGCCCTACCGCAGCCCCCCCAGCAGCTGCTTCTACACACCTGGATGCGCCGCAGCACGGCAGGACTCAGGATATACATGCCTGCGTTGATCTTGTTGGACACAAACACCTGCGGCTTCTCCACGAACTGGTGAATGCGCCCTGTGTCGGCCTCACACACCACCACACCATACTTAGAAGGTTCCTCCACTTTGGTCACCTGAGTGCAGGGAGACCTCAGGCTTAGACCAGTGCTCCTGAACCTTCATATGCATGCTGTCCTAAGTCTCAGGGGCTGTGCCCCAGATGCTTCAAGACGCACTGCACAGTCCTGCACCCACAACATAAAGGAGCCTTCACAGCGGGTGGGGGGGGCAGTGTGGGAGCAGACAGACATGGGCCTTACCAGAATAGAGCCCTCCTGGCCATGGTGCCGGTGGAACTGCACCATGGCTTGGAAAGGGAAATCGCAGATCACGTCACTGTTGAGGACGAAGAAAGGGTCTGCAGTCTCAGAGAGAAGGTCACGGGCCAGTGCCAGGGGCCCAGCTGGGGGAGGGGAACAGATCACCATTTTCCTGAGGGGTCTGAGCCCCTGGATCCAGGCCCCATCCAGGCTGGGTCTTACCCCGTTCCTAACCCTAAACCTTCCCCTTCCCCAAGGGACCTCCTGTCTCTACTTACCTGTCCCCAAAGGCTCCTCTTCGTGGGACATAGAGATCCGGATTCCTAGCTGAAAGACAGGAGCCCCGTCAGGATGAGCAGGCATTGAGGGAAAGGGTCAAGAGTGCACTCAAGCCTCACCCTCTGCTCCTGCGCCTTCATTTCCTTCTCCAGCACCTGGGACATGTAGCTCACCGCCAGAATCACGTGATGCACGCCTGCCTGCCGGAAAGAACAGCGCCGCCCAACAGGCGGGCTTAGCCCGAGGCAGGGGTGCCCCGCCCCCACTCGTCAGCCGGCCCTCGTCGTGCCACGTCCTACCGCGACCCCGGCCCCGGGCCTCACCGCGGCCAGCGCCTCCACCTGGTGCAGCAAGATGGGCTTATTGCAGAAGTCCACCAGTGGCTTCGGGATGCTGAGAGTCAGCGGCCGCAGGCGCGTCCCATAGCCGCCCACTAAAATCAGTGCCTTCATCGCGCCTGCGGGAGGTCGGCCGGAGACTGAACCCGCGCTCCGAGGTGTCCGCGGCCCGCCTGGCCGACCCCTGCCGCTAACTCCCGCCGCCGGTCTCAGCCCTGCGTCCTTCACCTGACAGACTGACCAACTCTGGAGCTGCCTTGGCCACCCAGTCTACCCCGACGCTGGACCCCGGGCAGCCACAAACCAGGACGCCACACCGGATGGAGGGCGGCTGGCCCGGAACTCACGCCCGCCCTGGTCGGGCGGTGACGTGAACTCAGACGGGCCAATCGGCTGCCGTGTACGTGGCACGGCCGCCGGCGTCGGAGCGCTGGGGCGTGGCTCCGGCAGACGTAGCCAATGAGAACCCGAGCGCGTCCTGCTGCCATGGGGACTGCGACGGGCCCGCGGGTCAGCTGGCCATTGGCGGATCCAAAGGCAGAACTGGCGCCAAAGGCGAGGCTGCCGTCCCTCCAGGTGCCTGGAGGCCCCGCCGCTGGAGGAGCGGAGGAGCGTGGAGGCCGGCGGCCTGTCTCCCAGAAGCCGCGGGTTGTTCACAAAGACGCGGATACAGCCTGAGTTTCTAGCGGCTTTATTGACATACACGACCTTAGACACAAGCGGGGCGGGCAGCGCTAGGTGTACAGAAAGGGGCGGCTGGGCCCAAGGCCCGAGCACCCCACCCCCGCACGCAAGGTCCCGAGAACACTTCACTGCGCCCAGACGCGGCTGGAGCCACGTGTGGTATCCCCGGGCAGGCCTCGGTGGCGTGGACAGGAAAGTGGAGCAAGAAAGCAATACCCAAAGGCGAGGGCTTACAGTTCTCGGAGAAGCTAAGGAACCAGGTCCTTCCCAGGGTTCTCCAATTTTTTTCCTCATTAAAACATTTTTTAAATCTGCACAAACAAAACCAAATTGAACAGCTTTCAAGTTCAAAGCAATCTGCATCTAGGGGGCGTGCACGTGGCCAGGTGTGAGTGAATGAGCAGCGTGCTACTGAACTAGCCTAGGCCTTTGGCCCCTTAGGGGAGTCCCCACGCCCACTGCACAGGCCCCAATGTGAGGGAGGGGTGGGGTCCCTGGCAAATTGCTACACTGGTCCCCTTTCTCTTTAAGCACCGCCCGATCCCACCCCCCAGGGGCTGGTGTCACTTGACCCAGGGAAGCACTATGAAGAGGGGTCACTTGAGTGCCCCAACCGTGATCCCACGTTGCACTTTGGTCCCAAGTCGGGGCTAGGAAGGCAGGGCCTGACAAGGACAGGGCTCTGGCATAGAACCGTGAGAAAGAGTAGCAGCAGAGAGCATGTGCGCCTGTGCACACGCCCACCACCCCACCAGATAACAGGGCTGGGTCTCAAGTGTCAAAAAAAGTGCTCAAGAGAGAGGCCCCGACTTGGGGGAGAGGCAGCAAATCCCAGGCCCTCTGCGCTTTTTAGTGCCAGGACAACACTGAATATAAGTAAATCTCTTGCTATGAAGAACATAAGAGGGCAGCATCTGCCCCCAAAATACAGGAACGCAGGAGGCACGGAACATCCCCAGTCTGGAGAGTTGTTCAACCAAGGAATAACGAGTGGCCCCAGACCTTGTCTCAGCCCCTGCCCTGCCAGACAATGACTATGCTAATGAAGAGCTACTGCCCCTATGGCTGAAGCTACAGAATGGTACAGGAGAGAAGATGGTCATTAATGACCAGAAACAGGCAAGCTGCCCCTCCCAGCCCCAAGGAATGGGAACCTGCCCACCACTGGCACCAGGGTCAGAGGGCTGAGAGATGAGATCCATCAAGGAGCCCATGAAAGATGTGTGAGGCTGCATCTCTAAGGACTAGGAAATTAGTCCATCAGTTACCAAGGCCTCTCACAGACACAAACTGGCAAGCTTACTTTTAATGCCCAAACGGACATGTGCCGAAAGTGATCATGACAGTGACCCTAGGCTTGGAGGTGAGTGCAGTGTCATCATGTGTTAGTGGTGGCAGGCCACATGTGTTAGCGGTGGCAGGTCTCTGTACCATTAAGGGCTGGCAGCAAAAATTAAATACAACCATGGGGAAGGAAGGGGCCACCCTTTGGACCTTCACTGTACACTGTCAGTGTTGAGGGGCCACACTCTAGGCCAACAGAGAGGGTGATGGGCCAGCAGGGAAACACCTCCTACAATTCATTTTGCTACCAGTTCTTTGTAAAAAGGTAGCACCTGCTGAAGAAGGGCACGGGCAAAAACTCACCTCAGAAATGAGAAAGAATATTTTGCTGAGGAAAGTGTGAAGGAAAAATCAATATTTACTAATGAACAAGGCTACACCCCAGGGGAAGGATCCCAAGAGACAGGGGCTGGCAGATGGACAAACGGACAGACTGATGGACCCCAGGACCGTAAGACAAAACTCTCCTTAGCAGAATCTGGGCACCTGCACCCAGGCACAGACAATGTCCGTATGCGCCAAGTTCTCCCTCTCAAGCCAGGAGCTTCTCACAATGGGCTGCTGCCAGAAGCTTGGCTTGGGGAAAGCTGAGCCCCTCAGCGGACCACAGCCCCTCAGCCCCGGGAGGAGCTGCCCACCAGAGGCAGCACAGCTGCCCGAGCCAGAGGAAGAGGACTCCCAACCACAGCACAAGAACTGCAAATACTGTCTGGGCCGAGCCACCTGGTGGGACACTGACTATCCTCAGCAAGTAAGCAGGGCCCCCTTCAGTGGGGCAAGAGAGTGCAGACTCCTTAGGAAGAGATCTTGTTGAGAAAGGCTGGCTGGGGTGTGCAGACAGGAGGAGCAGGTTCAAGTGCCAAAGAGTGCCAGGGGACTCCAGGGCCTGCCTTCTGCCATAAGCTGACTTCTGCCCAGCTTCACAAATCCAGCCTCATGCCAAGGTCAGAACCAAGAAGGATGGGTCCAGCTGTGTGCAGCTGGCCTGGTAGTGCCTTGGGGGCATCAAAGAGCGGCTGACAACCACCACACTAGAATGTCCCCCAAGAGATGGGCACCCAAGAGGGAAAAGGGATGAGTGGGCATGGAGGGGCCCTGCATCAGCCCAGAGCTTCACCCTGCAACCAGCAGGGCCCTATAGTCACAGACCCCAAAAACCTTGGCAAGAGAAACCAATGTCCAAGGGCACCCTGTCCATGCTGCCAACCCCACCAGGGGCGCCTCTTCCTTCCTAAGTCAGACTGGACACAGCAGTCAGAGCTGTAGAGCTAAGGAGCCTGGCTGAGAGGATGTGTGTTCTGCCCTCCTTTACTTTACATATATGGATTCCAGGCTACAGCTAAAAACATTTCTTTTAGTTTACACCAAAGAGAAATATAACCCTTTAAAAGCAAGTCTGTGTCCTCACGGCAAGTTCAGATCAATGGTCCCTGCCTGCGGGTGGAGAGGAAGGGGCGCTGGGGGCCCAGAGCTGGGCCTACTGGTTCTCGTCCCGCATCTGTTCCATGATGCTGATGAGGTTCTCCAGGCCAAACACATAGCCTCGGTCTGGCCCGTCATGCACGGTGGGGTCATCCCGGAAGCCCTTGAACGTGCTGTGTGCAAAGTCGATCATGCGCACATCCACCTTGGGTGGCGAGGAGGGGCCCGCCTCAGGGCTGGTGCTGCTGGGGCTGGTGCTAGGGCCACAGGGTGATGCCACCTCAGGCAGCCCTGCGTCCACATGCTTGAGACGCGTCTCAGACCGGCGGTCCAGGTAGGACTCAGCTCGGCACTCCTTGCCATCATAGATGACAAGCAGGGAGCTGGAGTAGAAGCGGTAGGAGGCCTGCCGCTCCAGCACCGCTTTCAGGCCCCGCAGTTTGCTCAGGACGGGCTCAAAAAGGTCACGCCGCAGATCAAGGCCGTTGTGCAGGTACTGATAGAGGGCGCTGCGGAAGCCTTCAATGGAGAGCCCACGGCCATAGTACTTGTTCCTGCAGAGGTAATGCCCTGTGTCCAGCTGGTACACCTGAAACCCCAGGAGACAGACAAGGGTGAGTGCCAGGAGGTGCTGTGACCTCCTAGTGCCTTGGGCAAGCACTATCTGGGAAGTACTACTGACCGACCTGAACTTTTCTGCTCACCCCTACACCACTGAGGTGTGTGGGCCAGGTTCACCTGAAGTTTTCCTGCGGTAAAGCCAGGAGAGAACAGAGACCAGGCCTGCAGGTTCTCTGCCATCACCTCTGAAGCCCTTCTCCAAGTTGCCCGAGGGCCCAGCTGGACTCAAACGAAGAACATCTGACTGACAATATCAAGGCAACAGGTGCCCACAGCAGCTCTGTACCTGGAGCCCAGACCAAGGTCACCAGGTAAGGACAAGAGAGCTCAAGGAACATACTTATAAGGATGCACTTGGCACCCGGTGAGGGACGCCACTCTTGGAGGAGATTCGGGACCAACGTAGGCAAGGGCACTTGGCGTGGTAGCAGACAGGTACATGGGCAGCTGAAAACACGCAAGCAGCAGCACGCCGGCGCTCACCAGACCAGGGGCGACTCACCTGCATACCACAGACCCTGACACCCAGCGTGGCTGACGTACTCTGCTCACACTTCCTCATCTGCCGAGCTGCCTTCTCAGCTGAAGCGTCATCACCGTGCTGTCGGGTACCCATCTTCAAGTCCAGCACACAGGGGTACTTGAAGTGATGCACCACGTTCTCCAGCAGGAGGAACTCTGGGCCACAGTCAAGGACAATAACAACCACACTCGCCAGCAGCCGCAGCCAGGAAAGTGCAAGCAAGTTTTTCTGTAAAAGGGGGTATTCTCATCTAATGCAATCTGAATTCTACCTCAGTAAAATGTAGAGTTCATGCCACTGGCTTATTACTTCGCTAAAAAAAATTGTTACTGTGCTAAAATAGATATAAAATTTCCCCTTAAGCATTTTGAAATGGACAGTTCAGCAGCATTAAGTAAATTCACACTGCTGTGCAACCATCACCACCATCCATCTCCAGAATTTTCTACTTCCCAAACAGAAAACAGAAACTATGCACATTAAACACTAACTCCCATCCCTGCCCCCACGCCCCCTAGCCCGATAACCACAAATCTACTTTCTGTCTCTATGAATCTGCCTATTCTAGGTGGTTCTTATAAGTGGAATCATATAATATTTGTCTGTTTGTGTCTGGCTATTTCAAGGTTCATCCATATTGTAGCATGTGACAAAATTTCATTCTGTTTTATGGCTAATATTCCACTGTATGGATAGGCCACATCTATTGATGTCATCATTTAAATTTTATTCTTTAGATCTGTCCTGTAGACATACACAAACTAAAGAAGATTTGGCAGATTCACATACATCCCTGGCACCATCAGTAAACCAAGGCCCCACTCAAGCCAGTGCCTCACCCAGGCCTAAGACGTAAGGAAGACATCTTTGCAGCACTACTACAAATAGGAAAAATCAGATTTAACATTCCCAAATGGGAATCTCAGAAAAAGCTGGTTTAAATTTCTATTTTGTCATTTTCTGACTTAATTTCAAACTACTGGACTATATGTTTAAAGCTTATCCCTTAGTACTTCTAGGACCTTCTGCTCAAAACAGCTCTATGGTCCTGGCCTCCTGTCATTTATATCTGTGTCTTCACCTAGATCGACTGTCTGCAACAATCTTGGATAAAGTACAGGCGTATCACATGTCTGCCAAAAGTCACTGGGGCTCACACAACCTGAACCACAGCCCACATCTGGGAACGATAAGCCACTCAACATCACTCTGATGATGAATGTTTTCACACCTGCTAATTCTTTTTAAAAATAACTTACAGAAAACCATTCAATTTGGCCTTTAATTAATCTCATTGCCTGCTATAACCTATACATAAGTGACAATAAAACTTAAGGAAGGCTGCGGAAAGATCTCAGTGCCTGAGAGCATGGGCTCTTGAATCTTGCCCACTCACTGGCTCTGGGCACAATACTTACCCCTGTGCTTCCCTTTCTTCATCTAAAGATGGGAATCATAACAGTTCCTCCCTCAAAAGACTGTTACGAAAACTGAGTACACATGAAGTACTCAGCAGATTCCCGCCTCAGTTTCTCAGTAAGTATTGGTTATTTATTGTCTACTGCTGCAAAACTAAATGATTATAAAGATACCGATTTCATAATACTTTTTTACCTTTAACATCTTGAAACTATTTTACATTGTATAGGTATGGTGTTTAAACAAACAAACAAAAAAACACACCAAAACCAAACATATTACTTTTTAATTATCTTCTGGGAGGGGAGAAATGCACATGCGCACATACACCCCCACCCGAGCCTAGACATGCACTGATAAATCTGGTAGCCACTAGCCACATCTGGTGATTTCAATTTCAATTTTAATTATTAAAAATTTAGAATTCAATATCTCAAGTCACAGCAGCCACATTTTCTATACTCAGTGTGGCTAGTGTCTACCATACTGAGAAAAAGCACAGATACGGAATATTTCCATTGTCCCAAAAGGTTCTATTGGACAGCGCTCTTCTAGACTGTCAAGTTATAGATTCAGTTTTAAGAGTCCCCAAAGGCAGAAAAACAACAACATGCTGATGAAAGGAAGGAGGACGAGAAAGAAGAACCTATGAAAAAGGAAGCTGAGAATGAGAGGACTGAGCAGAGAGGGCCCTGACGCAGGGCCCGTGATCCCAGAAGCAGACACTGCTGAGGAGCTGTGATAAGGATACTGTAGAGCTTTCGGTCCTTAGACTCAGAGCGCATTCGGCTCAGCTGCTGCTTGTGACAGCGCAGGCTCCAGGGGTTGTGGCTAATCTTCTCAGAACTCACACCGCTGTTGCCATCTAGCATCTGGAAAGGGACTTCCGAGTGGCTGTGTAGCTCCACCTTTGGACTCTTTGCCTCCTGGGAACTAAGGGGGAAGAACATACACATGGCTAATGGGCTCAGACAAGTCACCCTCTGGGATCTCACTGCACAGGGTGGGTGACATGGTGGCCCCGCATGCATGAGCACATAAAAGTGAGTAAATCAGATTAGTGAAATTTGTGTCTCCAAAAAAGAATTCTTTGCATTAAATTATGTGATCAAGATACCATTTCACATCCATTGGGGAGGCTATTATGAGAACAAAATGAAACAAGTGTTGGAAGAGGTGGAGAAACTGGAACCCTCATACACTGTTGGTGGGAACGTGAAAAGGTACCCCACTGTGGAAGTCCGGCACTTCCTCAAAAAGTGAAATGGAATTATCACATGATCCAACAAATGCCTGAAAGAACCGAGAACAGAAACTCAGATACTTTACACTAATGTTCACAGCAGCATTACAGTAAACAAGAGCTGGGAACAACCCAAGTGTCCATCAGTGGATGAACCGACAAACAAAACATGGTACATGGATACAATGGAACAGTATTCAGCTATAAAAAGGAATGAAATTCTGATACATGTTACAACCTAAATGAACCATGCTTTCATTTAAGTGAAATAAGCAACAACACACAAAAGGAAAAATATTGTATGATTCCACTCATGAGGTAACTGCAAGTTCAGAGACAGAAAGTAGAATAGCAGTTGCCAAGGGTTGGGGCGGGGAGAAGTACAGAGTTAACTGTTTAATACACAGACCTTCTCTGGGGATAATGAGGTCGTTCTGGAAATGGACAGAGGTAATGGCTGCACATCAATGTGAATGCTAACTGTATGCTGGGAAATGAGAAAATGTACATTTTATGCTATGTGTATTTTACCACAATTTAAAAAACTATAGATATTGATGAGCATGCAGTCACACTTAAACAGAGTGGAGCACTGGAAGCCACTGTCGAGGACATGAGTAACTATCCTTTTAGAGTCCGTGACATCTAGAACAGAACCTTTAAGAAGACTTAAAGAAAGCAGACGCCGACATCATGTTTATGAACGTCTGCCTGCCTTTGTATGAGGCCTGGAAGAAAAAGGAAAACATCAAAGAAAAAAGAGCAGGCCCCAAGGAACCTGTGTTTCTCAGTGGCTGACGTTTGCACCTGTGGAAGGCATGAAGCTGTCTAAAGTAAGGGAGCTTTACTTCAGAAATAAGTCAAACCACAAAGAGGTTGTGGTGAGAAGATGAATCTAATTGAACATATTAGAACTTTACCACAACTTCATTTTTGCCCCAACATAAAAGCCTTTGCTTGAAGTAACTTGCAATGCGGTTTCTCACACTAAGCAAAGAGAAGCAGAGCGCTGGCGACGCCACGTGCCCTGGAAATGGCAGCGCACGTCTGCGCTTGGAACAGAGACGGAGAGCTGCAGCAATGCCAATGCCCCTCTCCTCTCCAGAACTGCTGGCCTCTCCTCTAGGTATGGAATAAGTCAGAGTTGAGGTAACCACAGGGTAGTGTGGCCAGAAATGCTGACACTCCCCAACAGGGTGCTACTGGGCAGCCTGGGCGACCCTGGCTAAGAGGCCCTGGCAGAGATCCCATTTCCCTGTAACTGGAAGTAGAGGAGCCGGCCAGGGCCTCTCGGCATGACAAAACTCCCATTGTCTTCTGGAGAGGGCACTGCTGAGGCCATTCATGGATGCCTTTTCATGACCCCCTTTAAAAAACAGCAAGGTTGACTTATTTGCAAGTAAACCCAAATAAGTTCTCTGTGCCTAGATGGGACACTTGGCATCACCCTTGCTTGCAGCCCTGGTCCTGGGGAGGAAACAAGCTCCACTCCTGGGAGCGACTTAAGAGACTCTGCTAACAAGCCAAACAAAGTCTGGTCACTGCAGATAGAACTGTCACCTTCAGAGCAGGGCCTTGAACCTGGGCATGGGCAGACCTGATGGGATTCGGTGTTCACTGGCTTTTCACTAGGTGACGTGTGAAATAACTTCTGTGCTTGTGGAAAACCCTCTCCAAAGAGCTGTTGAGAGCAGCATCCACTGCCAGCTATGGACCTGGGCAACACTCCTTGTCACCTGACTGACTGACTTTAGCTCCCACAATTATCAGTTACACAGAAGCCCCTTGGGGAATGAAAGGAAAGCCCTGGAAGCTGTGCTTCTGCAGGCTGGTGTCCACTTTCCACAAGAATGTTCACCATCGGGAGACCCTCCTTACTACGACGCTGAGATGAAGGCCTCTCTTGACATCAGAGATGCAGGCCTGGCCACAAAGGACCCCAACTGAGGACACAGGAAGTGAGACATCACACACTCAGCCAGTCCCTGGGGTTCTGTGCTCCCTTCATCAAAGGGAGTGAGGAGAGCGGGAATGCCCCCGTGCCCTTGAGCCACAGGAGCAAGGGGTACAGCAGGTGTGGCTGAACCGATCTGATGTCGGAGATAAACTGTGTGCTGCCACATGTAAGAACAGTCCAGTGCCAACTAAGTCAGGTCACCGAGCAGCCTAGTCACCGAAACTTATTTTTGAGTGAAATTAAACATAACATAATCATACAATTTTGATTTCACTTTGTTTCAGGAAGCTCACATTATTTTTAGTTTACATTCCTTTCATTTTTTTTTTTTTGTATAATTCCGTGTTTTTTAGCATATCCACAAGGTTGTGAAACATCACCACTGTCTAATTTTTCGGACATTTTCATCACCCCCAAACCAAACCTCATGAGCAGTAGCGTCCCATCCCCGCATCCCCTCCTGAGTCCTGGGTACCCATTAACACACTTTCTGTCTCTGTGGCTCGGCTTATTCTGAACATTTCACATACGTGGAATCAGACAAGTGGATTTTTGTGCCTGGCCTCTTTCACCGAGCATGTTTTCAAGATTCATCTATGAGGTACTGTATATCAGTATTCCAATCCTTTTTAAGCTGATAGACCATTGTCTATTATATGGATAGACCACATTTATCCATTCACCGGTGACAGACCCCTGGGTTGTTTCCACTTTTGGCCTGTTAGGAATAATGCTGCTATGAACATTTGTGTACAAGTTTTAAGTGTGAATATATTTCTTCAACTCTCTTGGGTTTATACCTCGGAGTGGAATTGCTGGGTTTCACTTTTTGAAGAACTAATAATCGTTTTCCAGAGTGGCTGTACTACTTTACATTCCCATCAGCAATGTAGGAAGGTTCCATTCTCATCAGCACTTTTCTCTGTCCTTCTGATTATAGCTACCCTAGTGGGAGTTTACATTTTTTTGCAGGAAATATCAAAAAACATAATTCTTTGTAGACTATTTTCCTAATCTACAAAAATTCACTTACAATGCAATAAACTCGATTTTAGATCCAGGGAAAGGGTTAACAGCAGACGTCAGAGTCTAAGAGAAAGTCTGACACCAAAGCCCTTCAAGAACGCGTCTGGATGGCCTCTCATTGCCCTTGGGCTCTGACATCCTGCAGGTCAGAAAGCAGCTGCAGCCTCAACATGGGCCAGTGCACTTTGACCTGTCTTGGGGATATAAGACCTAACAAAGCTGGAGGGCACAGGGAGCTCTCGCTTCCCAAGGGCTCAGAGAGCTTCATTCTCTTAACCAACGACAGCCATACTCAGAAGGAGGCGTCACTGAGGTGAAATGATACAGGACACAGGCCACATCTGTGTGAGTAGCCCAAGAACACCAGCCACCTTCCCCCACACTTGGGCCCTACTTCCCCATGCATGATATGTCAGGACTCTAGACACTTCTTGAGCATTTGTGCTGACAGGACCAACACCCCCTTCAGCCCTGCTCACCACCCCTCACCTCTCAGAGGTCTCAATGGACAGGCTGGCTTTCTCCTCCTTGTGGTCACTGCCACTGCTTGACCGATGCAGGCTCCGGCGGGAGTGCTTGCGTCGAGGTTGCTCCCGCTCTGGTGTGTCATCCTGCTCCACAGTTTCACTTTCCACATAAGGGTAGGCCACTAAGTTGATGTAACCATCACTGTCCCCCTCAAAACAGACAGACACCACACCTGTTGGAAAAAAAGGCAGCCAGTCAACATATGTCCCCACAGGCTGGGTCCACGCAGCACAGACTGCTGGCATTGGCTGCTCCCAGCACACAGACGTCACCTGCCCTGAGCAAACTGTAGGTCAATGTAGGAACAGTGACCAGCAGACATCTTTCCAGAAGACAGCTGACCACTCAACCCCACTCTAAGTCTGCTACTTACTTTTGATCTTGGATAAATCTATATTTATTTCCCATTCTCTTATCTGGCTCTCTCACTTTCAATACTGACTTCTGTACCATTCAAAGAACTGTGTGCCTCAGTGACATCCAAACCTGACATAATTTAACCCTCTACTTATTTAACTGCCCTATGCTACTGCCATTTCCTGTTTCCTCCTCTAGATCTGGGTTGTTTTCTGCCTGACAGTGTCACCTAGAGAGAAAGAGACATCAAGACTTCTTCCCCTCCAAGCAGTCCCAAAAGTATGTCTTCTGCCCACACTGAGCATCAGGCTTTTCTAACCTCACCAGACACAACTTCCATTCTTCAAACCCCCAGCATTCCGAAGTTGGCACAGCTTTGTATTTTCCACGCTGTACTCATGCAAAACAGTTGATGTGTCCATTTTTATCAAGCAGGTTGTTCATAGTTTCTTCTGGATCATTACCAAAGCAGTTAAAACACAAGGTCTTGAAACCTAACTCAAAGAGGAGGGTTTTGTTTGTTTTTTAAAAAGGTCTGGCCTGCCTTTTGTCTAACTTCCATGTCTAACCTTCTGTCAGCTACATTTCTCACTCTTGGTATGCAAAATTGTTTCTACAGTCTGAAAATTAGAAAAAAAAGGACTCTTTTTCTCACATTCCCATTGCTTTGCTCAGACATATGCCTCATTTTAGTAGCCTTCACTTACTTCGGTACGCTGCCTTTCTTACACAGGTGGCTGCTTCTCCTATAGGTCTTTGCCTTTGTAACTTCTTGTCTGTCTTTACCAGAGTCTCAATTCTGTTCAAGCCTAAGTGCCCTCTGGTCTACATTCTTCTTTGTCTCCTGGGCACCCCCTCATGCTCTGATCTAGTGTCCTCCAGGCTGGCCACACAGCTTCTGTGCTGGGCCTCTCCCTGCTGTAACTAACCAGAGTGAAAACCATCTTCCATGATCCTCTACTTCTCCCAGCTCTTGGTTTACTCCTTATTTGAGTGGAAAACATCTTCAAGTAACTTCCTAAGAAAGGGTGTTTAAGAAGTCATTTTCTGAGTCCTTTGCAGGACTTCACTCTACTCCAATAATTCATTGATAGTTTGGCTGAAGACAGAATTCTATGGTGTCTGCAAATAAAGACAGTTTCACTTCTTTCCAACTTGGATGCTTTTTATCACTTCATTTTCTTGCCTAACTGTACTGGCCAGATCCTCCAGTAAAATGACTGGAAGTGGTGAGCATGATACCTCTGTCTTGTTCTTAATCTTGTGGGGAAAGTAATCTTTGATCATTAAGTATGATGCTAGCTGTAGGTTTTTCATAGATATCCTCTATCAAGTTGAGGACGTTTCCTTCTATTTCTAGTTTGCTGAGTTTTATTGTTGTCTTATCAAGAATGAATACTGGATGCCGTCAAATGCTTTTTCTGCATCTATGAAGATAATCCCATGGGTTTTTTTTTTAGGTTATTAATATGGTAAATTACATTTTAGCTTTTGAATGTTAAACCTACTTGCAACCTACCCTGCATGACTCTTATCAACTCTACTTGGTCATGACATATTATCTTTTGTTTTTTTTAAAGACTTTATTGGGGAAGGGGAACAGGACTTTATTGGGGAACAGTGTGCACCTCCAGGTCCTTTTTTCCAAGTCAAGTTGTCCCTTCAATCTTAGTTGTGGAGAGTGCCGCCCAGCCCCAAGTTGCTGTTCCCTCAGTCCTAGTTGTGGAGGGCACAGCTCAACTCCAGGTCCAGCTGCCGTTATTAGTTGCAGGGGGTGCAGCCCGCCATCCCTTGCGGGAGTCGAACCAGCAACCCTGTGGTTGAGAGGACGCTCTCCAACCAACTGAGCCATCTGGCTGCCCAGGAGCTCAGCGGCAACTCAGCTCAAGGTGCCATGTTCAATCTTAGTTGCAGGGGGCGCTGCCCACCATCCCTTGCGGGACTCGAGGAATTGAACCCGCAACCTTGTGGTTGAGAGGACATGCTCCAACCAACAAGTGAGCCATCCGGGAGGCAGCTCAGCTCAAGGTGCCATGTTCAATCCCAGTTGCAGGGGGCGCTGCCCTCCATCCCTTGCGGGACCTGAGGAGCCGAACTGGCAACCCTGTGGCCGAGAGCCCACTGGCCCATGTGGGAATCGAACCAGCAGCCTCTGGAGCCAGGAGCACGGAGCTCCAACCACCTGAGCCACTGGGCCGGCCCACATATTATCTTTTTAATATATTACTGGATTCAACCGGCTAAAATTTTGTTCAAATTTTTAACATCTAGGTTCTTAAGAATATTTATTTTCTTGTAATGGACTTAGAGTTGGGACATACTCCTTTTCAATTTTTTGGAAAAGTTTGTGTAGAACTGGCACTATTTCTTTCTTAAACATTTGGTATAATTGCGGTGTGGGCCTGGAGTTTTCTTTGCTAGAATGCATTAAAATCCAATTTCAATTTGTTTAACAGATAGGGCTATTTTGGTTATTCCTTTCTTCTTGAGTGAGTTTTCATAGTTTGTGTCTTTAAAGAAACTGTCTATCTCATCTAAGTTGTAGAATTTATTTGTCATAAAGTTGTTCATAATATTCTTTTATCTTAAATATCAGTAGAATCTGTGATGATACAGCTATCATTTCTGATATTGGAAATTGATGTCTTCTCTTTTTTTTATCAGGCTGGCTAGAGATTTATCAATTTTATTGTACTTTCAAAGAATCAGCCTTCGGTCATTGGTTTTCATTGACTTTATTTTTGCTCATTTTTCTACTGAACTTTTTCTTATTGATTTCCATAAATTTACACACATACAAAAAATGTACATATATTTTTTTTTCCGGGAAACTAATGCTTGGTCTGCTATATGTGTAAATATTTTTATCTCTTTATTTTCTTTAAAGGTATATTTTGATATATAAATATTTTAAATGCTATATAGTCAATTGTAGCATTCTCTCCTTTTACAATGAGCTTTTTTCTTCTTGCAAGGTCACCTAAAGCTAACCTGGAAACATATAATTCTCCGTAAGCACATACCACTGAGTATAACGCTGGCAGACACACAGCCAGCACCTCTGATCAGGGCAGAAATGGCTATGCTGTGGGTAGGCCAGGAAGTAGCTAGCTCCCTCCAAGAGTAAGTGAGATTTGGTAATTAAATAAGCTATGCAATCTACCACGAGCTTTAGAAAAAAAATATTTTTAATCCTGACATTTTTTTACCTCATTACTCACACCTAGGCAGAATGCAGGTAGGAAAATAAAAATTAATGGTCTTTTAATTCATCTAATATAAGCCCTCATTTTCCTGGCATTTATAAGATTAGTTTAAACAGATATACATATATAACATAAATTTGTCAGTTTAACCATTTTAAGAAGTACAATTCAGTGGCATTAAGTACATTCACAATATTGTATAGCCATTATTATCTATTTCCGGAACTTTCTCATTGCCTCAAACTAAAGCTCTGTACCCATTAAATAGTAATTCCCCATCCATTTCCCCCTGCCTGAACCCCTGGTAACCTCTGATCTCCTTGCAGTCTCTACAGACTTGCTTATGGTAGCTATTGCATATATGTGGAACAACACTGTGATTTTGGTCCTTTTGTGTCTGGCTTGTTTCACTTAGCATAATGTTTTCAGGGTCCATCCATCTTGCAGCCTGTATCAGAACTTCATTTCTTTTTATGGTTGAATACTATTCCACTGTAAATATACAGCACATTTGGTTTAACAATTCATCGGTGGGGGAGCACATACTTGCGTTGTTTCCACCTTTTGGCTATTGTGAATAATACTTTTGTGACTACCAGTCAGTATCTGTTAGTGTCTCTGTTTTCAGTTCTTTTGGGTACATCCCCGGGAGTGGAACTGCTGGATAATATGGTAATTCTGTATTTAATTTTTTGAGGATCGTCAAACTGTTTTCACAAATGGCTGTACCATTTGACAGTCTTACCAGCAGTGTTCTACTTCTCCACACCCTTGCCAACACTTGTCTGTCTCCCCTTCCTTCCTTTCTATAATAACAGCAGTCCTAGTAGGTGGGAAGTGCTCTCTCACTGTGGTGCTGAGTCGCATTTCCCGAATGACTAATGATGCTGAGCGTCTTTTCATGTGCTTATCAGCCACTTGTGCATCTTCTCTGGAGAAATATTGAAGTCCTCTGACAATTTTTGAATCAGATTGTTTCTTAACTCTTAATTAGCAAAAAGAGATTAATTTTTAGAATACCCAATTTTTTTTAATTTTTATTTTTTACCTCAGGACTTTTGCTTATGCTTGGAATGTTCCTTCCATTGTCCTGTGCCCACAGCTGCTCCTCATCCTTCACTCCTCAAGTCTCCCCAGATACTCCTTCTCTGTTCACCTTTTATCAAGTGTCCTGGAAGCCTGAGCCGTTTCCATTACAGAAGCTTACGTAGTTTCTTCAGAGCACTTCATCACAGTCTGTAATTATTCTGTCCATGTTTGCTTACTCTGTTTCTCACATGAGCATGTGCCTAAGCTCCCTGATGGTATGGAGCTTCTTGTCTTTTACACGATGAGCACAGGGCCTAGCATCTAGCAGACGCTCAGTAAATACTTGGTAAATGAACGCAGCAAAGTTCTACAGAAGCACACAGAAGCCTGGGACTTCCCACTTAGTACTACAAGCTGTGACACTTGATGACTGTAGCTGGTCATACTAAATCAATGAAAATCCCTCTTCAAACCCATTGCCAAAATATAGAATATTACTGACATTTTTCCTTAGCTCGGTTGAATTTTAAAACACCTGTGCTTCTGGCAATAAAGCGACCTGTGTGTATGTATATATATATGGGTTAGTGCATCTACGTGTATTTTCTAGACCTGTCTGCTGAAAGAGCCTAAAAGCAATGATATTCCAGTAGTACTCAGTACACCTAGTGCCAACATCTCAGTTTTTCTAAATACTATTCCTACAATAAAAGGAGGCAGTGCTCCTTGGAGAAACGAATGGTTCCTTCATTGGGGACAGGAAAAATACAAAATGAGCCTGGAGCATCTTGTGGTAACTGAAAGTAAAAAAGTAGTGAAAAATGAGGGGGTATATGTCCCAAGTACACAAGAGTTCATGTAAAGCAGTGCCAGTGGCCAAATCTAAAATGATTTGAGGAATAAAATATCCGTAAGTCCATATTGACTAATGGATGAGAAGGAATAATTCTTCCTTATAGAACTGTAATTCCTTTTAATTAGTAAATATAGAAGGAATAATGGAAACATAAGTCACCATTAGGCATGTAACACAGTAATAATTGCTACAGGCAAGAACCACTGACGGATTCTAAAATTAGTGGGCTAAAGCATGATAAGAAGCAGGATATTTAGAGAGTCTCAAAGTGTCTCCCCTAAGATATTCATTAATTACAATGTGAGAAATAGAAGCTTCGCAGTGGGGAAGCCTGGTAGTCACCACCCTAATCAGGTGACCCAAGTTAACTCACCAGTAACTAGACACGTACCTCATGACGTGATGAACTTAGGAGGTCACTGGGTCACTTCTATAGCCCAAAATATATCACCTCAATCTAATCGTGAGGAAATAGAAGACATCCAAATTCAAGGACAGTCTATAAAACACCTGCTAGTACTCTTTGACAGTGTCCAGGTCGTGAAAGAAAAAGAAAGACTAAGAAACTGTTCCAGACTGGAAGAGACTAAGGAAGACTAAATAAATACAACGTGATCTCCTGGGCCAGAAAAAGGACGTAAGTGGGAAAACTACCTAAATTTGAATACAGTGTACAGATCAGTTAATAGTATTATATCAATGTTCATTTCCTGGTTTTAGTAACCATAAATTGTACTATAGTTATGTGTTTTTTAATATGATGCTTATATTGATACTCGACAACTGGCTTAAATAAAGACTTTGTTTTCAGAATAAGTCCCTTTACCATCAATAGGCATGAAATGGCACCATGCTTAAGATCAAAACTCTTTAAAATCAGTTACTGAAACTCACTTAAGGAGCGGGAAGGCAGTGGTAAGAGGGACCGGGTTTTCCCAGGCCCTCACCCACTTCTGCAGCTGGCCCCTCACACCGCAGCCCCGCCCTGCTGATGCAGAGCCCAGCACACCTGCCACCGGGAGGTCCTTCCCACAGGCCGGCGGCTCTGCCCAGGAGCGGAATTCAAGAAGCTCGGTGGCCTTTGCTTCACTGCTTTCCTCTTTTTTAAAAAAAATTGGGGAATATCAGGGAACAGTGTGTTTCTCCAGGGCCCATCAGCTCCAAGTCATTGTTCTTCAGTCTAGTTGTGGAGGGCGCAGCTCAGCACCAAGTCCAGTCACCATTTTCAATCTTAGTTGCAGGGAGTGCAACCCACCATCCCATGCGGGAATTGAACCGGCAACCTTGTTGTTTAAAGCCTGTGCTCTAACCAACTGAGCCATCCGGCCCCCTCCGTCCCTCCGGAAGCTCAGCAGCAGCTCGTTGTCTTTAATCTAGTTGTGGAGGGCACATCTCACTGACCCATGCAGGAATCGAACTGGCAACCCTGTTGTTCAGAGCTTGCGCTCTAACTAACTGAGCCATCTAGCCACCTACTGCTTCCCTCTTTTAGCTGAAAAATAGCTCTTTCAGGGAGCCGGCCCGGTGGCTCAGGTGGTTGGAGCTCCGAGCTCCTAACTCTGAAGGCTGCCGGTTCGATTCCCATATGGGCCTGTGGGCTCTCAACCACAAGGTTGCAGGTTCGATACCTCGACTCCTGCAAGGGATGGTGGGCTGTGTCCCCTGAACGGCGACTGGACTTGGAGCTGAGCTGCGTCCTCCACAACTAAGATTGAAAGGACACAACTTGACTTGGAAGAAGTCCTGGAAGTATACACTGTTCCCAAATAAAGTCCTACTCCCCTTCCCCAATAAAAACTCTTTTAAAAAAAGAAAAAGAAAAAGCTCTATCTACCCAGCTAGTTATGCGGGTTAAATTCACAGCAATATGCTTCTGGCCAAACAGAGAGAACAAAACATGCAATGTTCCCTTCTCCTTCAAATGGGACACATCATTTGGACACTGAGCTTCATTTGAGTCTTTGGCACACTCTTCCAAATTAAAGTAAAACACAGCTGATTTTCATGAAGGGGCTGTTTTCAGTCTGCTCGCCTAAGCACCTGAGAAGGTTTGCTGGCATGCTCCTGACTGCTGAATGCCTGTCCTCAGTGGACGACAGGACCCCGCGGTGGTGACAGCAGCTGGTACCGGGAGGGCAGGGGAGGCGGGGTCTGCATCGATCACCATGTCTTCAGTGCCTGGAATCCTTTCCAAGCACTGAAGTTAAGTCCGATGCACTGGGCAATAAACCAGTGGGCTCATCAGCTGGCATTATGTGGGTTACAGCCAAGTCCGCATCTGGCATCTGAATGTCTTGGTAAGACCATCAACCACAGCTTTCAATTCATAAAGACATTTTAAAATATCACCTTGGCGGGACTCAAAAGCTCGAAGGGCTGGGTCAGACTCTTCCTGCACAGGGCTGCCAGTCCTGCCGGTCCTGCCGTGCACGCTGGGGAGCCGGTCACGCAGAGGGGGAGCTCTCTGCGGAGAGGCGTGCTGCCCTGTGACAGGGCTTTACCTGGTATGTCAGTGTTGTGGGAGCATCAGAGGAAGCTGGGCTTATGGGAAGGCTGTTATTTTTGCAACTTTTCTGTAATTTTCAATGTATTTCAAAATAAAAGGTAAAAATCCTATACTGCTGGTCTTTGAAATACATGAACTGGACCAATAATATCTTCCATTTTCTTTGAATAAATTGAGCTTAAAAAGAAGGGATCGATTTTAGTTTAACTGAATTGTTACTTTTGAAAAAGTGTATTTATTCTTTTCTAATAAAAACGCAGCTGGAGGACAGAAAATCAAGTACTCAGGATTTGCTATGGTTTTTAAAGACCTCTGTCCACCGGTCTGAGAGAAGTGTGGGGGAACTGAACCAGTGCTATGACTGGCACTCCTTCCCCGGGAGGCACCTGGAGACCCCAACTTGTCCTGAATCTGGGGGCTGTGACTTAGAAAACATTCCTCTGGAGCCGGGCTCAACGCCCTTTTCAGAGGTTTTCTCCTTAGCAGCAGAGTTCTCGTTCTGGTTTTGGCATATTTATAGCAAAAGGTTTGGCCACGGAGGTGTTGAGTGCAGACAAGCAAGCGGCTGAAGCTGCATTTATAAAGCACTTGCAACTGTTGTTTCTCAGCCGCTTAAGAGACGGCAGTGTGTTTGACTCTGACTTTTCTCTTATTTTGCAGCCTTAGAATATTTATTCTTCCAAATTCAATATTCTTTGGATCCTGTTTTGAAAACAGCAGCAGACAAACCATCCAGTACAAAACTGCACCAAGGACTTAGGCAGACATTTCTCCATAGAAGATAAACAAACGGCCACTAAGCACATCAACATGGTCAGTCATTAGGGAAATGCACATCAAAAGCACGATGAGACACCACTTCACACCTACTAGGATGGCTGTAATAGTGTTTTTTTTTAATGGAAAGTAAGTGTTGACAAGGGTGTGGAGAAGTAGAACACTGCTGTCAAATGGTACAGCCACTATAGAAAACAGTTTGACGGATCTTCAAAAAGTTAAACACAGAATTACCATATTATCCAGAAATTCCACTCCCAGGGATACACCCAAAAGAACTGAAAACAGAGACACTAACAGATACTGGTAAGCTAATAGTCACAGAAGCATTATTCACAATAGCCAAAAGGTGGAAACAACTCAAGGTGTGTGCTCCCCAACAGGTGAATGGATAAACCAAATGTGCTGTATATTTACAGTGGGATAGTGTTCAGCCATAAAAAGAAATGAAGTTCTGATACAGGCTGCAAGATGGATGGACCCTGAAAACATTATGCAAAGTGAAACAAGCCAGACACAAAAGGACCAAAATCACAGGATTCTACATACCTGCAATGGCTACCATAGGCAAGTCTGTAGAGACTGCAAGGAGATCACAGGTTACCAGGGGTTCGGGCAGGGGGAAAAGGATGGGGAGTTACTGTTTTTTGTTGGTTTGTTTGTTTTAGGTGTACAAAACAATGTAATAGTTAGACATTTACACCCCTCACAAAGTGGCAACCCCTCTCCCCCAATCTACTATCCCTCTGACCTCATATACAGCTGTTACAGTTCCATTGACTCTATTCCCTATGCTGTACTCCACATCCCGTGACTACACATATATGTATACACATGTGTGTATACATATATGTGTGTGTGTGTATATATATATATATATATATATATATATATACACATACATAATTATAGTTGACGTACAATATTATTCAGCTTCAGCTGCAGGTGTACACCGCAGTGGCCAGGCATCCACACCGTCCATGAAGTGGTCTCCCTAATGAGACATGTGCCCATCTGACACCCTACAAAATCTTTACATTATTGATTATATCCCCCAAACTCTTTCATATCCCCTTGGCAATACTGTGGCTACCAATTTGTGCTTTCGAATCCCCTCACCTTCTCCCCCATCCCCACCCCCCTCCCATCTAGCAACCAGCAGTTTTTCCTCTGTATCTCTGAGTTACTATTTAATGGGTATAGTTTTGTTGAGGCGATGAAAAAGTTCCGGAAATAGATAATAATGATTATACAACATTATAGATGTACTTAACGCCACTAAATTATACACATAAAAGTGGCAAATTTTATGTTATATATATTTACCACACACACACAAAGTTAAGGATCAAAAGTTAATAGTGATATGGATTGGTTTTCGTAAACTGAGAATTCCCTAAGTAAAGGATGATGTCAACATGACTGAATTCATAAAGCTTGAGAAAAGTTAAAAAGCAGAACACCAAAAAATATATATGACGGGCAATCATAAAACTGTATAAACATAGTGACAAAAATCAGATTTTAGAAGTGACTTAATTCTGGTATATATTCCTGCGATTCATTATATAAAGTTAATTTACATTTTAAAAGAGATTATTTTTCCTTCAAAAGTTAGGACCTCCCTCCAGACCCCAATTCTTCTGTAAACTGCTTACCATCCATTCAGTCCCCCAGCACAGGCTCCGCCCACAGAGCCCCTTCCCAGCGGTCTCACCGCCGTAGCCTGGAAAGCATCCAATCCTTCCTGCTCTGGGACCAGAGCAGGACTGCCCCCTCCTCGCCAAGACTGTCCCAGCAAACAGGAACCCCCGACACCAGGTGCTCTCCCCCAGTGGGACTTAACGCTGAGTTCTTCTCGGTGTCCCTGTCACTACATTCGATTTTTAAGCTCTAAAGACCTCCCTGATGCCTGCAGCCCTGGATTTTACCTAATGAAGTGACTGCGCTGAGCTGAGCCAACAGAGACGCCTGCGGCATCACAGGGCGAACAAAACACCGACGACTGAACGGAGGGCCGACAAGCCCAAGGCTGCTGCTCTCTGCACTCTGGCCGGTGACTAACCTTTGTACTCAGGCGTGAACTCCTTCATCTCGGGGGGGAGGGACTCGTAGAAGCGCTGCTCCCGGGAGATGAGGGGCTTGCACACAGTGTGGTCGTCGTAGCGCATCATGCTGCTGTGCCCGCCCACCTGGTGGATGAAGGGCTCCAGGAGGACTCCCCGCTCTCCGGCCCGGCTTGCGTTCTTGCCATACTGCCCCACTTCCATGGTTTGACAAACACACATTGCGTAGGGGGCCGGGTGCACACTGAGGGCAGAGGATGCAGCACATGGACCACGAAAGGAGGGCTAGGAAGGAGGTCCTGGCGAGCTGAGAGCCAACGGTCAGTCTGTTCAGCTTATTCTTCTTTCCTAATAGAAAGGAAGAGAGGGAAAGGGAATCAAAACACGTGGCAAGCTACAGTGACCCTCGACTTCACGGAGTACCTGCTCCACGAGGAAGAACAGGGATCAGCTGTGTTCCCGACGCGGTGCCCCGGCACGTACTCATACAACACTAGCTGGTGCGTGAGAGGCAGTAGGAAACTTCTGTTGAATGATGTGTCGTTGGGCTCCTCTAACCATCTTTTTATGCACAAAAGCCCACATTCTCTTCTTTTCCCAGTTCTCAGGTCCCTTCTACATTCTCTAAAGGATTTGATTTTAGAGCTACAACATATTACAACAATCAGGAAGGCAACCATCCCTAGTCACTGCACATTCAAAGAGAAGAGTTCAAGAAAAGAACAGAAAGCACCACAAATTCACTCTGTTCAGACTTTGCACGATATCCATACTGGTGAGGGTGTCTCCCTGACCCAAAGGAAGGGTTTTTGCCTGAGAAATCAGGTCATGCTAGACACCAAACTTTTCTCTGGAAGGTGCAAGGCCAGGCAGGTAAAGCCATTCCTTGCTGGGTTGTAGAATCATGAAAAGGCTTTGCTATTCCCAAAGGAATTCCGGCTTCAGATTTCCTCCACTTTCAATCTACGGCCATCAACTTAGGATCATGTCTAGCAACCACAGAGCTTCCTTTCTGTCTGACTCTATAACAAACAGTGGGACAAGGAAAAGCTCTTTGTACTTAAATACCCTCCTTGTAATATCAATTTTTTTCTCAAGAAAGTTAAAGTAGTAGGCACCTTCCTTAATACTGAATGTATTTTTAAAATTAGGAATGTACTATCAAGACTACATCTGAAAGATCAAATCTAAAAAAGAAAAATGAAATGTCTGTTGAGCAGAAATATGGTTTTACCTGAAGAGTCAAACCATTCTTTTTGTCTGAACCTCATATTTATGGGCAAAATGTGCTATACAAGACCACTTGCAAAACTGCAAAATTTTCTTACTCCCAAGCTGCCCAAGAAACTATGTTCTAGTTCAATGCTATTGACACAAATAAGTGTTCTCTGTGGTTCCGCAGGTACCTGCGCTGTCGCAGTGATGCATCGTTGTGCTGCCCTCTTTTTACTTGTCTGTCACACCACAGACCATTCTCTCTCATCTCCGGTGCAGTTCCTGGCACACAGTAAGTACTCAAAAAAAGGCTTGTTGGAATGAATTAGATAATTCCAGAAGAGGACCACAGTGAGTAAAAGCACAATATGAAAGTTAGAAAACTCTCCCGGTGGCAGTGCTGACAGCGGAAAGTGGCGAAGCAGCTGTGGGGGGCCTGTTCTCAGGGCCCCTGGAGGTGCCCTGAGACTGGAGGTGGCCGTGGACTCTGGTTGGCAAGGTCAGCCGGGCCCCGCCCTGGCTGGGTCTCTGACTGCAGAGGGAATACCAGGAAGGGGCTAATCTTCCTGGACTGGGCCAGTGTCTGGGAAAGGAGAGGGGTCAACAGTGCCACGTGCCACAGAAGAGTCGGGCAGAAGGGTCAAGGAAATGGCTGTCCCTGGACTCGGAGAGAACCTCTGCAGCCCCCACAGGGCTAACAGGCAGAAGTCCAACCTCCAGTCAGATCTCGACTTCTGATATTTTGTTTCCACGTGATGTCTACCTAGAGTTATGTTACTGTTTTGTGTTTGAAATATTTCCTTAGACGTAAACATGTAAAACATACCACATTTCCGTAACTTTGTTCTGGCATTTATTTCTAAGTCAACGTGAAATGTGAAGCAGTGGAAGTGCCAGAACTCTCTCAGCCTCCGGGAAGCCCTGGCCTACAAGGTGTGGGGCCTTGGGTAAGTCACTTAACTTTACGTTTCCTCACCTGTAGAATGAAGACACGCCCACTGCTAACCCTGCGGGATGCGCTGATGCAGCTGAGGGGCTTGGGCTTGTCTCGCCTACTGCGCAGCCTTGGAAGGACTGGAAAGAGAAAGGCTGACTCTTTTTTTGTAAACAACCAGAGGTTGCTCGGGAAGCCTAGTGTCCACTGAGACCCATGGACTGAGCTGTAGCTGATGACATCCTTCCTCACTAGGTCCTTGTTAATTCAGTCACAGTCTTGTTCAGGTAGCCAAACCGCAAGGGGATGTGACGCCGTTCTAGCCCAGAGGGCACCGTGAGCAGTACCTCCGCTCTTCTGAGTAGCTGCTTTAGGAAAGGCCTGTGACCATCTTCTGCCCAATGAGGAATGAGGGAAGTTGGCCAGGGGTTTTCTGGGAAAAGCTACCTCGTTCTTAAAGAACAGGAGAGAGGCATCCCTCCTCTTCCTCAGGATACTATTCTGTCTGGATGTGATAACCGAGACTCCTACTGCAGCCCCCTTGGGTTAGGACCTTAAAAGATCCCAGCCTGGGTGACCGGTTAGCTCAGTTGGTTAGAGCATGGTGCCAGTAACACCAACGTTGCTAGTTTGATCCCCATATGGGCCACTGTGAGCGGCACCCTCCTTAAAAAAAAAAAAAAAAAAGAGAGAGAGAGAGAGAGAGATCCCACCCTAAAGACAAGGCCAATGTGCTGAGTACGCAGAGCAGAGAGAAAAAACCAGGGCCCCGATGCTGTCACGAAAGTACTGGATATCTCGTATGTGACAAAATCAATTTCCTTTTATGCTTTAAGCCAGTCACATTACGGTTTTCTGTCACTTGTAGCCAAAACCACCCTAAATAAAAGGACAGAAATAGTTGCATCAAAATCCCCAGGTTTCCAGTTAATACACTTTGCACATAAAGAGGTCAGTCGTGTTTTCTGATGACAAGGAAACTTCACTAAAGAACAAGCCCGTCACTGATGACAAAAGGGGACACTCTCCACAAGGCCAGAAATGAAAAATGTAGCTCTATAATCTTTAAAAGTGTCCCTGAAGGCAGATAATTTGAATTATATCTGGTCCACAGGGCTGGTACCAAGACACTAAAAAAGAATCTGACAAATGGAAAATTCATTCTCTAATAAGTAGTAATAAAACTGTCCAAATATTCAAATAACTGGCTGAGAATTAATTCTACTGTGATTCCACAAGAGGCAGACCATAAAAGAAATTGACACTTTTGCCACCTCAGGACCTTACTGATTATGATTTTTTTCCAAACTTACCTAAATACAACAGTCAATAAATCCTATTTTCCAAAGTATAACTAATCCTCAAAGATATTGCAGACTGTCCTCTGACCTAATTTCAAGTAGTTTATGCCATTTAAGATGCCTACAGCTTTTGCAGTCTTTTTCTAGACTTAAGGAACTACTTAGCATTAAAAAACAAAACAAACAAAAAAACCTGCAAATCTTTTAAAAGGTACAAAGTCTCAAAAGTAATGTCAGATAACTGAAATAATGAGACTCTCGTTTCACTGCCATGAGTCAAACTAACAGGAAGAAAACCCATCAGTACATGTTTTGGTTTTTTGTTTGGTAAACGACTCCAAAGGTTTCCCTGGGAGAAACTTTATAAATGGTCCTCTTTTCCCCATGTGGCCATACACTGAGGTTCCCTATTAGGTTTGCAATCCAGTGGTGTTTCCTATGCACTGCTCAAGTACACACATAATGTACAACAAAATTTTCAGCTATGACGATGGTAACAGGATGGTTTTTAGGTTGAGGCTAATAAAATTACTATATTTAAAAAAAACAACAACCACTAGACATCGTCCCCTGCCAACATCACAAGAGTTTATTCAGGAGGAGAAAAAGATTAGCTAAATAATCTACATATTATAAAGATCTCACAACTCTATCCATTCAAATACATTAGGACTTAACAATTTTTTCTTTTTTCTGTAAAACTCACTTTGCTTTGTAATTAACACTGCTGACAAAAAGAAATTCTCCTTAGTCCCCCGAAATGTTCTTTGATCCCTTAAGCACAACTGCAATTTCTCATTCTGTGGTTTCTTCTTAAGACTTGTCGTCTACTCCTCTCATGAGGCAGTGAGGGCTCATGACGCAGTCACACTTGGTTCAGACAAGAGCTGCAGGGGCAGACAGTATCTTCCCCTCCTGTGGAACTTCTAAGGCATGTAAATAATACATGGACAACAGGAACAGAAAGGAATCTCGGTCTGAAACCATGCTGAGAGACTAGGAAAACAGGAAAGGCTGAGCCCTTTCTCAGAAGGAGCTGTCAGTAAAGTGAACAAGGAGGAATGAACAGCCAAAGACCCATCAAGAACCAAGCTGTTCAAAGTTCCCAAGTTTCTGTGCAAGAGGCTCTTTACAAAGGCAATTTTTTTTTTTAATCGGACTGGCAACCTTGTGGTTGAGAGCCCACTGGCCCATGTGGGAATCGAACTGGCAGCCTTTGGAGTTAGGAGCACGGAGCTCTAACCGCCTGAGCCACCAGGCCGGCCCACAAAAGCAATATTTTTAAACCCTTTCCTTGGTAAGAATTAGCATCCCAAATGGGCTACTACCCTGAGCCCCTGGCCAGCAGTCTCTGCTAAGCAGTAACCTACCTGACTCTCCACTCGCAAGACAGAAGCTGCCCTTCCCCTGCACGAGTCACCTGGGAAACCCTGGAGGAAAGTGATGCCCAGGTTTATCCCCCACCCCACTCCAGAAACAACTGCAGTTAGGAAGCTTCCAGAAGATCCCATCACAACCTCGAGCCCTCTGCAGACGCTGACGTGACTGCATCTCCCAGTCCTGTTGTTCCCTGGACGTTCCTACTCCTGGCTGTCACTGTAAAAGGTCTCTGTAGCTTTTACCACAACACCACTGCCTTCAGCATTTCCACCAAGTTCTTCAGCTGCCAGTGCCACCGAGAGGATCGTGGTCACAATACTCTGATCATGCACGCGACATGGTCACCAGCACTAACATTCTGGGCATGACGACAACCATCCCGGCGGGACAATTCCTGCACAAGACCAAGAAACCAAGTCCGATGCAAACCGAAGGCCATAAGTAGCTCCTCCCTGCCATGACTAAGGACCTGAGCTGTAAGTACTGTGAGAACACGCTGGAGAAACGGCACACAATCCCCCATCCCAGAGACGGCCAACATGGCCACAGCAACATCGGAACTCGTCCCTTTCAGTATATCCAGCAGAGCTACTCAAACCTCTACAGCGTAAAACCACATGATGTGTAAAGTCCAGAAGACAGGGAGACACTGTTCTGTCCTTCCGCTACCTCACAGAAGTGTCGGAAACTTCTGACATGTCAGTGAATATAAGCCCAGGTGAAGGGAAGGTCTACAATAACCAAATGTCTTCCAGGACAGGGAACTGCGACTGTCCAGGAGCAGGACGTGCCTATAGTGAGAAGGGAAAGAAGCTCTGGGCAGAGAGAAATCGAAATGGAGACCAGTGTTTTACAGTGTTTCTTCCTAGAATGCGTCGTCATCTGAGCTGTGTCACTACAGAAATCATGGCCAAATTTTACCTTTCTGTGTAGAATTAAACCCACGTAAGTGTGTTCCCAAGTTACCTGCCTTGTCTGCTTTCCAAGTAAACTTCATTAAGATTTTCTCTGCAAACGTAGAATCCCTATAAAACCAGACCTCTGAGCTGGCAACAGGTGGTTTCCTAGGTGTCAAGGGAAGAAATGAAGGGTGGTGGCTGAGTGTTACAAAACAGCCACTTTAATTGCACTGCTGAGATGTGTCTCCAACAGATCCAGCCGCCATCGGTGCGGAGGAACTTGTGAGATGCCTTCTGGTTCCTCAGCCGGGCAGAAAGCTGCCATTTACTAAAAGCGTCTCCAGGAACAAAGAGGCTCCCACTTTCCCCAGTCATCCTGATGGCCCTTTGCTATGACTGACAAACATTCAAAAGTGAAAAGCCTTACAACTCATTTTATTTAGTTAGTTAAAGTATTTAATTCCAATAGCCTAACTCTTTGACATGCAAGTCTGAAGTGGCATTTGCCCAGACTGAACTGAAGGGAAATTTACTATTTTCTTTCCTCTCTACCCTTTCCTTTAACAGAAGCAGGACATTTCTCCTCTTTGCAGCATTAAGGAGTATTGAAAGGAAGTAACTACAAGGAGGCTTTCGAGAAGGATCCTTAGGAAATTGTCTTAAGTCAGTTTGGGCTGCTGTAACAGAATACCATAGACTGGAGGGCTTACAAACAGAAATTTATTTCTCACCATTTTGGAGACTGGGAAGTTCAAGATCAAGGTTCTAGCAGATGCATTCTCATATGGAGGCTCAGAAGGCTAATAAACAAGTGAACTGATGCTCCCCGCCTTCATTAAATATGGGGAAATGCAAATTAAAACAGGGTGTCATTTCACTCCTGTACCATTGGCCAAAAATAAAAAGTGTGAACGTACCAAGCATTGGCCAGTCAGGGAGAAATGGCTCCTCTCCTAATCTGTTGATGGCAACTCACAACCAAAGATGTGGACCCTCCGCAACCCAGCACATGCCCAAAACGGCAAGTTCAGGGAGGTTCACCGCAGCATTCGTGTAACACAAAAGTGGGAAGCCACGTAGATGTCCATTCAGGGGGGATGGATAAATGAATGGGTCTACTCATAAACTGTATTGAGTTAATAATCTCTATATGTCAACATGAATACATTTCAAAACCAAAGTGGAAAGAGCAAGTTTGGAAATAATATTTCTGGTATGATGCCACTGTAAATTTTTCCTACACATAACAATACTACATTATCCATGAATTTACAAGCACATCCATACAAGTCTGTATTAACAAGAACAATGCCATAGAATGGAAGGAGGTGCACCAGCTTCAGAGGAGGAAAGGAAAGGAGGGGCTTGACAGCTGGGAGGAAATGAGAACTTCAGCTCTAGCTACAATTTATTTCTTTTTTGAAAGTTTGAAACAAATATGGTACAATCTTCACATTTTTAAATCTATGTGTCAAGCACATTAGTATTGCATTATTCTCTGAACTTGTACTTCATTAAAAAACAAAAAGCCTTCAGAGTGCTAAAAGCCTGATGTCAATACATAGTAAATGACAGAAGAACATACTAGCAATGGTTCCAAAGAGGAGTGTGAATACCATCACAGTCCCCTGGAAGTGGGGAAAAATATTAGAACTCCTTCACCTGTTTTCTTCACTTGGCTTTCAAGCACTTTACTCTTCTCATCTCCGTTATTCAGTCTTCTCTGCTGGTTCTTTGTCCTTGGTTCCCTCTTGTCTAGCTACACTTTCAATTTGGTCTTCTATCTTAAACACCCAATTCATACATCCAACTGCCTATCTGACCTAGGAAGTTTAGATTTAACCTGGCCAACACAGGACTCATCTCCCCCAACCCTGCAAAAAACTTGACCTGCAGTCTTCCCCACACCCAACTCCATTGTTACAGTCCCTCTCACCCACACCCTGGCAGTCACTCTTGGTTCCTCTCTCCCTCAAACCCCGTGTCCTGCAAACCTACTGACTCTCCCTTCAGAACACATCCAGCTCCAATCACTTCTCCCCACCGCCAATGCTCCCAGCCTAGTGTGATCACCAACATCTCTCACCCCCTAACTGGCATCCCTGCTTCTATCACAGCCCCCCTACAGTCTCTTCTCAACACAGCAGTCACAGTGACGCTAGTCACAGCATGTGACATGTCCATTCAAAATCGCGCACTCCCCCCATCTCACCCGAAGTCAAAGTTCAACTCCCTTACTGTAGCCTACAAGATGCCACAAAATCTGCATTCCTCCCCACCCCGTTTTCCCTCTAGTCTGATTTGCTAGCCCTCTCCTGACAGCTTATTACCTCACCCTAGACACAGGCATGGCACAGGCACGTTGCCACTTTACAGTCTTTGCACCAGCCATTCCCTCTGCCTGGACCATTTCCCTGCCAGGTATCTATAAGGCTAATTCCCTCACCTCCTTCAAAAGGAGCTCAAATGTCTCTTTCTCAATGAGACCTACCTAACCTCTCTAAATTTAAACTGCAAACCCACCTGTATTCTCTATCCCCCTTAATCAATCTGCTCCACTTTTTCTTTTTTTCATGGTATTTATCCCCTTCTGACATATTATATATTTATTGATAACGTCTAACATTTATTTTTATTAGGATATCAGCTCCATGAAAGAAAGGCTCTTTGTTTAGTTCACTATATATTATCTTAAATGATGTAAGCAGTGTCTGGCACATGTAGTAGCCACACAACAAAAATAGATGAATAGGGGCGGACTTGGTTAGAGCACAAGCTCTGAGCAACAGGGCTGCCAGTCGATTCCCACATGGGCCAGCAAGCTGCGCCCTCTGCAACTAGATTGAAGACAACGAGCTGCCGCTCAGCTCCTGTATGGCCAGGTGGCTCAGTTGGTTGGAGCCTGTCCTCTCAACCACAAGGTTGCCGGTTCGACTCCCACAAGGGATGGTGGGCTGTGCCCCCTGCAACCAACAATGGCAACTGGAGCTGGAGCTGAGCTGCGCCCTCCACAGCTAAGATTGAAAGGACAACTTGAAAAAAAAAGTTTACAGACTTCTGATCTAGGGCTACCAAAACCAGAACAAAGTATGTTGGCCATGGGATAGAATTACAAATCAACAAAGAGAATGCAAAATTCTATATTTCAACTCTAAAAAACCTTGATATACGAAAGAAAAACAGTGTTAAATGTACCTGGATAATAGCAACAACAGAAACAAAAGATATGGAAGGAAAAAGACAATAGCCTATGAGGAGGAGGATTAGACAGTTTTTATTCAGGATACAAAAGAGAAACAAGGGGGGTGATTAGGCAAACGTACAAATAATCTCAATTATAAAGGATAAACCACACCAAAGAACTCAAACCAAATTGAGAAAATACAATATAAGTTTTTTTTATTTGTTTTAATTCAACAACACAGCAAGCCTAGAAAGTGGCAATGAATGAAAGCCCTGGCAGAGAAAGGGAAACTGCAATCAGATATGGCGCTGGACAAGGTCAGGACTATTTTAAGAACTAGGAAAGCAGTGTCTCCACAGCAAGAGCAAGACAATACCTGGTCACCAAGTTACTTAGGATGAGCAGAGACACACACCCAAAATGCAGATCAGCAGACATGAACTCTAAGAAGCCTGGTTGGAATTCCAAATTCTGTTGGCCAACATATTTTTATAACCTGAAATGAACTATTGAGTTTGATATGCAATCTTTTTATAAAGAGAAGTATCCTTGGTGCATTCACATTGCACAGGTATATTTGCAAATTTCCCCAAATTTTCATAAAAATGAGTTTATAAATCCAATATTTCTACTACCTCTTCTAAAATTAAACGTATCCACTTAAGCAATAAAAGCACAATAACCAAGTATCATGCCCTTTAAAAATCATTTGAAATGTGTTTAGTTTTTTAGAAATTAAATTTAAACTGGGTAAGTCAGGATGCTAAGTAAAATTCTGGCAATAATGTTTCTTTAGTTTGTTTTTTACTCTTTGATACAATCCAAGGTCAAAATAGCAAAATTGCTCAACTGCGAAGAACACAATGGACTGGTAAGTCCCTCGAACAGAAAACACACAAAACTTGGGTTTGCGTAGCTCTGGACTTTGTGAAAACTAATTTCTAACTAATTTCCGACATAAGCTGAGATCAGACTTGGACAGAAAAAAAAGATACCAAAATACCCTCAAATTCATGGACCATAAAGAGCAGCAGAAAACGAACATGAGAGCTTGTTTTTCTCTAAAGCATACAACCAAGGGAACCTAATGCTTTCTTGAAGTCAAGTCCATTCTTGCTTTTACACAGGTGCTGATACACAGGAAGTATACTCAGGAGGGTGCGGGAGAACAACCTTCCTTCCCCCACTCCCATGAACTGGACTGTTCCAAGCAGATGCTCACAAACCTCTCTTTTGAGGAGGGAAATGTTCTTGAGGTAAGTAGGGCTGCCCACCTGAGCCTGCCCTTCCAATCTACCAGCGACTGGCATATCGCTCACCTAGGAACCAGAAATGTGTGCAGAGGCCTAGGGCAATCTGGGAGGTTTGAAACAAGGAGAAAAGAAAAAGGCTTTTAAAGGTGTCTGTTTTGCTGTTTGTTCTCCGAGAAGAGATGCAGAATTGTTTAGACTCCTGGGTCCTATCCCAGAAGTAAGGGACACAGTGGCATGGATCCTCCTGAGGACACCAGGCTGAGAGCAAACGGAGCAAGGAGGAAAGGAAACTTGGCAGGCGGCCTGAGATGTGCCAGCCCATCAAGAAACGGCCAGAACAGAATTAATTTAGGACAAAGAGAGAAGCTAGAATCCAGTGAACCCCTTTCCTGTTTTTACTGGATTTTTAAGGATTAGAAACTGCGCTTCTGTGTGTGTGTGTGTGTGTGTGTGTGTGTGTGTGTGTGTGTAAAAGCAAAGATCCTTTTGAAAATGTCTCAACTGTGCTGAAATGGAAAAAAAAGGAGGTTTGAGGACAGAATTTTCAGAACAAAGATCCCAAGTGATACAGAGAAAACCAAAAGGAAAGGAGAAACAGAGGTACCCCATCCTTCATACCTGAAACACTATTGCTCACGATTTATATGGGATTGTTCTTAACAAGAAGCCATAGGAATACCCGTGCTGTGACAAAAACACTCAGTTCAGGCGAGCCATACCTGAATCAAGTAAGTCTCTGCCTCACACATTTACAACTGAATCTAAACATGGTCAAATCCAGAAAGCACACATGTGGAAGGACAGGAGAAATGGTTCTGAAGGGAACACCAAATCACAGAACACTGAAAATGAGACTGTCTACAACGCCAAGCCGTGGAACAGGGAACTTCCTGGACTTCGTGTCTCATCCGGCCAATCCTACTGCAGCCGTGAAGCTGAAGAGAAGCCTCTGCACAATGACAGAAAGATGCAAGGGGCCAGCACGAGGCCTGTTCTCACACTGAGGCTGTGACGTGACTGCCACCTCGGGCTCCGTCCTGCTGAGGTCACACTGGAGGCTCAGGGGGACACACGCGAAGGTGACGGGGAAACTGGGAAACTGAGGTACACTTGGGAAACTTGTGCTTTTCCCCCACCGAAACATTTTTTGAATAAAAGTTGCTCTATTTCAGAACAGAAACAATAGAACAATGATTCCTGTCACTCACGCGAATTTCAATTCACAGTAACTCTGGGTTTATAAACAGAGGTCATTCCGGGTACAAATCTGCTACCTGGTACTAGTGACATTTGCATGTGTCTTGCTATTAAATAAGTAAAATGTGGAAACAAAATCTCCTCCACATAGGAGAGGTGAAGCTAAAACTCGGGTCACAAGAAAAATCTCCAGAGTAAGGAATTATGCAACCATGAAATAGCTCCTGTTTTTCCTTTGGTGTCTCAATATCACAAAACTGTTAGAACTCCAAAGGGGTTTTAAATCACTGAATTCTGTACTATTTTAAAGAGGAACAAAGAAGCAAAAAACCTAAAACGACTAAAAATCCAACATGGCTACAATCCAGAGGACTCTTCCTTTGGTGGTGAAATCACAAATCTAAATATCTTGATGCTATACTACTCCGCAGATTATCTGAAAATATAATCAAAGATCCAATTCTGCATTCTACATGGGCATTGGATCGTAGTGGGAGGATATGATAACGTGTCCATAAGATACAGCGCCGCTCAGCTTTGCCCCTGCTGCTCCACAAGGGCTGAGACCAGCTCAGCTTCTCTCCTCCAGCCCGTCTTCTTGGTGTCCTCTGTTCCTGCCCTCCTGTGAGACCTCTTCCCCTCAAGGTCCACAGAGCATGGAGACTTCAGGGCACAAATTCAACAGGCTATCCCTCCATTTAGCACCACACACCACACAAAATGACATATCAAAACATCCATCATGTGGATCAAGATTTGATTAGAGGGCACCCAGAAGCAGATGAGCAACTTGCAGTTATAGTGAATGTGGGAAAGCCTGTAAACAGAGGGGGTAAATGACCTGTTTAATATGCAACAGTTTAATTGCTTCAAGCAGATTGGATTCTGTGTTCTAACCTCCAGTGAAACACCAAAATTACTACATTTAAGCATTTTGAAACAATAGAAAAGCACTTCTCTCTACCTCATATAAAAGTATACATACTATACTGATATAGCTCAAACAATGCTAAAATTTTATAGTTTAAAAGTATCAGAAATACAAAATTAATGACCTAAGGTTCTCCTTAAGAAGCTAGAAAAAGGGGGGCGGGGGGGTTCACGGTGTGAGGGATGTAAAAATAAAATAAAATAAAATAAAACTATAACAAAAAAAAAAAAAAGAAGCTAGAAAAAGACCAAAGTAAGTAGAAGGAAATAATAAAGATATAAGGAGAACTCAATAAAATAAAATAAAAATAAATTTAAAAAAAGAGAAAATGAACGAAGCCAAAAAGCAGGTCTTTTTATTTTTTTAAAGAATCAGTAAAGTTGATAAATCCTCTAGAGAAAGTGATCAATAAAAAGAGACACACAAATTACCACTATCAGGAATAAAAAATGGGCTATCGCTACAAATTGCACAGGCATTAAAAGAATAATAAGGTAATATGAACAACGGTATAACAATAAATTCAACAACTTAGACTAACTGGACAAATTCCTCAAAAAAAACAACTTATCAAGATAAAATATAAAATCTGAATAGCCTTATACCCATTAAGAAAACTGATTTTATCAAAAGTCTTTCCACAAGGAAAACTCTAGACACAAATGATTTCACTAGTGAATTCTATCAAACATTTAAAAAAGAGGTTAACACTAATCTTGTACAAATTCTTCCAGAAAACGGAGAGAAAGAACATTTCCCAACTTGTTTTATGAGGACAGAGATCCCTGAGAACAAAACCTAAAGAAGAAACTTATCGAAAACAAGAAAAGAAAAAAAGATTATCCAATATCCTTCATCAACATACACACAAAAATCATTTAAATTTTTTTTGGAAAACAAATCCAATGATATATAGAAAAAAAATAATACATCATGACAAAATGGGAATATTGATTAAATATCTGAAGACTAAATCAATGTAATACACGATATTAATAGGAGAAAAATCATATGATCATCTCAATATACACAGGAAAAAGTCTGACAAAATTCAACATCCATTCATAATGAAAACCTTCCAACAAACTAAACATATAAGGAAACTTCCTTACCTGATAAAGGGCATTTATGAAAAACCTACAGCTGACATCATACTCAATGGGAATTTCTTTTTAATTTCCCTCATATAATCAAAATTAAGGCAAACGTGTCCATTCTCACCATTGCTATTCCACATTTTATCAGCCAGTACAATTAGGCAAGCAATTAAAAGCATAAAAACCAGAAAAGAAAAAATTAGACTTTCTCTATCCACAGATGATTGTTTACATAGAAAATACTTAGGAATCTACAAAACAACTTCTAAAACTAATAAGCAAATTTAGCAAGGTCAGAAGACACAAGGCCAATAATACACAAAAGTCAATTACATTTTTATATGCTAGCAGCAAACAAAAGGAAAACAAACTTTTAAAAACAATTCATGGGAGTGACTTCATGGAAGATGGCAGAGTAGGAAGCTCCAGGAATCCGTCCCTGTATCCAAACAACTACTAAGTTGGCAGAAACTGTCTGAAGTAACTTTTGCAACTCTGGAGTCTAGTTGGAAAACCTGAAGCTTAGCTTCCAAGGTAGAGCTTGGTGAAGAGGCTGGTGAATTTTGGTAAATTTCAGCCTCCTGTTAGGTACCCAACCCTGAGCCCACAGCAAGCAGCAGTGGGACAGCTGCCCTAATTCCTGGTGCAGCTTGCTGGAGGCTGGAGTGCGCAATAGCAATAAAGACCTTCTCCTCCAAATATCAGGGTTGTGTGTTCTGGTTGATGAAGGTTGCTTTTGATTATTGGGGGTGGGGGGGTAGGGGGGAGGCTGGTGACCACTGTTTCAATACCCACAGGCTGAAATGGTTTCCAAGGGATTTAAGAGGATAGTACCTGTTTCTATTTTTCCTCCTTTTGGGAGCCAAACATTTAAGGAAATCTTTATCAGGTCACTGGCTAACTGCAGAGATAACTGAACGGAAACTTCAATGACCACATACAACACCAAATAAACATGTCCAAAATTAGTTTGGAAAGCTCATGAATGGAAGGCTCTAGCCCTCAATAAGCAAAACCCAGCAATTTCTGAGGAGTGGGAGAATGCGGTTTCCACAGTTACCAAAACACAATACTCAATTGTCCAGTTTTAAAAATAAATTACAAAACATACAACGAAAAGTAAAATCAATGCCCATTCACAGGAAAAAGAGATTTTGATAGAAAAAGAAAAAAACCCCGGAGGAAGCAAAGACATTGGAATTATTATTAGTCCAAGATGTTAAATCAACTGTCCTAAATCTCGTACACTGAATGGGCTAAAGGAAACCATGGACAAAGGAAATCAGGAAAATGAGATATTAACAAAATGAAAATATAGGTTAAAATGAAAATATCAATGCCAGAAATGAAAAGGAACCAAACAAATTCTGTAATTGAAAAGCACTATAAGTAAAATGAAAGAAAAAATCACTTAGAGGGGTTCTCAACAGCATATCTGAGCACACATAAAAAGTATCAGCGAACCTGAAGGTAAGACAATTGAAATTATTTGGATGTAAAAAGAATAAGGAAAAGTGAAGAGTCTGAGGACCTGTAGGCCAGCAGTAAATGCAATGATATATGCATTATAGAAATTCCAGCAAGAGAGGAAAGAGGGCAGAAAAAATATTTAGAGAAATAATAGTCAAAATGTTTCAAATCTGAGGAAAACCATGAATATACACGTCCAAGAAATGTCTCCTCTGACAAGGAAACAAAAGAAAAAATAAACAAATGGGCCTACATCAAACTAAAAACTTTTTGTACAGCAAAGGAAACTATCAACAAAACAAAAAGACAACCTACTGAATGGGAGATGTGCAACAATGATACATCCAAGAAGGGGTTAATATCCAAAACATATAAAGAACTCATACAACTTAACACCAAAAAAAAAATCCAATTAAAA
This sequence comes from Rhinolophus hipposideros, assembly GCF_964194185.1. Lineage (NCBI taxonomy): Eukaryota > Metazoa > Chordata > Mammalia > Chiroptera > Rhinolophidae > Rhinolophus > Rhinolophus hipposideros. Next base: position 61,677,898 of record NC_138060.1, read on the forward strand.
AACGGGCAGAGGACCTGAACAGACATTTCTCCAAAGATGACATTCAGCCAACAGACATGAAAAGATGCTCAATGTCATTAATCATCGAAGAGATGCAGATCAAAACCACCACGAGGTATCACGTCACACAAACCAGAATGGCTATCATCAATAAATCAACAAACAAGTGTTGGAGAGGATGTGGAGAAAAGGGAACCCTTGCACACTGTTGGTGGGACTGCAAATTGGTGCAGCCACTATGGGAAACAATATGGAGGCTCCTCAAAAAAAAATTAAAACTAGAACTACCTCCTGAGACCCAACAATCCCACTTCTGGGCATTATCCAAAGAAATCCAAAACACTAATTTGAAAAGACGTATGCACCCCTATGTTCATCGCAGCATTATTTATAATAGCCAAGATATGGAAGCAACCTAAGTGTCCATCAATAGATGAAAGGATAAAAAGGATGTGGTACATACATACAATGGAATATTACTCGGCCACAGAAAGAATGAAATTTTACCATTTGTGACAACATGGATGGACCTAGAAGGTATTATGCTAAGTGAACTAAGTCAGAGGAAGACAAATACAGTATCATTTCACTTATATGTGGAACCTAAAAATCAAAATAAACAAACAAAATAGAAACAGACTCACAGATAAAGAACAAATTGATGGTCGCCAGATGGGGGGGCGTTAGAGGGCTGGGTGAAAAACGTGAAGAGATGAAGAAGTACAAACTGGCAGCTACAAAACAGTCACAAGGATGTAAAGTACAGCACAGGGAATACAGTCAATAACAAGTAATAACTGTATGATGTCAGACGGGTACTAGACTTATCAGGAGGATCAATTTGTAAGTTATATAAATGTCTAACCACTGTGCTGTATACCTGAAACTAATATAATATTGAATATCAACTATAACTGAAAAATTTTAAAAACATTGATAAATCAGACTTCAAACAAAACTGAAAACCTGACTTTTAAAATATAAGAAGAAAATAAATAGATAAGCCACTATGGAATAAGAGGAAATGTTCATAAAGCATATATCTGACTGATATCCAGAGTACATAAAGATCTCCTAAAAAAACAATAATAACATATGGTGATGGAAGGAGAACTGACTCTGGGTGGTGAACACACAATGGGATTTATAGATGATGTAATACAGAATTGTACACCTGAAATCTATGTAGTTTTACTAACAATTATCACCCCAATAAATTAAAAAATAATAATAATAATAATAAAATAATAATGGGGTAGCCAATTTGCTCAGTGGTTAGAGCACAGTGCTCTAACATCAAGGTTGCTGGTCGCAATTTCCCCCCAACATGGGCCAGTGAGCTGCACCCTCCACAACTAGATTGAAGGACAACGACTTGGAGCTGATGGGCCCTGGAAAAACACACTGTTCCCCAACTAAAAAAAATTTAAAAATAAATAATTACACTGAAAAACACATTGCCATTAATCCCCCTCCTAATACTCCCCCTCACTTTGAACACACTTCTCCCATCGTTCTTGCCACTTTCTGAAGCCATTCTGGAAGTCCTCGTTTGTGAGTGTCTTTAGTTGTGCTGTCATGGCTGCCTCGATGTCTTGAATTGATTCAAAACATTTACCTTTCACGGTCATTTTGACTTTGGGGAAGAGCCAGAAGTCACAAGGTGCCAGATCGGGTGAATAAGGTGGATAAGGACACACCGTAATGTTTTTATTTGACAGAAATGGCCGTACCAGAAGCGACGTGTGACACAGAGCCTCTCCGTTGTGATCAAAGCACACGGGGAATGCTGCTGCTGAGTGCCATCCAAGGGAAAGGCAGGGATCTTCAATACGGAAGGGGCGTGTGAAACCTTAGTAACAGTGTGTGACAAGTTTCAACTTGTTCGGTACAGTCAGTAGGGTGTGAGTTACGGTTGAGAGAGAAAGTGTGTTTTAAAGTGTGCTGTGAATCATCCTCCATCATGACAACGCTCCGTGTCACACCTCGCTTCTGTACAGCAATTTCTGTCAAATAAAAACATTACGGTGTGTCCTCATCCACCTTATTCACTGGACCTGGCACCGTGAGACTTCTGGCTCTTCCCCAAAGTCAGTATGATTCAGGACATCGAGGCAGGCACGACAGTGGAACGAAAGAGGACTTCTGCAACTGCTTTAGAAAGTGGCAAGAACGATGGGAGAAGTGTGTTCAAAGTGAGGGGGAGTATTTGGAGGGGGATTAATGGCAATGTGTCTCACTGTAATAATTTTTTTTATTTAAACATTCACCATATTGTTTGCTCACACCTCGTAGTTCACAAAGGAAGATATACAAATGACTAGTAAGTACAGGAAAAAGTACCCAACATCATTACTGATCAGGTCAATGCAAATTAAACTCCTAATGAGGTATCACTATACTTTCATGAAAATGGCTAAAATTAAAAGCACTAACAGCACATTAAATGTTGCTGAGGATGTAGAACAATCACAAATCTTATACATTACTGGTGGGACTAGAAAATGATACAACTCTTTTGGAAAAGATGGTCAAGTTTTTTACAAAAGTAGACATACATCTACCCTACTATCCAGCAATTCTACTCTCAAGAGAAATGAATGTATGTTCCCCAAAACACCTGTACAAAACTGTTCACAGAAGCTTTAATCATAAGTCAAACACTGGAAATAGCCCAGATGTCCATCAACAGAACAGTAAACAATCTGGAATGTTCATGCAATGAAATACTATACAGCAATAAAAAAACACAATGAACTACTGATACAACAGCATGAATAAATTCCCAAAAAAGTATACAGTATACCCACAAGCACATACGGTATGATTCCCTTTATATGATAAAAGGCCCAAGTTGTCTCTGGCTAGAGCAGAACAGAAGCTTAAGTTAACCCCCACATTAAAGAAAACAAATTTTAAAAATAAGGTGGTAGTAACAATTCTGTTGAGAAAGTACTTATTAAATTGTTAATAACTTGTTCATATAACTCTGCCAAATAGCAACTTACCCGTTATCAACATATTACTTGTTGGCTCCAAACCCAACCATCATTGCCTGCTCTGCAAAAGGGGAGCTGAACCCATTAAATAGTTTTCCTTTGCCAGCTGAGGTTAATCTTAGCTTTGTCAACAGAGGACACTGGAGAGACACTGCGAGAAGTAGAGGCTTCTCTACCTACTTCCAGTATGCTCCTCTCACCAGGCCCCGTTACCCAGTTAGCTCCCCACAGCGCCAATGCTGGGCGCCTGACTCCCACCATGCATAGCGGTCAGCAGCACCCAGTGCCAGCAGCTTCCTGACACCTCACTCAAGCAGTTTTGTGGCCGAGTACTGCCAGCACGACACCTCTCCACATACGGCTTTCTCCAACATCCTAGAAGGGAGATTTCCAACAAGTTCTGGAGGGTAAACTTCCAGCATGCTCTGCCAGTGTGGTAACACAATGACTTTCTCTGCCATCCAGTCAGGCACAGCCATCCCCTCCTTCAACAAGATACAGATCTCGGGCCTGGAGGGTGTCCTCCTTGAGCTCGCTATAGCAGCCCTATAGCTGCCATGGGGTAGTGGCTGCTCCCACATACGCTATTCCTATATTTAGAGTTCGCTCTACTTCTTACTACCAATCCCTCATTACTCCAATTCCATTATAATTAATCATTCTTTCTGGTAGACTTTACCCATTCAAATTATCGTGCGGTTTCTGTCTCCTGAATGGACCCTGGCAGTTGTTTCAATGAGTTGAAAAGCTAAGTAGCATAGGCCAAAAATGAGAAACTTTATTACCATCATAAAATCCACATACTCCGTAGCTCCGCTTCCTTCACAATTCTGCCAATAAAGAGACAGGTGAGCAACCAAGTTAACCTGCTTAGGGGGTCCAAGCAGCCCTGCCTGGTACATTCTGCTTTGGAGAGTTACTCAAGCTTCAGATTCAGTTCCCTGAGGCCAAAGCCAGCCTTTGTTTGGAGATACTCATAAAATAGCTAACACAACCACATATTCTATAACACATCTTCCCAAATACAGAAGAAACTTCTTCACATTTCTTTTATTTTCTATGCTAAAGAAACCTCTTTAAGTTTCATGCAGAATATCAAAACCCAGAACAGCCTACGCATGTCCCAGTGTGCTACTCGGCCCTGACCCATCCTCCAGTTGAGCAGCATCTTTATAAATACGTGTCAGAATACTCCCAATCAATTCAAGTTTGGATCCAAATAGCAACTCCAAAGTCTCTATTAAAATAAAACGTGCAAACAACTTTTCACTTGTCAGAGTATACATAATCAAATAAATACTGAGTGCCAACGATGAAAGAGACCCTGCAGAACTAATACTGTACTAACAAGATGAACAGTCCTCAGGAAACTGAAAGGGAGGATGGAGAGCAGGTAGAGACGAGAGGCAAACAAGCAATTTTAAGAGTACAGTAAATGTTACGATGAGGAGAGTACTATGAAAACACCAGGACAGAGGGGAGGGGTCAGGAAAGGCTTCTTAGAGGGTATGGCATCTAAATGGAAATCTGAAAGATAACTGGAGCGAGACAGGAAGAGGGGAGGAAAGCGAGAGCAAAGATAAACGCACAGACAAAAGCCCAGAAGGAGGAGAGGCACCTGAAACTGACACCAGAGGGTCAAGAGATGCAGTTAGAGCGCGGTTAAGACAGAGCACATGAAGCGAGGCCTCGTCTCCCCGGCTCAGGAGTTGGGACCTGATCCAGAGAGCGGTTAAGACAGAGCACATGAAGCGAGGCCTCGTCTCCCAGGCTCAGGAGTTGGGACTTGACCCACTTCCCACGGGGAAGTCACTGAAGAACTTGAAGCAGGTCAAGGGCTCAGACTGGCACTGCCCACAGTGTGGAGAAGGCAAGACTACAACAGCTAAATAAAACTATTCCCAGTTTTGAAAAATTAAAACCAGCCATTAAGTTAACCACTTAACAAGTAACAAGCTTCCCCTTTATCTGCTCAACTCCATGAGCTAAGGGGAGGCGGTTTGTCAGCACGGGTGTTACAAGCAGAGTCGTAAAGCGCTGACTTGTGAGGGTAAGGGGCCACAGCTGGAAAGTGTGTGAAAACCGGCATTCCCTTTCCTTTCCCTGTTCCGAGGAGAGCTCCGAGAGCTCTTCTCAGTGTAGTCGCAGAGGCAGGCATCACTCCGTGCAGGGCTGACTGAGGTTAGCAGTCGCAGCAGTACACCCACAGGTGCATTCGCTCAGCAAGTTTACTGAGCAAGTTTACAAAGTGATGGGGGAACCCCAAACTCTCAGAACTACAGACGGCACTCCTTCCGTGTCTCTTTCCCACGGCAGGAAAGCAAGGCCACACAGGGTGTGAGGAAGACAGACCGGATGGTAGGGGCACCAAGAGTTTCAGAACCAGGCTTGCTCTTAAGAAAATCACTTATTCTCTCTGCAATTTTAGTAATCGCCTAGAAACCGAAAAACAATTGTCAAAGTCTCCACACTCTAAAAACTGTCTAAGATCCTGAAACTATCCCACTTGAATAAGACATAGCATCCTGAAAACCTACACATTACAGTTCCAATGTATTCAAGGGTCGGAATATATCATCTTGGAGGGTTTCAAAACACCCAGGAAACATTCTGAGTGTTGCCAACCAGCATCAATGTCCATGGTCAGGAGGAAACTTTCTTCTAAGAGCAGTTGAAAAATGCTTCCTTTAGCAATAAATAAGGGGAAAAAACACAACATCTAAATCCAACTGCAGTTATGTACATTATAAAACTAACATATAAGCCAACTGACAAGACATGCTCTCCCACCCCCCCACCCCCACTCTACCCTGGCAAAAGAGCAAACCTGTTGGCAGCCCTTCACCTACCAAGGCAATGTTATAGCTCAGACACAATGCCTCTGTGGGGCTCTACTGAACTGTTGAGACAAAATTTGAATTGTTAAAAGGAAAAACTAAAGTAGTTGTACATAGACACAAAATAACCGACATGGGAAGAAAGCAAAGCAAGGCTGTCAGGGTACCAGCCACTCATGTGGTCCTCAGCAGACACAGCAATCAGACTGGCTGCAGGGAACTGAGGGAATACACAGTCCCCACGTCTGCCTTACGTGGTTTATCAGTCAAGTGAAGAGCTGCAGAACCAATCAGCTCAACTTTTTTCTAAAGAAGAATTTTCATCGCAGGTTGTATGAGAACTAAAAGACTGACTGTTCTGTTCAGTGGGTATGACCCTAAATAGTCTTATGCTTGAAAAGATCAAATCCTTACAGGAAAGCTGGTTTTGATTTGTTTCTATCACTTCTAAGTGCTTTTACCTAGAAGTAACTCATAACACTTTACAAGTATTTTCTCACTCACCCTCAGAGTCTTAATAAGAATTTTTACCATCAAGAAGTTTTACAAACATCATCAGCAGCCCACAGGGGCCAGTAGGCTAACAAGGGCTACAATCCAGAAAAGTCAGGCTTGCTCAAGAGCACAGATTACATTCCCAGGTAAAAGGATTACCTGCCTACCCACAGCCCAACTTCCCAGGTATCATGCCAGGGTGCAAAGCTATTTAAGAGAAAAGGAAAAGTTTTCTACATTTAAAAGATGAAGAAACTAAAGCACACAGAGGATAAACAGATGAAAGCTAAAGTGAAAAAAGGAAAAAGCTGTACCTGCTCTTTATAACAAATTCAGAACCTAAGTCCGTCTAAATTCATGATGAATATTAAATGCCCTATGCCTCTTCTTTAAAAAGAGCTTTTCATTCTAAGGAAAACACAAGCATCCAGACCAATTTTGTATATATATATATATATAAAAAAACACACAAATGATTACATGAAGGTTTATAGCAGCTTCATTCATAATGGCTGAAATTTGGAAGTAACCACGACATCCTTCAGTAAGTGATGGATAAACTATGGTCCATCCAAACAATGGAATATTATTCAGCATCACAAAGAAATGAACTATCAAACCCTGCAAAGACACAGAGGAAACTTAAATGTGTATGACTAAGTGAAAAAAGCCAGCCTGAAAAGGCTGCATACTCTAAGATTCCAACTGTATGACAACATTCTGGAATAGGTAAAACTATGAAGATCGTAAAAAGGTCAGTGGTTGGGGGAGAGGGAAGGATGAGGATTTTTAGGATGGCCCAACTACTCTGCATGATACTACAATGGTGCATACACGTCACTGTACCTTTGTCCACACCCCAATGCCAAGAGTGAACCCTCATGACAACCAAGGAATGGGTGATAACGTGTAACACAGGTTCACAGACTGTAATGATGGACCACACTCTGGACTGGGATATTGATAAAGGGAAAGGTTATGTCATGTGTGGGGGCAAAGGGTATATGGGAACACTCTGTACTTTCCATTCCCGTTTGTTATGAACCTAAAACTGCTCTAAAAAAGACCCTATTTTTATAAAGCAAAATTATTTAAATGTTCTCATTGTTTATCTGGGTGGTTGTTAGGTGTACACTTGTGTAAAAAATCATCAAATTTGGTGCAGTTTATATATGTTTTATATATCGAGTTATTTTAAAAGAAAAAAATTAACAAGGTAAAGTAATCATTTAAGGGTTAAAAAATAATCTGGGGCCAGCCCGGTGGCTCGGGCGATTAGAGCTCCGTGCTCCTAACTCCGAAGGCTGCCAGTTCAATTCCCACATGGGCCAGGGCGCTCTCAACCCCAAGGTTGCCAGTCCAATTCCTCAAGTCCCGCAAGGGATGGTGGGCTGTGCCCCCTGCAACCAGCAACGGCAACTGGACCTGGAGCTGAGCTGCGCCCTCCACAACTAAGACTGAAAGGACAACAACTTGAAGCTGAATGGCACCCTCCACAACTAAGATTGAAAGCACAACTTGACTTGGAAAAAAGTCCTGGAAGTACACACTGTTCCCCAATAAAGTACTGCTCCCCTTCCCCAATAAAATCTTTTAAAAATAAATAAATAAATAAAAATAATCTGTACTTACGTTAACACTAGAAGGCAGAGCCTATGTATCATGACAACTCATGGGTACTGTCTGAGCACTCATACTTCCTGGCTTTATGGTCTAAACATGTTTTTCTCAGTTTCCTCAAATGTAAAATGAATGTACTACTACTTGTCTCAGAGGGCTGTTAAAAAAGAAATTCCTTCTTTCGTCCACTTAGTTATTCAAGAGAAGAAATGCAGACCAGAAAATAAAGATTCCAATCAATGAAGAGGAACAGTACATATTGGTTCTTTCTCCTAACAAACTATAAATAATACAGTAAACTATAAATAAAATATAGAGACAAAATTTTTAATAACATGCCCTCTAAAAAAGCACTATTTAAAGAGTAATTTTCTCACTTGAACAAATTCCCACATGAAATTTCCATTCATTTAAATTCCCACCTTACTTCCATCCAGAAAATACCATTTTAGCAGCTCTATAAGAATTAATTTCATTCTTAAAAGAGATTTGGAAGGCTTTGAAAGAGGATTCTGATAACCAAGTTCTTGAGAACAAAGAAATCAGTAGTCACTGAGCACTGCCCAAGAAGTCAATGGTGAGACAGAGCTATGAAGAGGCAAAGTATGCAAACGATTTTTAATGGGAGGGGGATTTAAGGGACGAATCCTCGTCACCAAAAGTACTGCTTGCTGTCCCCAGAAACTAAAATCTAGAACACCCGCTAGGACCCTCCGTTGGTGTTAGTTTTCCAGTAACACACATGGAAGATCATCAGACAAGTAAGCCCCAAGTTTTAAAAGGTACACGTGAATTAAAGTTAAAATTAATTCACAAGTACCTTTTTAAAGTCCCAAAATATGTTCCACAGGACCAACAGTCTAAAGAGGCAGTCCCCACCTTGGTAACTGGGCCTGGACACTTTACAAAGGCACAAATCACGAAGACGAGGCTCCACAGAGACAGGAAGGAAGGATTTGTGCGTGACCAAGACGTCTCCTGGTCTGTACCAATTAACAGAAATCTAGAAACATGACAAGTACGGAAGTAAACTCTCAAGACTCCCTCAATCTAGTAGCTTGTGTCTGTCTACTGGCAACAGTTCCTGGTTATTTCAACTTCCAACCTCAATGAAGTATCCCTTAGTTCTCGATTCAGTATGGGGAGACCTGGAACTCTGGCAAAATGGAAAATGAAACTTGGAGCTGAGGACTATGAGGGAAGAATAACAACAAAACTGGGCCCAAAGTCCACAGGAATGCTCTTCAACTTTTCCTGAAACAGTGTCCTTCTGATGCAGTCTGGGAGTCAGAGCAATTCTACTCTTATTTAGTTGAAGAGAAATGAAAACATATGAGATATGATCAAACAATGTGGTGAATGTTTAAATAAAGTTTAATACAAATTGCCATTAATCCCCCTCCAAATACTCCCCCTCACATCGAACACACTTATCCCATCGTTCTTGCCACTTTCTGAAGCAGTTCTGGAAGTCCTCTTTCGTGAGTGTCTTAGTTGTGCCGTCGTGGCTGCCTCGATGTCCTGAATCATTTTCACTTTGGGCAAGAGCCAGAAGTCGCACGGTGCCAGATCTGGTGAGTAAGGTGGATGAGGACACACCGTAACGTTTTGACAGAAATTGTCATATACCAGAAGCGATGTGTGACACAGAGGATGTCATGATGGAGGGCGATTTACGGCACACTTTAAAACACACCTTCTCTCAACACCCGACTATATAGAACAAGTTAAAACTTGTCACACACTGTTACTAAGGTTCAACGCGCTACTTCCCGTATTGAAGATCCCTGCCTTTCCGTTGGATGACGCTTGGCAGTAGCATTCACCGTGTTTTGTGATCACAACGGAAAGGCTCTGTGTCACACATCGCTTCTGGTACAGCAATTTCTGTCAAATAAAAACATTACGGTGTGTCCTCATCCATCTTATTCACTGATCTGGCACCATGTGACTTCTGGCCCTTCCCCAAAGTGAAAATGATTCAGGACATCGAGGCAGCCACGACGGCACAACTAAAGACACTCACGAAAGAGGACTTCCAGAACTGCTTTAGAAAGTGGCAAAAATGATGGAATAAGTGTGTTCGAAGTGAGGGGGAGTATTTTGAGGGGGATTAATAGCAATGTATCTTTTACTGTAATTTTTTTAATTTAAACATTCACCATATTGTCTGATCACGTCATGTATGTATACACAAAGACTTATACGAGAATATTTATTGCATCTTTATTCATAATAGCTCAACACTAGAAACAACCCAAATGTCCATCAGCAAATGGTACAGCCATAAAACAGAATACTACTCAGCAGTAAAAAGGAACAAACACAACAAAATGGATGAACCTTGAAAACACACCTTGAGCAAAAGAAGCCAGATACAAAGACTATATAATCAATTCTCATTACTTACGAGTATAGTAGTTGTCTTCTACAGTGACTGTGAACACCAAGTTAGCAAATGCTGAACCACTGTTCCTTGAGGAAATAGAGAGTTAAATTTCTGCGAGCCTCTGGTCAAGCATTAATACATAGCAATACATTTGACAATACATTCGTCAACCAATTAGTACATAACCTTCCAGAACTAGGTACATACAATATATAATCTCTTATTTATATTTCTGTTTAAAGACACTTTCTTTAACATGTTGTTGGGCCCTGATGTAAATGCATCATTTACCAACCCAGGTATCTATAATATATTGCTGATTGCAAAAAGATTCAAATCAGTATGTATAACATAATCTCATTTTTATAAAAATTGTAAGACATGGGGAAAAGTCTGGTTATACACTAAAACAGTAAAATTATAGATGATCCTTTATTTTTATTTCTTCTTGTTACTCATATATTATCTTTTTTAAACTAGTGAATATACATTACTTATATAAAAACATATAAGTATATAAAAGTATGTAAGTAATGTATATTGGTTTTTTATAACAGTTTTGAGATATGATTTACACATCATACAATTCACCCATGTAAAGTGTACAATTTAACTGTTTTTAGTATTTTTGTAAATATGTGCAACCATCACTACAATTTTGGAACATATTCATTCCACAAAAAGAAATCCCATACTCTTTACCGTGTTTCCCTGAAAATAAGACCTAGCTGGACCTTATTTTCCCCGAAAATAAGACCTAGCTCTAATGTGTCTTTTGGAGCAAAAGTTAATACAAGATCCACTCTTATATAAGACCCAGTCTTTTATATTATATTATTATATTACATATTATACCCGGTCTCATATTAAAATAAGACAGCATCTTATACTAATTTTTGCTCCAAAAGATGCATCATTAGAGCTGATGGTCCGGCTAGGTCTTATTTTCAGGGAAACATGGAGTTATCATTCCCCTAGTCTCTAACACACCCCCAAGCCCTAAGCGACCACTAATCTATTTCCTGTCTCTCTAAATTTGCCTATTCTAGACATTTCATGTAAATGGAATTATACGTGATCTTGCGTGTTTGGCATCTTTCACTTAAGCATATTTTCCAGGTTCACCCATGTTATAGTATATGTCAGTACGTCATTCTTTTTTATTGCTAAATAATGTTCCATTTTACGTATTTACCACATTTTACCCATTATCATTTGTTAGAGATTTAGGTTGTTTCCCCCTTTGGCTATTATGAATAGTGCCGCTATAAACATTCATATACAGGTTTTTGTGTGGACATCTTTTAATTCTTCTTGGGTAAATAACTAGGGAGTGGGATTGCTGGGTCACATGGTAATTGTATGCTTAACCATTTAAAGAACTGCCAGACTGTTTTGAAAAGTGGCTGCATCATTTTACATTCTCATTAGCTGTGTACAAGGTCTGATTTCTCTACACCCTCACCAACACTTGTCATTATCTGACTCTTTGATTATAGAACAATTTGTTTATCAGTTATCATTTGATCATAACATGCCCAGATTCTTATGGACTTCAAGGTGCTCTTCTTCACTGACATCAAATTTTAGACTTGAAAAGGGTCCAGTCCTAGACCTGCTCCCCTAGCCTGCCCACCTTCAGGAAAATGAAGGGACAGGCATAAGCGAGCTACTCTCCCACCTACAAATAAAACTTTTATGGAAAAGCTCCGCAGCAGATTTTCTAAGCACTCAAGCTAACAAAGTCCCTAACTAACAGGGATCCAGCACTGAGGTAAACCTGTGTTCCCATCAAAACACACTTGTAATGCCTCCTACATAAACGTAACTTCAAGCCATAGCAGCACACGCGTCCTCATCACCTTTCATAAAAGAACCAAGATATCTTACGTTTTCTCTTCCAGAATCCATTGCTCAAATCCTGCTATAGTAGAAGAGAAATGAAATCTGATTTAAAATCAGGGCAAAAGCACAGATCCACTGGCACAAACACACAAAATTCCTAACTGCTCCCTCACCCCAAGCCGGAGACAGGGTGCACTGCGCAGTCTTTCCCCAGCTCTGCCCATCACTGTTCCCCCATAGCCTCGGGGTAACACTGGGAGGAGAGCAAGGAGCAAGTACGACTGACACATTTACAGCAGCCCCAGGGGGCAGTGACACCAAGCCCTAGCCAAGAAGAGGGTCTAAGAATCTCAGCACCTGGTGCCACACTCACCCAACACATTTTCCAAGAGTCAAAACTGGCATCTCAGTCAGGAAGGGGGTGGGTGACAGTCCATTCTGAGATGCAGAATTACCATGTTCAGGCCTCAGTTCTGCATTTTGCGCAAGTTCTGCAGCACTGAGGATACGCCTCTACCAGGCGCCAGAGTCAACTTGTGCTACCTTCAGGCAGGGTTGGAGGTGGAGCTCCACTGCCACCAAATCCCCTATTTCTACTTGCCCATTCCCTCCATTTCCCTGCTTAATCAGAGGGTGTTTCCAACTCAAATTTTGCACATTATTATAAACATTTAGTCTTCATCTACTATATGCAGGTACACAAAGATACAAAAAAAAAAAAATAGTCTCTGTAGGAAAGGGGTTAAGTCTTACCAGAGGAAACAAAACATTATTTTTAAAAGAGCAAACACTATTTTATTTTTGTACAAGGGCAAAAATGCTACTGCAGGTCTGAGGGAGTGAAGCATCCACAGGGGCTGCAATGTTTGGGGAGTTTCATAAAGAAGGTAGGAAGGACCTGAGCTGGACTCTGGAGAAAAGAGAAGTGGAGCTGAAGGAAATGGGCATCTCAAAGGGGGCAAAAGCCACTCGATTCAGCTGGCAAGAGGATTTGTGTAGGGAAATAACTAACGTGTGGAATGTTCAGTAAACCATTTGGTTAGCGGGGATTAGGGTAAGCACTGGAGAGTGGGCGAAGGCCAGCCGGGCAGGAGCACCCTGAATGCCACATCAGGACCTCGGACCTCAACCCATGATAAACCCGAAGCATTTCCGACTTCAGTGTAGGATCTCCAGAGCCTGCTGCTCGCAGGAATCAAAAATGCTCATCTTTACAGGTGAATTGCATGCAGACAAAGAAGTTTAAGCGGACTGAGGACCTGCTATTCTAACACCATTTTTACTCAATTGCACTTAAAAATGCGCAGCACAGAAGTACTGCTATTAGCTACCTTTGGGTGAATACCATGCTGAATCAAGCATCACCTACTGCTCATAAATATTCACGAGGTTGTAAAAGTATTCAACAAAGGCAATAAAAGTTCTTGGATATTCTATAATTTCCTTGGGGCAGCAGTTCTAAGGTAGGATTACACCATGGATGAACTGTAACGGGCCCTTGGACCCCCAAAAATTGTATGCAAAACGTAGTGTTAAGAACTTACCAAGGAGAGTCTGGCTCTTTCTACATCTCAAAGAGGTCCTAAATAGGCTAGGAGCCTATCTTAAGGTTATTTAAAAGAAACCTGTGGCTGCCTTAAATTTCTAAAGGAAACCTTAAGTAAAGCGGGAGGGGACGGACATGGGGACACACACACACTAGTTAGCTTGGGACAATTTTGAGAAGCTCTTGATATTTTAGTACCTCCCTCCTTTCTTATCAAGAACTGCCCGAGGAACTGACTGGTCTCGCCAAGGTCAAAATTCATTCAAGATTCAAAAAATGGCTGGAGGGAAGGCAATGAAATAAATAACTGAGGACTACTCAACTTCACTCTTCTCACAAGTAAGGCCACCAGCAACAGGCCGCCAGCCTCCTCAGGTTTCAGCATCTGTTCTCCAAAAGGACCTCCTGACCAAGGAGCTGCTTTCTTTCAAAATTAAACATTCTGAAGGTGACAAGATTCTGACCCAAGTGCACAAAGTATTGCTGCTTGACTTCTTAGCGGTGTCATCCAGGCTTTTTGTATAACCACGTACAAGGTGCCTGTGCAGAGAAGCAGAGGGACCACAAAGAAAAATGTGTGATGGAGCACCCAGAACCCTCTGCACACCTAGCCCCAGGTCTCTAGCCCTCCCACCCCCGCAGGAAGGGGGCGTACAGTCAGTTTTCCTTGGGCAAAATACACTTAGTCTGTCAAAAGTTAATTTTGGTAGATCCATACTATCCACCACGACAAAATCGTTTTTTCTGATTCTAACACATTCCTACATTTCCTGTGTCTCATTACACCGGCAAACTTATCTCGTTAGGAGGTAAAATCAACCAAGTCATCACCATAATACTCACTTTCTCCTAGACCAAAAAAGATCATACCACAACTCCAAAAAGTGGCGGTCAAGAACCAAAGAAATTATGTCCCAAAATATAATTCGGACATCACGGACATTTAACCAGGCCCTTCGGGAAGAGGCAAAGGTTGAGCTCTAAGGAGCACCAGAAGCAGGAGCCGGGCGAGAGGGCCTTCGCCCTTCCAGAATCAAAGGGCCATGAGACCGGCCTGCCCGATTTCAGCTGTTTCGTCTAGTCCTAAGTCTCAAGCCGTCTGAAAATCACTCGCAAGAACGACATCTAAGGAGGTACGTGTATTTCTCACCCGAGAGCAACACAACGCCCCCGGAGAGCATCAGGCTGGCACTAGCATGTTTCGGCGCTCCGATCACAGAAGCCAGTGGTTCCCTGCTACCCCGCGGGCCAGCCCTCGGGCGCGGGGCTCTCAGACCGCCACCCCGAGCCGTCCCCCCGGCCTTGGAAGCAGCATCAGGGAGGCTCCACAGGCGGCCAGTCGGGACGCTTGAGCCAGTGATGCTCTGCCGATATCCCGGCCCTACGCGCGCCCGTTCCAACCCAGCGCCTGCTGCTGCTCGCCCCGCGGCCGCCAGGCCGGTCTATCCGCCCAGCTCCTGTCACTCACCGGCCCGGCCCGGGCAGCGGGCGCCCACGGCTCCCTACGGGAGCTGGGCCCCCCGGGCCTCCAGGTTTCGGCCCGCCCCCTGGCAGGCAGCGCAGGTGGCTGAGCCCCGCAGCAGCGGCCCCGCAGCGGCCGCTCGGTCCAGCTCCCGGCGCTGCCCACTGGGTACGGATCAACAACAAGATGGCGGCCAGCCGAGGGGGCGGGGGCCGGGCGTCATAGTAACCAGGGCTGCAAAGAACCCGCCTCCAGCTGAAACTTTCCCCAATCAACAGTCCCTTTGCCGGACGCCCCGGGAGTGCTTCCCGCTGAGAGGTGGACTGACCTGTCAATCAGAGCCAGCCTCTCACGGCCCTTGCCGAATGCTTCGGCACGTGACTGTGACGGCACGGATTGGCGCATGCGTGCCTTTCCGGGAGTTGTTGGCGGCAGAGGTTTTGCGGGTGATTCCGAGGCCGTAGCGCCCTTGGCGCCTCTGCGTGCGCGACTCCTGCGCGGAGTCGGCAGCGTCTTCCCACACAAGTGTGCACACTTGGGGAATGTCTGCTGTGTGCTGTTTGCTTTTTTTGTCACCCACCCTGGAAGGAAGGGGTTGCTATCCCGGTTCACTGGTGAGGAAACTGAGGCGCAGAGCGGGAGGCCGGGCCAAGGTCAAGCCATCTCTGGAAGTGGACGCCCCGGGTCTCCTACCTCCTCCTACTGGCTCCAGAGTATACTGCCTTCTTCCCAGCGGCTTCCCCGGCGTTGCCCCTCATCAGTACCGAGGTGCAGCCATCTGTGCTTCCCGGAGCAGCTTCTGGCCCGTTGCCCACGTTTGTCCTTCGGTGTAGAATTCAGTTCCCAGCACAGCCCTGGCCCACAGCAGGCACTCTCTTTACTCGCCCTAGAGTATCTTGTCTTGAGCTCCTATGACAACATATTTTGTCCTGGACTGCCACGATCTGCCTCCCAGGCCAACGATGAGTCCTGGGAGGACTGACTGGTCTCCCACCCAGAGCACCTAACCCTCGGCTTGGCTTCAGGATTAGGAGCCCAGATGCAGTCACACAGTGAACACCCACATCACGTGTCAGGGCTCGCTAGCTCTGCGACTTTTGCGCTTTGGTTGCCCCATCTGCAAAATGAGGGTAACAGCTAGGCTCTTTAGAGATGAAGATTTAACGAGCCCTTAGGGCAGGGTACATGCTCGGGAAAAGTCCGCCTGCAGCCACTTCAGTAACAGCATGCTTTCACATTTCTGTCCCTGAGGCCAGCTCTAGCACCCTCACTTTATTGGGGTGAAGTGTGTTTTTCCCACCGAAGGCTCTCAGCTTCTTTCCCGACCTGGGACATCATACCTGGCTCAGGAAGGGCGGTCTTCCAGAGCCCTGGGGATTTAGGTCCACAGATTTGGCAGAGGGGAGAAGATTGTGAGAACTTGGGGATTCCACAGTAAAGGTAGCCTCCACCGAGCAGCAGGCCCTCTGGGAACGCGGGCAGGATCCTGGGACCTGGGCATGGGAAGTGCTGTAGCTCCGGACCCCGCGGAACCTGCCCTCCTGCCAAGTTACCGTAGGCCACCTGGCTACATGCCACAGCTCAGCTCAGCACAGGAAGGACTGAGGGCCAAGGAACCAGAAGACACATCAGGAAGAAATGGAAACAGCCTCTCAGAAGAGGGCTACCATTGATTCCTCCATGACTGTCCATGCCAAGGCTGCACCAACCTTCACCTCCGTGCAAAAGCTCCAGATCCTTCCCAAGAAAACCTCCATACACGATTGGCAAACTACTCTAGAGGTTGGTGGGGCTCTCCAATAGCAACAACGTCTTCCTCTCAGTGGAAAAAGGAAGCTCCTGGGCCCTCTCCACCTGCCAGAGCAGGTGGCCTCTGAGGGGACAGACCCCCTTGGTCACTGACAAGACTAACACCTCTTACCTCTGCAGAGCAGTAATCACTGTCACTCAGAGCAGGGACAGTGCCTTCTTAAAAATAACCTCACTACTCCCTAGAGTGTTCCCACAAGCTGGGGAGTTGTCCAAGTGAGAACAAAGAAGCACAGATCTCTGAGCTTCTCCCACATCTGGGATACAAGGCTGGGACTTTTTTGTTTGTAATTTTGTTTATTATTGAACCAACTTGAAAATACAGCCCACGATCATGTGAAGGAGAAATTCCCACATAGTGAAGCAGCTTCTTGGCCTCAGAGCCAGCGCCGGGCTCCCGTGCGTGTGTTGAACAGGTATTCTCTGCCTGTACCTGAGCTCAGGTGGTCAGGAAAGAGAGACAGCACTGCTGGCCTCAGCAGAACTGCCTCCCGCCCCTAAGAGTAGGAGAAGATGTCCCAGGACCCTTGTGACACCCCTGCCCCCGCTTGATCCAACCTGTCCCCTTTCTCAGCAAACCCTTTGAGGTCTGGCTCAAATGCACAAGAAGCACCTTGATTCCCCAAAACTGGACACTAGCTCCCCTGAGCCCAGTGCCGGATCACTCTGCCATAATTCACTGGTGCAAATGGAATGTCTGGGGGCCTCTCCCCTCACTACCTTCCCCCTTTCACTGTGAGGAGAAACCAGACCAGCTCTGAGTCATTTCCTGGTCCTACAGGTGTTTGATAAACATTGGCTGAAAAGTGAGTGGGAGTGAGAGCTGACTCCACTCAGGGAAAGAGTAGATGGTGGATGCCTGGGGGTAGGAGACACGGAAATGGGGGAGGGAGAGAAAGTGGGCCCAGGTGGAGAATGGGTTGGGAAGAAGGAGACTCACGGGAGTCCTGTGCGCTGCCATCAAAATGCTGCTGAAGGGAAGAATGAGAGGGTGCAATGAGTTGAACCCCATCCACAGGGAGCAGGTAGAGGCCTACTCCCAAAGGGATCGGGAGCCCACTTGCCTCCTCCCTCCTGATGGTGCTGGCGTGGGCACTTCCACAGGGGTAGCTATCCATGGGGAAGAGGGCAGACTTGGCAGGGGAGTACTCAGTGCCCACACACCACAGGATGGTGGATTGACATACCAGGTTCATGACCCTGCTGGGTGCCTGGGGTGTCTCTGTCCTTGGTGCCTCCATGAACCCTTCAATGGACCCCTCAGTTCCTTGAATACTGGGGCAAAGGAGGAGCAGGAGTACAGGATAAGGCTCTGGGCCCCAGCCTGAATTTAAGAGATGGACTCCCAGGCATAGAGGTATGCAAAGGAGGCTGACCTGTTTAGCAGCAGAGCCTGGGCTGGTTTGCTTGGTGCTGGTAGCACCTGGGCCAACCTAAAATGCCAGGAGAAGGGACCAAGTGTGAGGGCAACAGATCTGCTGGCTCCAGGAACCAGCACCATTCATCTACCCCTTTATATTGGGATAGCCAATGTCTGTGTGCAGTGTCCATATTGTTACCCCACCTACTCCTGGATTCAGTCCTGTGCCCACAAGAAACTCAGAGTCTTAGGAGCAGATCCGGTTTCAAATGGAGATCAGGGGTCAAGAATAGGATAAATGCCCAATGCATGAAACACTCAGAGTCTCAAGTCCTGGGCCTCATCCACACCCATCCTATTCCAAGCCTGGGCTCTGCCAATGATGGAGACAGCTTCCTTCCTGTGTCTCTCGGCCTCTAACCTCACAAGCTCTGGTGGCAGGGCAGCCCTCCTTAATATGTTTGTCTGCTCATCACCATGGGTATTTTTATCAGCTCTTGGCTGAAACCACCTCTCCCACACGGGGTCCATTAGTGGCCTGGGGGAGGCAGGGGACACAGGGATAAGAACCCTACCCCCGGAGCAGCCTGCTGAGGAGCCAGCCCAGAGCCAAGAGGAGAAGGGCACTGGTCACTGTCAGCACCACCACAAACCAGGGCTCAGGCTGCCAGAAAGCCTCTGTGTCTGTCACAAGCAGGGGTGTCATCACTGAAGGCACCTGAAATGGGAGCCACAGCCTCACCACTGCCCTGCCAAACATCTGATCATCCAGCCTTCAATCCCCTCCAAGGGCTAGGCCACCCCACGCCCCAGATTTGCTCTCCTGTATTGCTCTTTGCACTCAATGTTTCCCCCTGGGATGCCTTTCCCCATCGTCCACCTGGAAAATGGTGTCTCCTCACCCTCCAAGATTGTCTCTCCCCACCCCTCAACGGCCCAAGGACCCCGTTACTGTGGTTCTGTGGGTGCTGGTGGCCACTGTGCTGGCCCTCCAGGGAACTAGATGTACGACGACGGTCGCTGTGGTGCTGAGGTGGGGGGTGGAGGGACCTGCATCAGCCACAAGGATCAATAACTCATAAGTCTGAGGTGGTTCTGGCCAAGGGGGCCCCCACATGAGGTCGTTGTGCACCAGCACAGCTCCTTGCAGGCTGAATCGGCTCTGACTATTCCCTGAAAGCAGAGTGGCAGAAGAAGGGGGGCGCTGCTGGCCTTGCCTGCGCTTCTCTTACCGCCTGGTGGCCCCATGACCCTTACCTCCTATGATGCCATAGGAGAAGGCCAGGCGCTGTGGCTCCTGAGGGACCCGACATGACACCTTGGTCACTTCCATGCTACGGCCCAGGGAAGTGTGGACTGTGAGTTCTTGAAATGGGGGCTCACACTCAGGGGGATGGTCATTCACATCCTGGAGGAAGGTAGCCAGGTCACCCACTCCCCAAAACCCCAGGCCAACCCCTCAGCTTCCTCCCACCACAGCTAGAGCGTAGGTGTCAGGCAGCAGGCTCCAAAGCTTTCCATTTGAGACCCCACCCCCTCCAGCCAACCAATGGAGGAAACTGAGGCAAAGAGTGGAAAATCAGAATGTCAGAGGGAGAGGAGAGCTTTTACCAAGCAAGGCCTCAGGGCTCAGTTACCTCGACCTCAATGGTAATGGTGCAGGAGCCTGAGAGGTGGCGGGTGGGGTCCTGGTCTTGGCTGTGGTCAGTCACCAGGACAGTGAGCCTGTACAACTTTTGCTGCTCATAGTCCAGAGGCCCCAGGAGGTGAATCTCCCCTAGAAGGGGTGGCCACAGCCTCAGCCTGCAGAGTCCACTCTGGGTCTACCCCTCCATCCCAGCCCTAGGGCGGAAGTACCGCTGAGACGGTCCACAGCAAAGGTGCCAGCGCCTCCAGAGGTGTCATACTCAATAGAGTCGTGTGGGTAATCCATGTCCGTGCCCACCACAGAGCCCAGCAGGGTGCAGGGCCTCACATCTTCCCGAACCCGGAATGTGCGTGGGACACAGGCTGGGGAGAACTCGTTGACAGGTGTCACCATCACCAGTACTGGCACCTCAGCTGGAGGCCATTAGGTAGTCAAGGAGCTGGCCTGGGGTACCCAGCCCTGCCCTGGGGGTCTGAGGAGGGAGACATATCCCTGCCCTGGGAGAGAGGGTCTGGAGGAAGGTAGGCCAACATCCCTCCCCTGCTGGGGGTGGTCTAGGAGAGGAGAGATATGCCCACCCTAGGGGTCTGAAATGGAGACAGCCCTGCCCTACCAGTTTCTGAAAGACGAGAGGTGCCCCTGTCCTGAGGATGGGGAGAGGGGTACAGAACAGCCCTGTCCTGAATGTCCAGGCCTGGCTATGGTCACTCACTGGTCATCTGGGGCTGCCCACCATCGAGCACCAGGACGGACGCTGTGTGCTGAAAGCAGTCCCCACGAGTGTCACAGTCCAGTGTGGCATTCACCTGGCCACAGGGTCCAGAGAGTAAGGCCCAGCCTCAGCCTGGGAGAGCTTTGAACCACACTGGGCTGCCTCGAGCCAGGGCATGCACAGATAGCTTACCGGGACCCCGTTTTCCGTGCTGCCAAGCAGGTAGGCTCCACCACCACTCCTTCACCCCCATGGTCTCAGCTCCCACAGACTCTTGGCCCACCCCCGATCCCCTCCCAAGCACCCTGCACGTGGGTCTGGGGGGGGGGGTCACCTCCAGGACCCTGTCGTTGAGACAGAGGCTGGCTGGGCCAGAAGGACTGTGGAATCGCAGCTGGTAGTCGAGGGTTGAGCCAGGAGAGTCCGGGTCAGCGCAAGTAAAGGTGCTCAGCACGGTACCTATAGGCGCGGTCTCCGGGATTTGCGTCCTGGGAGCAGAGCGCCGGCGGCAGGGTGGGAGTCGTGGCCCGGCCGCGAGCCGTCAGTCCTCCCAATGGCCAAGGTAAGGCTCGGGTGTACTCACACCAGCAGCGCTGGGAGGCAGCGCGGGGGCCAGCGATTGACCGGCCGCACGGTCACAGTGAGATCGAGCTCAACGCTGGCCCACGGCCGGAGCCGCTCGAAGGCCTTCACCTGCAGCGCAGTGACCGCCGAGCCTGCGGCGGGCGCCAGCTCCAGGGGCGCCGTGGTCCGGATAACGCCGTCCGCTGGGAGGCGCGAGAGGGTGGGGGACGCAGAGTTCGGCTCCGCCTCCAGCTCAGTGGGGTTCCCACCCGCCCACCCGAACCGCTGTCGGGGGAGCGCGCTGAGCCTGGCTGGCCCCCCGCATCACCTCCGCCAAAGCGGAGTGTGACCCCTGCCCAGCCCTCAAACGCGACCTCTACCCATTTTCTGCCTCGGCTCCAGCCTCGTTTCTCAGGATAGCGAGAAGGTAGTGCAGGTCACCTCTGAACCAGCCTCAGAGGCATCCTCGTACCCCGCTCCACACCCCTCACCGCGTCCGATGGAGAAGAGCCGGCAGGGCACCGGAGAGAGGATTTCGTAGCGCACGTCGAAGCCCCGAGCCTGGACCTGAACCACCTTGGTCCCAGGGACCACGTCCTCCGGAATGGTGATATTCTGTTCCTGCTCCCTGAACCAAAAGGGGGCCGCTGGCTCCTGCCGGATCCCGTGTCCCCCTTCCCCTCCCAACCCCCCCCACAACCCTTCCCCGCCCAGTCCTCAGGCCTCCCCCCCCACCCCCCCCACCCCGGACTTCCCTCAGACTCAGGCTAGCTGGGACGCTCCAGCAGCCCCACCTTAACCGACTTCTACTTCCCTGGGGCTAGGCCCTGCCTCCTTCTGTACCCAGTACACTGTCCCAGGGTACAGAAGCCTTACAGGAAGGACACCTGGCTGGAGGAGGGAGCAGGCAAAACTTTCACCATCAGCATCCCTCCGCAGCTTTGGTTTTGTCCAAAGGTCACCAGGATCTGAAGCCGGAAGACCTGTGGTGGCACAAAACAGGAAGGGAACCGCGGTGTGCGTCAGTCTACCTGTATGTCTATGCTCAGTCTTCCCTTCAAGTAGACAGGCCCCCTCAGGACCTCCACAAGGAGCCCCAGCACTTGCTCACTCCTCCCCAAGACCTGTCATTCTGCTGACAGGTATTCCTTTGAGTCCCATTCTTTTGGGCGACAAATCCTTCTATTAGGATGCAAATAGCCCCCAAAAGAGTGATATCGGAGTCATTCACAATATGACTTATCATCTTCGAGTGGCTAAGAGCCAGGTACTAAGACATGGAAGTTTTAAAGAAGGAACTTCCCTCCTTCAGTCTGCACTAGACACTTTACCCAGAACTTTCTCTTCCTGTGTGCCTGCTCTGAACTCTCTCCTTTCTATTTAAGGCACCGTGAGCTCCCAAAACCAGGGATCTCTCTTCTTTCTGGAACTCCAGAGGCCACCACAGAACCAGGCCAAGGTGGGAGGACAATCAGAATGGGGCAGCAGGTGCAGGTGTGGGCTGTGTCTGGGAGAGGCAGCATAATGCAGGGGGCCAAAGTGGCCAAGAACAAGCAACTGAAGGAGGTGGTGGCTCTGCCCAATGCATGGAGATACCCAGATCCCAAGTTACGCTCACCTTTCCAGCCTGGCCTTTCAGGCCCTGGGGAGGTGCCTGCAGCCAACCCTGCCCATTGATGGAGAAAGGTCCAGGGAAATATGGAGGATCCTGGGCACTGGTGATGCTCATCTGACAGGACAGAGATGCTGGAAGCCCCAGCCCAAGCCCCCAGTGCCCCAAGCATCCCTGTCCAAATCCCCAACAGTCCAGCAGGTACCTCCCCACACTCCCCTATACCCCACCACTGACACTTACCCTAGCCTGGGGTCCGCGGGCCCCAATCCTCAATCCTTTCTGCTTTTAAACCATTTCTTTTGTTTTTTAAACTACATTTACTTTTTGGATTACAAAAGTGATACAGAATTTTCATGGAGAATTCAATACACACAGAAGAACTTGAAAGAACTCAGCCCCTAAGAGTTTCCTGTAAGAAGAGCCATGGTCACTGGGGGATGGGAGCCCACAGTGGCTGTCTCCAAGAACATGTATCATGCAGAGGCTCAGCTGTCCATTAAAGGGTCCCTCTGCAGGCTGCGCTTGCCCAGGCAGGGGCTGGGCTTGGTTTCCCTGTGCACCCCCATTCTGCCCCCACTGCCCATGTGCTGGGCTCACCTGGGCTCCCTGGAGTTCCAGGCCTGGGAGCAGCACAGTGTACAGCCGAGTCCCAGGTGTGACTGTTTCCGGTACCTGAATGATTTCCCCAGCTGGCCAGAGGGAAGGTCAGGGAGGCTCTGTTCAGGCCATGCCTGCCCACCCACTGCCTGCTGCCCTGGGCTCACCTGGGCTGGCAAATCGGCCAGCACACTGAATATGGCCAGCGTCCCACTGCACATCCACAGAGAGTGGTCCCTCCATCACATAGTTGCCACATGTGAACTGCAGCTGCAGCTCATAATGGTTCACTGCCAGGGCATCCAACCTGGCCGAGCTGCTCAAGGTCACCTGTAGCAGGTGGGCAGTGATATGGGGCCTAGGCTCTCCCTTGCCCATACCACCCCTGGCTTTGTGAATTTAGGGTCTGTGCTTGTTTCTCCATGGTTCCCAGCTGTGCCCATGACCCTACCTTGCCCACATAGATCCCCTGCCACCTGGTCAAGCTGGGTGGGTTGAAGAAGGTGGTGTGTGGTTGCACACGGAGCAACTTCAGGGTAGGCGTGTGAGAAGAGCAGTTAAAAGAGAAAAACTGAAGAACGGTGCCAGGTCCACGGCTATCTAAGACATTTATGGACCCGGGCAGGCAGTAGAGGTCTATGAGGAAGAGACAATATGGCTGGTGGCCACCCAAGCTCATGGAACCACACACAATAGCATAGTCCTGCCTTTCTGCCAGAGTCTAGCCACATCTTGGGACCAAGCAGACAAAGCCCTTCCTTGTCCCCCACATCCAACAGTGGGTCAGCTCATTTCACAGACTGGGAGTGAGGATTTGGTCGAGGAAGCAGCCAAGAAAAAAATGAGGGTCAGGGGTTCAGATCTTTGCCCTTTCCTGGCTCCCCACCTCCCAGCCCCTGCCCTCTGTGGTAGATTATCTGACGAGGGTCAGGACTCCACTCCTCTGTGGAGCAGAGAGATAAAACCTGGGGTTCCCCACCCACCAGCTCCTCACCAGAGACGACCAGGGCAAGAAGTACCAGGGGCCTGAGTACCATTGTGTCCTAGAGAGATAGACAGTAGAGGAGACTCCGGAAGGCCAGCAGTGTTTGTCAGGCCCGCCCCGTTGCCAGGTGGGTTGTCAAACACACTGGGTAGTCAGGACTCCTGGGCCTCCCAGACTGCAGTCCCACCCAGCCCTGGTGACTGAGCTCTAGATTCCAGACAGGCATCCAGAGGCCCCATTTTTTTCCACTGCTCCCAATGAATTTCCCCATTCTTTACTAAAACCTGAAGGAGATGTGAGAAAAGAATCAGCTTCGGACAAGGAAACCGAAGCTAAGGGAAGTCTTGGCCATGCAGTCCCTGGAGACAGAGCAAAACAGTACCCAGGAAAATTGGGGCCAGGACCTGCTACCCCACAGAATCTGAACTCCAGCTGCACCCCTACCCCGGCCCACTGTTAGAACATTATCTGCCTACAAAATCTGAGCCCAATGATCAATAAAATCTCTCAAAAGTTGTTTACCTTCATCAAGCAAAAGGAATCCTTTGTGATAGAAACCAAATAGTAGTTATTTTAGGTGATATCAATTGTAAGGGGCACACATGGCCTCCTGGAGAGGCTAGGGATATCCTATGTTTTGATCTTGGTGATAGCTGCCCAAGTGTCTACAGATGTTAACGTTTATTGAGCTGTACCTTTGAGAATCGTCCATTCATTGTATGTATGTTATATGTCAGTTTTTAAAAAGCTGTCTACATTTGCACTCTCCAGTTCTTTACCTCTCACTCTCTCTTCTACTCACTACAATCAAGCTTGTCCCTCTTTCCATGAAACTGCCCTTGTCAGGGTACACAGAGATCTGCAGACCGCAGAATTCAATAGTTCATTCTCCACGCTCACCTCCTTGGCAGCATTTGACTCTTGTTCCCCAGGGCTCCTTAAGTGCCCACACTCTCTACTACTTCCCGCCTCTCTGGCTGCTCCTGCTTAGCTCCTTTGCTCGTTCTGCTTCACCTTCCTTACCCCCACCCAGCAGGGTGTTCCAGGGCTCAATCCAGACTGTCGTCCCCTGTCTAAACTCACCTCTCCCATCACATCCAGGCACGTGGCCTTAAGTACCATCCACTCCTCCTGCCTCCCAGATGTAAAGCTTCAGTGCTGATCTCTCTCCCAAACTCCAGAGGCACACACCCAGTGGCTGACCTTGCATCTCCTCTTGGAGGTTTGACAGGCATCTCAAGGGTCACATGTCCACAAATGATCATTTGATTTTCCTCCCCAAACCCACTCTTCTCCAATCTTTCCTGATTCAGTTCATGACAATCCCATCCAACTAGATGTTCAGGCCAGAAATCTAGGAGTCATGCTTGATGCTCTCTTTTCCTACTCATATTCACGCATCAGCAAGGCTTGTTTTTATCTCCAAAACATACCCCTAAGTGACCCCCTTCTGTGCACCAGCCCCACCTAGGCCCGGGCCCTACCCTCCCTTGATGGATGAGGGCAAGAGTCTCCACCTTGATTACAGAGTGGTTCTCCCAAAGTAGCTGGGATTATCTAAACAGGAGCCAGCCCAGGTTATTCCCTGCTCAACAGCCCTCAATGCTCCCCATCACACCGAGAACAAAACCCCAGAAACCCCATTCCTTTCTAAAGCTGCTAGGCTTCTGGTTTTGCTGACTTCTTCACTTCTGCAACGCCTACCATCATAGACCCCGTGGACCTCTTTACGTTAAGCCCTGTCCTGCTCCTGGACTCTCAGGGCCTTTAACTGGCTAATCCCTCTACCTAGAATGCCCCTTCTTGATCACCCCATGATGGCTCGTCCAGATCCCATACAGAATGCCACCTCCAAGAGCCCTCTCTTCCAAGCTAGCTGGTCACCCTCATTCCCTGGTGTTTTTCTGTCTACTGACTCGTCCGTCTCCAGTGAGACAGTATCCTTGAACCTAGCCTGCAATCATGGGGCGCCTCAGGGAACAGGCTCTGACCATCCCCGCCAGAGAGCGCCGCCCTAACCCCCTGCACGCACTCTCAGTCTGCACGTAATGCCAGGAGGAGAGGACGCGGGTGTTGCCGCAGGAATCACTGCTAACCGCGCGCTCCCCACTAGAGGGCGGCCCGGCCCAGCGTGGCCCAGGCGCCGGGCGGAGAGGGTGCTGGCTCTGACTTGGCTGAGGCCACTGTCCCGTGCTGCCGCGATGTCCCGCGCTCCCGGAGTCCTCCCATCATTTCCAGGCATTGTCCAGGCCCGCTCCAGGAGCGGATCCAGTGGGTCCGGCCCAGAGTGGGCCACTACACTGTCGGCCGGACGACTGGGGGTGCTCTGCCAGTTCCCCACGGACACAGCCGGGGAACCCGCGCGCCCACAGGGTCCATGCGGGAAGGACAGCAGTTCTATCCTAGGAAAAATGCAAAAGCTGAGGCTACCGCGAGGAAGAGACTTGCTCTGGGTCACGCAGCGAGCCCGGAGTAAATTCAACAGCCCAGGGCATCCGGGAGTCCCGGGTGGAACTGCCTCCAGCCTTCCCAGAGCTGGAGCTTAGTGGGTAGTGGGCGTGGGGATCGCCCACCCAGCGGGGCCCGAGGGGCGGGGCCACTTCAGCCCCGCCCGGGCCCCATTGGCTGCGGCTCCAGGGGCGGGGCGCGGCTGCCAGATGTTGGGGCGGCGGCGGCGGCGGCGGCGGCGGCGGGACCTACGGAGAGCGAGGAGCCGCGGAACCAGGCAGCGGGTGAGGGCGCCGCTGGCCGGCCCGCCCGGCCCTCTCCGCACCGCTCCCGCTGGAGTTAGCAGAGGAACTGGCAGGACTGGCTGGAGCTCCGGCACGGGCATGCACTGTACTAGGCTTGACAGCTTCCTGGGCCAGCTCCGCTGGGAACTGGTGAGGCTTGGGAGCGGTGTGACTTGTAAGGACACGTGTGGTGGGGTGCTCGGCTGCGGTCCGGCCCGAACGACACGCGAGTGGGGGGGGGCCGTCCGAAGTGCTCTTCCACGGCGGGATGGGGGCGGGGCGGCCCAGATGGCCCAGATGGCCCGCGTCGGGTTTCGGACGGTTGGGAGTAGCACTGGGCATCAAGTAACAGCCGCCCAGCTGGCCGTGCTGCCGGGGCAGCGAAGGGAGCTGGGGAGCGGGGTGGGGGAGAGAAACTTCTCGGTGGAACAGTGGGCTTCGAGGGACTAAAGAGGTGCTGCGCTGCAGGGGATGCCTCCTGTCCCAGGCTGGCCTGTACCTCCTTCCTCTATCCCCCAGCTGGCAAATGCTGTATCCTGCTCGGAAAGACGCTGTGGGCTTTGGGGAGCCGAACCTCTCAACAGGCCCGGGATGCCCCCTCCCCCCAGCCCTGAGCAGGACCTACTTCCCGATGCAGGCCCGCAACCCTGCCTCCCGCCCTGGTGGCGGGTGCCGACTTGCCTGGCTCTGCGTGCTGCAGCCTGCCGGACTGCCACCAGGTCGACTTGTGGGAGCCACACGAGCTTCGTGTGCCAGCACCCCCATGCCCTGTGCCCACTAGAGGCCTTGCTGCCCAGGACTGCAGGCCTGTCCAGCCCTCCTGGGCCTTCAGTTCTAGGATTGGCCTGGCCAGGCAGGCAGGGATGACAAGCATGCCCCTCCGACTTCTGCCCTCTCTTCCTCCACAGCTGTGTGGCCGGGACACAGGATCACCCCCAATGCCGGGCCCCCTTCAGCCACCCCCCAAACCTGGCCCAGATGTCCGGCTCAGCCACCGGCTCAGGCCTGCAGATACCTTGGAAGAGAACTCCGTCTGCTGTGTGGAGGAAGAGGAGGAGGAAGGTGAGGGGACAGGAGACAGGGGTGTAGCTTTAGGAGGCCCCAAAGAGCATGCCCTGGACTGGGACTCGGGCTTCTCTGAGGTCTCAGGCAGCACTTGGAGAGAGGAGGAGCTACCCGTACTGCGGCATCCAGCACCCCCAGTGTGGCGCCCCCACAGACAGCGCCTCTCAGCCAGTGGCCTCCCCCTATCCGGCAGAACCCCAGTGACCAGTGCACCACCTGCTCAGCGACCACGGCCCAAGTCCACCCCAGATGCCTGCCTGGAGCACTGGCGGGGGCTGGAAACAGAGGACTGGACAGCAGCCCTGCTGAGCAGAGGTCGCAGTCGCCAGCCCCTAGTGCTGGGGGACAATTGCTTTGCTGACTTGGTGCACAACTGGATGGAGCTGCCTGAGGCAGCAGGCGAGGGAGACGATGGGGGTGGGCCCCGTGCCCGTGCTCGCCCCCCCCAGTTCCTGCTTGGCCTCTCTGAGCAGCTGCGGCGCCAGCTGGCCAGGGCCCGCCGGGCAGCTATGGCAGGAAAGCGACTGTCATGCCCACCTCGCCCGGAACCCGAACTGCCTGCAGATGTATCACGCTTTGCAGCCCTCATGAACTGCCGCAGCCGCCAGCCCATCATCTGCAATGACGTTGTCAGCTACCTCTGACCCTGCCCTCCAGCCTGGGACAATAAAGACCTTTCTGTGCACTGTCCTGGTTCCGTATGCCTGAGTCTCCTGGAGGCAGCCCTAGGCCTGCGAGGCACAGCCCAGGAAGGTTAATCTAAAGAGCCTTTTCCCTCCCTCCAGGGGTCCCTGTGTGCCCTTGTCACAGCCCATGTGCGTCACTGCCTTGTGTTTCATCACCCCTCCTCTCCACTTAATGCCTTTCTTCAATAAGCATTTATTGGGCGCCTAGTGTGGGCTCAGGATGCAGGGCTTGACAGTGCTGTGGTAGGGTTGCTGCCTTGTCACAGCTCATAGTGCACGGGTGGGAAGGCAGTGTCGTCGTCCTCACCTTCACAGCTGAGCTCCAGTACCAGCACCCGCTGCCCAGGCTCAGGCACCCAGCCTGCCACCTGCCACATCAGTTCCGTCACCCTGGAGGGGGGAGGAGGGGAAGGGGTTGGGGGAGACTGGGTAGGTGAGCGGTGCCCGTCAGAGTGCCCTGGCACGGGCTAGAAGGTGCTGATATGCCATAAGGAGCCTGAGTCAGGAGCAGGAGCAGCTCAAGACAGGAAACATCTGAAACTATTTTCGGAGTGGCTGGCAGAGCAGGCAGGAGGCAGGAAGCTGTGAGTCCCCTGGGAGTGGGCTATGAAAGGGGGCTGAGCTGGGTGTGGAGGAGCTGCGGGCGCTGGCCAAGCAGGCAGCTCCTGGAGGCCCCTCCTCAGGCTCTGGGCCTTCACCCCACCCCCAGCCCATTTGCTGGCTCCATTTGGCAAAAGAAAGCTTCAGGAAGGTGTGAGGGGCCCAAATGGGGTTGGAAAGAGGAAAGGCTTTGTGTCCCCCACTTCGAACGTCCAGGGACAGAACAAGGCCTGGCTAAAGCCAGGTGCGGGCCCACCTGAGGGACAGGCGCTGGGCCTGCTTTGCGGACGGCCATCCTACTGAGTAGAGCAGGGCGGTGCCTTGCAGAAGCATCTTCACCTTCAAGCCATATTGTTCCTAGAGAGAGACAGGTCAGGCGACAGCTGGGCCAGGTTGGCCCAGGCCTGGGGATGGAGAGGAACAAGGCACACCTGGAGATAGGCCAGGAGTGACTTCAGGGTCCTCTCTGGCTGCTCAGCAGGCACCTTCAGACGGACCCAACAGGTCCACTTCAGGTCCTGGAACTGTGGTGGGGGGAGCGGGGGAGGAGTGAGAAGCTTCCCACATACACACCCTACCCCTATCCCAGTGACCAGAGCTGATGGCCCCTTTCCTAGAGAAGGAGCTGGCCTAGAGGCAGGAAGCAGAAGCCAGGGGGTGGGGGTGGAAGGTGGGATCTGAGCCCAGAGTCTCAGCACCCTCCCCGCCCCATCCTGGGGCCAGCACAGGAAATGGGGCTGTGGGGCCCCCACACAGGGAAACAAGCAATCCATCACACTAGCTGGTTGTGTGTGGAGGGTGGGGGGGCGGTGCTTCCTGAGGAAGCAGGAGCAGGGCTGCTGAAGTCTCTGATAAAGCAGCTTATTCCTCAAATGCAAGGCTGGGAGCTAGGGAAAGGAGGGGGGCATCCTGTCCCCTTGTCCCGTACTGCCAGGGCTTTGGACTACTCATGGGCGCACAGGGGCAAGGAAGACCGTGACCACTGAGGCCCCACTGGCCCAGAGACCCCAGTAGGGACACAGCCCACAAAGTCCTCCTCTTCTTGTCCCCTCTTTCCTTCCCTATTTCAAGAGTCTTGGGGTTCTGGTGCCTGGAACTGAGGGTAGAAGGGTGGCAGGCAGCCAGGGACCAGGACAGGTGACCCTGCCCACCCCCCAGAAAATACAGTGGGGTCAAGCAGAGGCAAGACCTGAGGTGAGATGGGGGACCTCCCCTCCCCCTCCACCACGGACAAAGGCAGCTTGTGTGTTAACTAGAGGCAGGGCCCCTCACAAAGGGGCTCTGTGTGCTGTGCCCTGAGGGACCCCAGGGCTACTCAGCAAAAACCCAGTGCTGGCCCATGACCTCTCCCCTTCTCCCCTCACCCCTGGTGAGAACATTCTCTCCATCCCCTCTCCTGTGCCCCAAGGAAATACCAACTACTTCAGAGCCTGGGCACACAGCCAGGGCCATTCACAGCCCTGTGCTCGAAGGAACACACGCACACAAGCCCAGGAACACCCACACATGTACTCACATGGACACCTATAAGAGCCCTGCACTCCCATCTGGTACACAGATGTGCAAGCATGCTCCCTCCATGCCCTCATGCCACAGGGCCAGGGATGGCCAGACCCTGGCACACTTACACCTGTGACACGAACACACACATCCCCACAGGGCTGCAGACCCCACACCGGTGGCAGCAGGGAGCTCAGTGCCCTTTAACTCAGCTAGTGGGGCAGGCCAGGGTCCCCAGGCCCTGCAGGCGGAAGTTAGGCTGTTTGGGACTAGGGCCCTAGTCCCCCCCTCCCCACAACCTCCCCCTCAGGGGCACTCTTGGGAAGGAGGGGCTGTGGGGATGTCTGGCTCCATAATGAGTTAAAGCTGCAGCTCCCCCAGACAGGGCAGCAGAGGGATGGGGGTGGGGGTGGCTGACGGCTGCTTCCTGTGTCTGACAGGTCCCAGCCTGGCTTCACAGCAGCAGGAAGGGGGCTGAAGGGAGTCTTAAGGACTCCCCCAGTCCATGTTTTGGTTCCTTCGAACTACAAGCCAGAGCAGGGCCTGTTTGGGTAGGCGCAGGGAAAACCCAGGCTTGGCATGGGTGCGATGTCAAGGGCTCACCGTCCTGACGGCTGGAGCTCCAGGGATCCAGCGGCTGCAGTAGTTTTCAGCCAGGTGCAGATGGCTGTGACGAAAGGCCCCCAGGGGCCGTGGCTGGCCCACCACCTTATACAGCTCCAGGCCCATCAGGCCCGCCACAGCCGCTGTAGTGGTGGCAATGGCTGGGATAATCTGACCCACGATTTGCTTGCTCTGCCAAGGACAGGAGATTTGGTCTGAACCCGGGCTGTAGGGTTAGGGTTTGGTACCCACCTCTAGGCGGAAGCCCCAAGGGGCAGGGTCACCTGGGCACGGCTGGCCGGTGGGATTCCATAGTTCTGAGCTCTCAGGCTGGCCGCTGCTGCCACAAAGTCCACATGGAAGCTGCTGTCATCATCCTGTGAGGCCCAAGTCACAATAGCATTAACACTGCCCGTGTCCCTCACCACGGCCGACTGTGTGCCACTGCACCAGGCTTCTCATAATTCTCTTCAGTGGCACTCACATCTCCCCACTTATCGGATAAGGAAGGAGGCTGAAGGTGAACTGCTTCTGGGGTCCTGCTGGGAGAATTCAGGCCAACGGGTTCCAAAGCTCCCCTCTTAGCTCTTGACCTACCCCGACAACCTCCCCAGCCCGGCCCTGCACCCCCACTTGGACTCCTACCTTCTCAAACCTCAGGGGCTGCAGCGGGGGGCCCACGCTCCAGACTTCATGCAGTCTCTGTACCTGCTCAGGGCCTGTCAGGGGCGGGGGTATTGGGGCAGTCCTTAGCCCCATCTTCTGCACACCTCCTGGAGCCTAGGGCCTCTTGCCAAGCCTATGGCTTCTACCACTTTCAGGAAGACCTCTGATTCATGCTGTCATCTCCTCCCCAGCAGCCCCAGCCCACCCCTCCCTGTGTGTGCGTGTGTGTGTGTGTGTGTGTGTGTGTCTGCACATACTTGTGCATGCTATGTGACTGTCCTCACCTGGGGGTCATAGCTAAGTGCTCCCTAAGGCCCAATGGTTTATGCTTTTTTTGCTGAAAATCTGCCAAGGAAACAGTGGGGTAGGCAGCAGGGAGAGGGCCTACTGAGGGACCAGAGGATGAGAAAGAAGCATGGGCAGAGGACCTGAGAGGTAATGAGTTTGCTGCAGGGCCCTCAGGCCCCCTCCCTCTTCCTTCTATGGCACAGGCTGAGGGCAGGGTCAGGCTTGGGTGACAACATGGGGGGGTCAGGGCCAGGGACCTCACCAAGTTCAGCAGAAACCAGGTCACTAGGGAAGATGGAAGCCAGGTGCTGGGGGTCAGGCAGTGGCAGCAACTTCAGCATTTCCCTAAGCGCAGTCTGGTCCTGTGAGCCAGGCAGCCCATGCATCTGGGCGTATAGGTTAGCCGCTGCCAGCACGTAGAGGAAGTGCGTGTCCTGTAGCCAGACCAAAAGCAGGGGCAGATACATGAGCGAGCATGCAAGGGTGTGCAGGATGGGGCGGTGGGGGGGGCACTGCCCATTTGTGGATCTGTTTGAATGCCTGCCTCTGTCTCTCAGCATCTATGCATTTCTGCAGAATGCAGAGGTGCCCGTTTCTGCTCTCAGGGACCACATTCCCATCTCGGAGCTCCCAAGAGACCCCACTTACTTGACTGGAGTCAAACTCCAAGGGCTGAGGACACAGTTTGGAACCTGACCAGAAAAGTCTTCCATCCTTCAGCACCTGGGGAAATGGAGGCTGGTGGGCTTAGTCTGGTCCTCCTGAGCCCTCAGCCTCCTGCCCCGTATCTACCCACTTTGTCAGGTGGGAAGCGCCTGAGCAGCTGCTTGACGCTGTAATGGAAGCACAGTTGCCAGTGGCCACGGGCCCACACCACACAGTCTTGCCAGGTCTGTGGACGCTCTCTCAGGACACCCAGTACCACCCGCAGCAGGCTCAGCATCTGTGGCCCCTCTGTGTCTGCCAGAGAAGTAGGCGTCCTGTGGAGAGGATAGGAAGCCCGCGGCTAAGCCCTGAAGACACCGGTGCTATAGGCCGTGAACTCCCATCCACCCCTGTTGGTGGCCTTACCGCTGGTGGCGGTTAATGGTCTCAGCAGACAGATGGAAGAGCCCCTCAAACTCATCCCGGGCCCACTGTTGGGGAGGGAAAAACCATAAGGTGTCAGGTGGGGAAGAGGTCTGCAGCTGAGAACTGAGGAGGGGGTGTAGGGGTCTCCGGGGTGCTTCCCACCTGCAAGGTGTGCTCAACTTTGGTGGGGAAGTGCCGCACGGTGCAAACAGGGTAGGTGATGTCCTCAGAAGCTGTAGCCAGGGCGGAGTAGCCCTCAGTCACGTGTGGTATGAACACCGAAGCACTGCCCTGCGTGCCCTGCGTGCCCGCCTCCAGCAGTGGCTTCAGATAGTGGATGCAGCGAGTAGCCACATAGTGCCCTGACAAGGGGGCAGAGGGTCAGAAGTGGGCCTTGGACAAGGGGCTAAGTTCCAAGGTCGAGCACTCACGGGCCTCGAAAGTATCCAGGGCGGCAATGACACCATCCACACGGGAGAAGAAGTTGTCGCCGTAGATGTGCTCTGTGGTGGGATCCAGAGGGGAGGTGAGCGGGGTCATCTGCAAGTCTGAGTTGAGGCGGTGAGCGGCCTCTGCAGCCACCTCTGCCTTGGGCCTCTGAGAAGAAGCAGGAAGACGCTGGGGCGCTGGGGGACTTGGAGGAGCACAGTCCAGACACGGGGTGTGGGGAGCGGCAGGCACTCACATAAACGTCCTGAAGCGTGAAGAGGAACTGACGGCTGAGGTTGGAGCGCTCCACGTGGTCCATGTCAGCAACCGTCACACCCCCGCCGCTCCCGGCCCCCAGGCCCACGAGGGCCAAGCCTTTGAGCAGCTCACAGCCAATAGCACCAGCACCCACCTGTCAGCAGGAGCAGCCTTAGCCAGAGCGTCTGGCTCGGCCCTACCAGACACTCCCAGCCTCACCACACCGCTCACCAGGAGGTAGTGCTGGCAGCTCAGCTTCTCCTGAAAACCAGCCCCAAATACCGCGATTTGCCCATCGTAGCGGCAGCCTCTCTAGGGGACACAGACGCAGGTCAGTGTTGGGCCCTGGCCTGTGCCGCATGTCCCTCTTACACTGCGTTGTCTAGGTCAGGACCTCAGGACCCGTCCTCCTGTTTCTCTCCTAGTCCTGGATTTGGGTAAGGCGTACACCCCTACCCCAGGTTCTCACCGGTGAGCAGTCCTCTGGATTGGGAAGGGGCTCCCCATCTTCTGGGAGGCACTCAAGGGCATCAAAGTACAGCCACTGGTCCAGGGGCATGAACTTCCTGCAGACAGCCTAAAGGCCAACACTTTAGCCTAGGGACGCCTGCCACGTCTTAACCCCTCAGATCTGGGCTGGGGGCTGCACCTAGAGTGGTGAAGCCCCCAGGGCCGCTGTCTGGTGTTGGGCACCCTCTGGCATGCACACTGACCTCCACACCCCTCTCAGCCCCACCCTGTCTGTGCCTGTGCCCACCTTTAGCACTTCCTGGGCGGCCACTGCACCCAGCATGGCTGCCATGGGGCTTAAGCCCCCAGCACTACTCAGGGCGAATGTCCGCACGAGAGCCTCATCCAGTGGCTCTTCCAATGGCTCTCCATCTGTCCTCCTCAGTGGGTCCAGGTCCCGGGCCAGGCTCACCACCCTATCTGCATCAGCCTGTGGGGTAGAACTCCACTTCCCACTCAAACCCTTCAGGCAGCCACCCACCCTGTTCCACAGAAAGGGAAGCTAAAAGCCTGAGTGTGGAGCAGACAGGGGCCCGGCCACCAGACTGTGCAGCCCCAGCAGAGGACTCCCAGAGCCAGACAACGTCCCTGGAGGCTTCACCAACATGGATGCAGCTTCTGGCCTGGATCTGAGGGGTTAGAAGGCCGCAGGGGTCCCCAGGCTTTGTGCCTGACATCTCAGGGCCCCAGTCCCCAGTCTGGAGACAGTGTTTCTCGTTTCCTTTATATGAGTGGGAAACTGCCTCTGGGAGTCAAAGTTGGATGTGTGAGATAGTCCTGTTGCTTCCTGGCAGCTGAGACTCCAGTAAGAGTTGGGGGGAGAGGCAACAGGGCCACTCACGGGATCCCAGGGCTTGGGTGGGCGGCCAGTGAGGTGCTGGAACGTGTGCAGTGCACGGAAGGCCTGATGCAGGCAGTGGGCACGGTGCACCTCCCGGGCATTCGGGGCCACCACACGAGGCTGGAGCAGGGCTGCTTCCAGGGGCTTCTGCAGAGGGCACCAGGCTCAGGGACAGGTCCAGAACAAGGGGGCCCCTCAAGGCTCCTGAGTACCCCACCTCCGATGCACTTGCACTCACATGTCTCACAGTCTTGGGTCTCTTGACCTCAGTGACAACCCCGCCACGCCAATAACAGGAGAAATTTGTTGTGTCCCCAATCTCCAAGGTCCCATCCTCTGGGGGAGATCCAGCCTAGTTAGCGTGACCTCTGAACCTGAGTAGGTCCCCACACCCCATCCTGTCATCCAGTGTCCTCAACCTTGCCCCACCCTGAGGAAGGCAAAGGGAGAACCTATCCCCAAGGAGCAGGCTGTGTCTGCCCCCAGGGGGGCTTCGGTGCTGAGCCTGGATTGGAGTGAGGTTGGCTCACCCTGCACGCGGATGGGCCGGGGAGCACAGCCGTTGAGCTCGACCATGCCCTCAATGCCGGAGAAAGTCACCAAATCCCCATCATGGAATTGGTGGTTTTTAGCCTCTTTTCTCAGAGTGAGAATGCCCGGGGAGCCCTGGAGAAGAAGTGGCTTGGCTCAGCGTGCCTGTACGTCTTCCACAGGCTCCGGCAGCCCCTCTTTGGCCCACACCTTAGTGCCCACCTGGGAGATGTGCTGGATGGCAGCTGTCAGGGGTTCTGCCTCTGTGGGGTCCTGCACAGTGAAGTTTTCCCCAAAGTCACAGAACAGCTGCCTGTGGGAGGGTGGTAGGGCTCACTGGGGTGGCTCCAGGGTTAACCACCATGATGGTGGTGAAGGGTGAGAGACACTAGGGCAAGCCCAGAGGGCCAGAATCAGGCTTGGGAGCTGGAGTTTGAGCTTGCTGCAGGAGCAGGTCTGGAGGCTGGGGCGGAGGTGCTAAGCAGAGGGGTGGGACTTGAGGCCAGAATAAGGAAGGGATGCTGAGATAGGCCAAGGGCTAGGTGCAGAGGCACTTTTGCAAGCCTGGAGCTGGGGACAGCACTGGGACCCGTTGCTGTCTGTGATGTGGCAGGCTAGGCAGGCAGTCTCACTCACCCCACGAGGCCCCGGGTGTCGGCCACCAGAAAGCAGACTCCGTGCTTATGGCATAAGGTGCCCACCTTCAGCTGCTCCTCTAGGTCCGAGGCAGTCAGCACCACCACCTACGTGGACCTCATGATCAGCAGGGCCAGCCCACCCTGCAGCTAGGGCTAGAGGAGGAGCTACGGGCCGGAGGAGGAGCTACGGGCGGGAGGAGGAGCTACAGGCTGGAGGAGGAGACTGAGCTGGCCTGGGGGGTGGGCTGGGAGCTGACCTGGAAACCCAGCAGCAGGTCCTCGGTGATGTCGCCTGTGTGGACACAGACCCGGACGGCTCCGTTGAGCTTGGCCACAAGTTCCAGAGATGCCTCCGCCCTGCTCTTTCCCAAGTCCTGCTCCGAGAGGAAGAACTAGAGAGAAACCCAGTTCGGTTTGAGCAAGGAGATATCTCTTGGGCCCTAACTCCACCCTAGTCTGAGAGCCCATAGCCCCCAGGACCCTCACCTGGGCAGCCAGGTCAGACCAGCAGGTGGGGTGGGGATCATGCAGAGTGAGGCTACCCACACCCATCAGGACCAGGTTTTTGGCCACCTCGGCCCCCAGACCCCCAAGGCCTGACAGCAGGACCTTAGCCTCTTGTAGCCTCTGCATGGCCGGCAAACCCAGCACATACCTGTGAATGGGAAGTAAGGGGACAGGCAATTGGAGATCAGAGGTCAGAGGCCACCCCACGCCCCTCCCCACCTCGGGCCTCACAGTTGCCGTGAGTAGAGCTCCTCATCCACCAACTTGGAGGTCTCCAGGACATCCATCCTGAGGCGTGGGGCTGCACAATAGGCTGCAGCGCCTACAGATGGGGTCTCTGTGGGCGGCGGTGGCAGCAGAGGCCAGTGCCCAGCTGTGGCTAGGCACTGAGGCCAAGGGAGTAAAGGACGCTGCTGGTCACAGCTTTCTTCCTGGCTCGTCTGTTATTTCAAGGAAAGCAAAAGCGAAAGTGAAACTAGACTCTGATCGGGTCCCTGGGCCTGCCTCCAGCTGAACTGGACAGCTTAGCCTGGCAAGGATGAGTTCTGGCAGGCCTAGGGCACAGGCAAGGTGGGAGTTCTGGTTGGCCTCTGGGAGAGCAGAGGGGGCTGCCTCCTTCCTTGGGAGGGACCCATGTGGGCCGGATGCAATGGTTTCCTGTGGCTCCCTCGATGTCCCAAACCTCAAGCCCCTGTCCCCTTCAGGTGGCCCTGCCTGAATGAGCTTCCTGCCCACAGAGTACTGGTGGCAATTCCCTTGTCCTGAGGACTTGCCTGGCCTGCTGTCTACCACACAGAGGCTTAGAGACCCAAGA
Source organism: Rhinolophus hipposideros (assembly GCF_964194185.1). Taxonomy (NCBI): domain Eukaryota; kingdom Metazoa; phylum Chordata; class Mammalia; order Chiroptera; family Rhinolophidae; genus Rhinolophus; species Rhinolophus hipposideros. Next base: position 61,716,120 of record NC_138060.1, read on the forward strand.
CATCAGAGCCAGTCCCAGCCCGAAAGCTGTGGGAACTTATGAGGTTATGTTGTCCCACCCCCAGGGCCCAAACCATAAACCTGGGTGGAGCCTGGAAGTGCCTGCTGGGCCTGGAGCTGTCTCCTCAGAGAATAAGTATTTCTCCCTGCCCACAGGGGCCAGACCAAGACAGACAGCAGGAGGCCAGTCCTAGGAGGCTAGTCAGGGATGAGGCCCAGGATTCAAAGAGGGAGGTCAGTCTCTGAGTTCCCACCTGAGTGTGGAGGCATGGGGCAGCCAGGATCGCTTGTGTCCTTATTTTTCCTTTACACTTTATTTTTAAATAATTATAGACTCAGGAAGTTGCAAAAATAGTGCAGAGAGCTATTGGAGGGTGGCAGTGGAGTCTGTAAAGCTGCCCCAGCAGGCGGAGCTGTTGTATTCCCCCCTGTTCTACTTCCCATTGTAAGCAATAAAGGCCGTTCATATTGTCAAAAAAAAAAAAAAAAGTAAGTATAGAAAGATCTTGTGTAACCTTCACCCACAGATGTGTCATTTTGCCTTCTTAAGAACTTGGAACCAGTTCTTTGGAGAATGGACCACAGCGCCCCCACAAAACTTCACAATAGCTAAACCAGGTGCTGTCGTAAGTTCTTTTTAAAAATTGAGATAACATTCATATAATATTAAAATAACCAAAGTGTGGCATTTAGTGTATTCATAATGTTGTGCAAGCACCATCTCTCCCTAGTTTCAAAACGTTTTTTAACCCACTGAAGAACATCCTCACCACATTAAATCATCATTACCCACACCCACCCCAACCTCCTGGCAAGCACTTATATGCTCTGTCTCTAGAGATTTACCTATGCTGGGTATTTCATATAAAAGGAATCATACAAAGTGTGACCTTTGGTATCTGCTTTTTTTCACTCAGCATAATGTTTTTGAGGCTCATCTACCTTTTGTTTTGTTTATTGGGGAATATTGGGGAACAGTGTGTTTCTTCAGGGCCCATCAGCTCCAAGTCGTTGTCCTCAATCTAGTTGTGGAGGGCGCAGCTCAGCTCCAAGTCCAGTCGCCGTTTTCAATCTTAGTTGCAGGGGGCGTAGCCCACCATCCCTTGAGGAAATCGAACCGTCAACCTTGTTCAGAGCTTGCGCTCTAACCAACTGAGCCATCCGGCCGCCCCGAGGTTCATCTAAATTGTAGCATATATCAGTACTTCATTCCTTTTTATGCCTGAATGATATTCCATTGTAAACATATATCACAATTTGTTGATCCAGTCATCTGTTCATGGACATCTGAGTTGCTTCCATCTTTTGGATATTACGACTAGTGCTGCTATGACCATTCTTTAACATGTTTTCAATTCTTTGGAGTATATACCTAGGAGTAAAATAGCTGGGTAACATGGTAATTCTACGTTTAATATTTTGAGGAACCAACAAAATGTTTTCCACCAACAAAGTATAAAATTCCTATATCTCAACATTGTGGCCAACACTTTAAAAAAAAAATTACAACCATCCTAGTGGATGTGAAGTGGCAGGGGTGTATGTGTGTGTGTGTGTGTGTTTTCATTCAATAAACATTTATTGATTGTGTCATATGTACTAGGGACAGAAACCAGGGCCAGATTGTCTTTTTGTGACTGGCTATTTCACTTAACAAATGTCTTCAAGGTCCATCCATGTTGCAGCATATGACAGAATTTTCTTCCTTTTCAAGGCCAAGTAATATTGCATTGTGTGTACATACCGTTTATCTGTCAATGGACCCTGGTTGCTTCCATGTTTTGGCTGTTGTGAATAATACTTTTATGAACATCAGTGTACAGATATCTCTTTGAGACCCTGCTTCCATTTATTTTGGGTTACACCCAGAAGTGGAAAGGCTAGATATGGTAATTCTTTTTGAAACTGCCTTTCTGTTTTCCGCAGCAGCTGTACCATTTTACAATCCCACCAACAGTGCACAAGTGTCCAATTTGTCCAAATCCTTTCTAACACTTGTTTTCTGTTTTTGTTTTGTTTTTAATAGTAGCCATCTTAATGGGTGTAGGTGGTATTGCATGGTAGGCTTGACTGGCATTTCCCTAATGATTAGCGATATTGAGCATCTTTTTATGTGCTTCTTGGCCATTGGTATATTTTTTGAAGAAATGTCAACTCACATCCTTTGCCCATTTTTGAATTGGGTTGGATTTTTGTTGTTGTTTAGTTTTAGAAGTTCTGTATATATTCTGGATATTATTACCCCTTATCAGAGACATGATTTGCAAGTACTTTCTCCCCTTCTGAGAATTGCCTTTTTACTATGTGGATAGTATCTTTTTGGTGTTCTTTTTAAAATGTCTGGTAGAGGGCGGCCGGTTGTCCAGTGGTTAGAGCGCAGTGCTCATAACACCAACATCACCAGTTCAATTCCCACATGGGCCAGTGAGCTGCGCCCTCCACAACTAGAGTGAAAATAATGGCTTGACTTGTAGTTGATGGGCCCTGGAAAAACACACTGTTGCCCAATAAAAAATTTTAAAAATAAATAAATAAAATAAAATGATAGAATCACCAGTGAAGCTGGTCCTGGGCTTTTCTTTTTGGGGAATTTATTATTATTATTATTATTATTATTATTATTATTATTATTATTATTATTGGGGAACATTGGGGAACAGTGTGTTTCTCCAGGGCACATCAGCTCCAGATTGTTGTCCTTACTCTAGGTGTGGAGGGCGCAGCTCACTGGCCCATGTGGGAATCAAACCTGAAACCCTGTTGTTCAGAGCTTGCACTCTAACCAACTGAGCCGTCTGGACGCCCCATTTTGGGAGTTTTTAAAATACTTATTTGATCCCATTTCAAGTATTTCTTCTTGAGTCAGTTTTGCTAGTTTCTAATGTTTCTAGAAATTTGTCCATTTCAATTAGGTTATCCAATGTGTTGGTGTACAACTATTCGTAATAATCCCTTATAATCCTTTTCATTTCTGTAAAATTTGGAGAAATGTCCCCACTTTCATTTCTGATTTTGATAATTTGAGTCTTCTTTTTTTCTTAGCCAATTTATCTAAAAGTTTGTCAATTTTGTTCATCTTTTCAAAGAACCAGCTTTTGGTTTTGTTGATTTTCTCAGGATTCTGACACCAGTTCTAATGTGTATATTTATTCCACACCACCAAGCAATTATCCAACACCAGCTGGGTGTCCTACGATTCAACCCTGATATCTACCTGGAGATAGCATCAGATCCTACAGGTTAAGGGCTCAGTCCTACAAGATTGGCCTCATCCCCCAGCTTCAGATGCCAATCACAAGTCTATATTGTCACTTGTGCTACTTACTGACTGGCTATAGATTAGAGGTTCCCACAACCCCCTCTTCGGGTTCCATTCATTTACTAGAGCAGCTCACAGAACTCAGGGAAACATGTTGCTTACTAGATCACTGATTTATTATAAAAGGATATAACTCAGAATAGCCAGATGGAAGAGGTGTACGGGATGGGAAGGAGCACGGAGCTTCCATGCTCTCTCTAGGCATGCCACTCTCCCACCACCTCCACGTGTTCACTAACCCAGTCACTCTCTGAACCCTGTCCTTTTGGGTTGTTAAGGAGGCTTCATGACTAGGCATGATTGATTAAATCATGGCCCACTGGTGACTAAAGTCAATCTCCAGAGTCTCTCACCTTCCAGAAGGTGTGAGAGGGGTGGTGGGACTGAAGTTTCAGCCCTCTAGTCACAAGGTTGGATCCACTAGCAACCAGCCCTTATCCTTAGGTGCTTTCCAAAAGTCACCTAAGTGACACAACAAAAGACACCTTTATCAGTCTCACGACAGGAAATTCAAGGGTTTTAGGAGCTCTGTGCCAGGACAAAGACCAAATATACATTTATTATAAATCACAAGCGCACATTTTTCTATTTAATTTCTATCTAGTCTAATCTTTATTATCTCCTTCCTTCTGCTAGCTTTGGGTTTCGTTTGCTCTTCTTTTTCTAATTCCTTAAGGTGTACAATGAGGGTTATTTAGATTTTTTTTTAATGTAGGTGTTTATAGCTATAAATATCCCCTTCAGTACAACTTTTGCTGCATCCCATAAATTTTGATATGTTGTTTTCTTTTTCAATCATCTCAAGATAGTTCTTACTTTCCCTTGTGTTTTCTTCTTTGACCCATTGATTAAGGGTGTTGTTTGAAAGTCATGTCAGGGAAGACGGCAGAATAGAAAACTCCAGAAATCCGCCCTTCCACTGAAACAACTGAGCTACAGACAGCTGACACTGTCTGAAGAAACTATTTTGGAAATTTGGAGTCTGTGGAAATTTGGAAAGACTGATGAAGAGGCTGGTACATTTCATTAAACTTCAGTGAATTCCTACTTTTCTCATAACTGCTACTTTCCACAGTCCCATGTTAGGGAGCCAAGAAGATGGAAAGTTTCCATAGACCCCCTCACACCTCACATATAGTTTCCCCTATGAAAGGACATCTTAGTTGCTCCCAATTTTTTGGCAATTATAAATAAAACTATTATAAACATTCGTGTGCAGAGTTTTCTGTGGACATACATTTTTAACTCATTTGGGTAAATATCCAAGAGCACAATTGCTGGGTTATGATAAAACAGTTCAGCGTTGTAAGCAACTGCCAAAATGTACTATTTTGCCTTCCCACCAGCAATGAATGAGAATTCCTGTTGCTCCATATCCTTGCCAGCATTCAGTGTTGTCAGTACTCTGGATTTTAGCCATTCTAATAGGTGTGTAGTGGTATCTCATTGTTGTTTTAATTTAGACTTCCCTGATTACATGATTTTGAACGTTTTTTCATATGCTTCTTTGCCATCTGTATATCTCCTTTGGTGAGGTGTGTGTTCAGACTTTTGCCCATTTTTTTAATTGAGTTGTTTTCTTAAATTTTAAGAGTTCTTTATCAGGTTTTGGCAAAGCTTTTCTCCCAATCTGTGGCTTGTCCTTTCATTCTCTGAACATCTTTCACAGAGCAGAAGTTTTAAATTTTAATGAAGTCCAAATTATAAATTTTTCTTTCATGGATCATGCTTTTAGTGTTGTTTTAAAAAGTCATCGTCAAACGCAAGGTCACCTAGATTTTCTCCTATGCTATTGTTATCTTCCAAGAGTTTTATAGTTTTGTATTTTACAGTATGTGTTATGATCCATTTTGAGTTCATTTCTGTGGTGTAAGAGCTGCCTTACTTTTTTCTTTTCTTTTCGCATGTGGATGTCCAGTTGTTCCAGCACCGTTTGTTGTAAAGATTACCCCTTTCCCATTGAATTGCCTTTGCTCCTTTGTCAAAGATCAGTTGATTATATTTGTGGGGATCTATTTCTGGGCTTATTCTGTTCCACTGGTCTATTTGTCTATTCTTTTGCAAAACACCATATTGTCTCGATTACTGTAGCTTTATAGGAAATCTTGCAGTTGGGTAATGTCAGTCCTTGACTTTGTTCTTCTACAGTATTGCCTTGGTTATTGGTCTTTTGCGTTTCCATATAAACTTTGTGTGTGTGTGTGTTGGTAGAACTTTATGAAATATAAACATTCAAGAACGTGTAAGATAGAATCCATGAAAACTTTTGAATCAGTTTGTTGATATCAGCAAAAATAACTTGCTGGGATTTTTATTGGGATTTTGTTGATTCTGTAGGTCAAGTTGGGAAGAACTGATATCTTGACAATATTGTGTCTTCCTATCGATGTACCTGAAATATTTCTTCATTTATTTAGATCTCCTTTATTTCATCAGAGTTTTAATGGTTTCCTCACACAGACCTTGTACATATTTTGTTAGATTTATACATAAATAATCCTTCTTATCTCCTCCTTTTTCTTGGTACTAATATGATTGTTTTAAATTTCAATTGTTCATTGCTGACATATAAGAAAGCAATTGATTTTTGTGACTCAAGTGCTAGTGAATCTCTTATTTCAGTTATTGTACTTTTCAGTTCCAAAATTTGTCAGTGAGTTTCTGTCAAATTTTTTTTCCTGTGAATGAGCCATGCTCTCCATTTCATATACTTCTAATTTTCTGTTGAGAACTGGATATTCTGAGTATGTCATGGTAACTCTGGAAATTGAATACTCTCACACCTCAGGGATTGCTAAATTTTTCTTCTTGAGGGCTGAAGCTATCTATTTGTGATTTTTTCAAACTGTTTTTGCAAAGTGTGTTTCTTGTGTATGGTCACTGAAGTTTCTGTTCCATTATCTCTGCAGTCAGCTAATGGCCTGACAAAGACTTTATAGCTAACAACAATAACAAAAAAACACTGGACACTACACTGGCTCTTTAAATCTGATACATGCCGCCACCAGGCAAGCCACTGCAGCTGAGAAGACCCAAACCAAGGCAAGTATCTCAGGGTACCATCAGATCTGCCAAAACACAGCCCCGAATTTTTGGAGGGTAAGGTCCCCACTGCCTGCCCTGGCACCAGTCAGCTGCTTTCAGAACTGGAGTTGCTATCCCCACAACCACACTGTGAGGGGGCTGAGGAATGGGGGATGGTCGCGGGTTCAAGCACAGGCCCTGCCTTCATCCAGTATTTCCTTGTTGCCTGATCAGGTTCCAGAGTTGTGAAATATTTGATTACAATTGTACTTTCCAGATCTATGTATTTAGGTCTACCATAAGCTGTTTTGTTTTGTTTGTAACCATCACCACTCTCTATTTCCAAAACTCTAAAATCACCCCAAACCGAAACCATGAAGCAATGACTCATTTCCCCCTCACTCTAGCCCTGGCAACTTCTATTTTACTTCTGTCTATGAATTTGCCCATTCAGATTCCTCATTTAAATGGAATTATACAATCTTTTATCTGACTTATTTCACTTAGCTGTCCTAAGTCCTTAGCCTATAATGCTGACTCGTTAGGTCCCCACAACTGGGAAGTTGGTGCTGTTGCCCCATTTTAAAGATGAGGCACAGAGAGGTTAGGTAATTTGCCTAAGATCACTCAGCTGGTAAGGAGGGAGCTATTAGCCGGTCACTGCACCCCTAACTTGATACTGCATCTCCCCTCACTACACCTCTTCGGCTCCAGGCAGCACCAGAGGGGTCCACCTCCCATAACCAAGAGCATCACGCCATCCCGGTGAAGCCCCACACTCCTCCAGACCTGCTGGAGAGCAGCTGGCCTCTCTCAGCCTGAAGCATTCACTTATCTTCTCATTCCGTGCCGATGCTCAGCCCTGCAGGAACACGTGAACTCCCATTCAATTGTGAGAGGGGGAAGTTTAGGGGGCCTCACTCAAGCTAGGGGTCAAGAAGAGAAGTTTTCTAAGTGCTGTTGAAGCTAAGACCCAAAGGCTAGCAATTTGGCTGGCAGAGTTGAGAGGTACGGAAGGGGGGGGGGCTGTCACTGGTTATTTGTTGTGCTTGCTGTAAGTTCCCTATGTGACAAGACCTCAGTTTACCCATTTGCTCTCCTGCTGATGGCATTTGGGCTGTGCCTAGGTTAGAGTCTGTGGACAAAGATGCAGTGATTTCATTCTTGCTAGAGTCTCCCTGTGCCCTATGAGAGGTGCCTAAGGGTGGAAGTGCTGCATCTGAGTCGAGGTGAAGGTCCTGCTTTAGAAAGTCATGCCAAATAGTTTTCCAAAGTGCAAATTTACACTCTCAGAGCCAGGAGGAAGAGATTCTATCTTTTTTATTTTTAACATAGAAATCCTGCCCCGACCCTCTCCCCACAAGTATCCCCCACTGCCCACCCCGCTTGGCCCAGGCCATGCAGAGGCAGGCAGAAGCTTGGGCAGGCTGAAGCTGCCTGAGAAGCCTCAAGCACTTTGTCTGTACAGTCAACAAAAGACCCTGGTCTGGAGGACAGGAAGCGGCCCAATCACATCTAGTAAACGATTATAAATAGGCGCTTGCTACAAGGAGCAAGCCTTGCAGGCAGGAACGAGGAGCTGATCACAGCTCCCACAGGTGAGCCCAGTATGGTGGAGGTGAGGCAGGGCACAGGCAAAGCTCAGTCTCAAGGGCTCACCCTCAGCCCCATCTTCTTGTCTACCATTGCCCTCAAGGTTGGTCCTAGAAGAGGAGCCATGCCTCCAAGCTCCCTGCTGAGCCAGTCCTTGGTCTACAAGTTGGAGGCACATATCTGGCCATTGATCAGACTCACTGTTCTCACTACCACAGGAAGGTGTCCATCTTGGCCTGGGAGGGAGGGAGCATTTTCCTGGCCCCCACTCTCTGCTTAGCCTTGGCCTTGGGCTTAACAGGCAGTGGGCGGATCATAGTTGTGTCAGTCTGAAGGAGATGTCAAGGAAAAAGCCAAGAGGGGATTGGAACGCAGGGCAGGACAGATTGAGACCTGGGGATGGGCTGCCCTGCTATACTGAGCGAGGTCTGCACACCTGAGGCTGCAGCCCCTGGCAGACTGGGGTCTGGGGTGCAGGGGAGGGACGGTGGGCTCCACAGCTCAGCTTAGCCCAGTGCCACAGAACAAGGATACAGGCTGGATGAATTTTGTCCGGCCTCCAAGACCATCAAAGCCTGTCCTTACCTAGAGTAGAAGGAAGAGGTGAGTGGCCAGTCTAATAGGACAACAGGCCCCGCCAAGAGAGTTGGCACTTGCCACTTGTGGGAAGCCATACTCACTGCATCTGTGCTGCGACAGGGCTCTGGCCTGGCCCTCTTGGGCTGTTTCTGGCCCAGGAGAGCATTTCGGATGAAGACAGGGAAGGCGCCAGCCACCTCCTCATCTGGTTCTCCCACACAGTGCTGGCCACCCAGCAAGAGCTGGGACTCCTACAGTAGAGACCCCAGAACCATACTTGATAACCTGGATGGCTGCAATGGAGGGGGCGGGCAGTGGTGGTGGGACAGGACCAGGACCTCAGGTGCCACCAGGAGGCAGGAAGGACAATGAGTAGGGTTACAGGGTGGCTCCCAGGTGCCTCAGTCCTGGGCCAGGAGTGAAAGGGCTCTGACAAGACCCTGCCCCTCCGAAGTCCAGCCTCACACTCAGTCCTGCCTGATATTTTTCTCCAAAGTCTTACCTTCTTGAGGCCTTTGCGTATCTTCTTGGGAACATCCTGAACCAGAGAGCTATAGGGGTGAGACAGGAAGGGAAGAGGTCGGTGAGCAAGACACAAGAGACAGGTGATCAGGCTCAGCACATGCCCCTTACAGAGACACTGAGTGGCATGGCTGCTGTCATGGCTGTTGCTAAGCAAGGCACCGCAGGGATCCCCACCCCAAGTGCAGGTCTGTGCACAGCCACAGCTGCCAGAGTGGCAGAGGTTGGGAAGGTTGGACCATGTCTCAGTCTTGTCGCTTCCACTCAGGGCTAAGCTAATCCCAATGCTCCCCAAACCCTCCAGCACCTCACCATGTCCCAGGCTTCATGTGGAGAAGGAGAGCCCAACTGATTCGCCACCCACTGGAGGAAAGCCCTGACACAGGCAGGGGCATTTAGTGAGCTCAGGCCTTGCCCCGTCTGTCCAGAGAGGGGCCGCCACCTCCACGAGAGTCTCAGTAAGTTAAGTAGCCTATAAAGTACTCTCAGAACCCAGGACTCAGCCATCTTCCTCGATCATTCTAGATAATCTGTGCAGACAGGGTCTGGAACCTAATAGATCGTGGTCCCAGGCTCTGGCCTCTCATGATACCGTGTTTCCATCCAATGCCTAGGGTCTCCAGCAGTTAGATACCCTCTCCTGGTATTTTCCCAGGTGGGTGGGAGGATCATGACCTAAGGCTGGCCCGGTGGCTTCTCAAAGCCCTGAGGACAGAGGCAGGCTCGGGGCCTGCAGACTCTGAACGCCTCGGCTCCTGTGCCATAGCCTGTGGTGAGGCCACATGAAGACCATGGGATTCTTCAGCTGCTGAGAGTCTGGGTATGGGGAGGCTAACCCAAGTTGGAGGCGTCCTGGGCTCCCTCACACCCCTCACAGGCCCCGAAGATGGTAGAAATATCCCTAAAAAGCCAGGGAACCTGCAGGTTCCCGATACCCACTTTCACCCTTTATAGCTCAAGAAAAGGAAACCTGAGACAGCCAGAGTGTGGAGAGGTACTGAGAAGGCCCCACACTGCAGCCTACACACCCTAGGTGTATTTCTCAGTGCTGCCAGGCCTGGCCCCGTACAGCACAGGTACCTGTGCCCCTGAGGTTGGGGAAACGTAGAGAGCCCAGCTGGCTTTCCTTTCTGCCCTCTCCTGGGGCCTCCTCCCCCTCTACTGCTCAACATCTCAATTTCTTTCTCCGTGTCCAAAGGCTTTAATTAGAGGAAACCTGCGCAGCCCTTGACCTTCCTTACCTGAGCAGCACATACCAACAGCACGTACGGGAGCATTTCCTATCTCCACAATGAATCACACTAGGCTGCTTGGCCAAGGAGACAGCCTCCCCACGCCCAGGCCCACTGCAGCGCTAGTGCAGGTCCCACACACCCCACTGCAGCTGCACAGAGTTTCTCACGCCTGCCCCTGTGGATTACCCCTTAGGTAGGGGATGGGGCTCCGGGCTCCATGGTTTGAGATGGTCCTGCGTCATGTACGAACCTGAGAGGCTCACAGTGGAAGAGGAAGTTCAGGGTCCTGGCTTAGGACTCTGGTGGGCCGGCATTCATGATATTGGGAACACCCCCTGGCCCCAACACCATCAGCCCAGACTTGCCCCCACTGGGAATTCTGTTCTCTCCAACTCACATCCCGACATCTCTGCTTGAAGGGTGATGGTGAAGAGTAAAAACAAACAAGAGAAGGGCTTTGCACAGAGTGAGTATTAAAGAGAGAAAAGAAGAGGTGGCTAGAACCAAAGTCATGGCCAAGCCCACGTGACCCTCACTGCCCTGTTAGCAACTCAGAGCTATTAGGGCAGGGCCTGCAGAGATCTCTTAGCCACCCTCCCTCCAGGCTGTAGACAGGGCCAGGGGCTACCACTTACAGTGCCTTCTCTAGGCAGAGCTCCTTGGCATGGCCATGCTGGATGCTGGAAGGCCGGGCTGGGGGGGTATCCACGTCGAAGGTGGCATTGAGGTCAATATCATCACTGAAGGCTGGCCGGCGAAGCTTCAGGTTCAGCATCTCCACAGGGGCCGGACTAGAGGCAGAGACAAACTCGTTATTCAGGACCACAGTGGCAGCCCCTCGAGCGGCAGAGATGGCTCAGTTCCACAGGTTTGGAGCCCACTCCTGGCTCAGGGCCACCCTGTAAGGAAGTCCTGATTCTCTACAGAAAACAAACCCTTGGCTTAGTCCCTCACCCAGGCATGGGACCAGTGAAAGTCTGGAAGACATGAAAGGAAGCAAGCAAAACCCACACAAAACCCAAACATACAAAGGCTGTTGCCTTTTGAGCAAGTAGACTCATTTCTCAGAATGCAGAACAAGGAGCCAGAAATGTGACCACAGATTGATGTAAAGGGATGTCCCCTCCAGGGCTACTTATCACAGCAAATGGCACAATGTTAGAAATTGTCCAAATGACTCCCCTAGGGAGCTGGCACTTTCACAGCCTGAATGCGATAGACACTAGTGTTTCCAGAGAGTAAACCTAATAACATGAGAAAATGCTCACGTTAAATTTAAAAAACAATATGAAACTATGCGTACTAGGCAACAACAACAAAAAGACAAATTACACTTCACAAAAATTTAAAATTTTGTACACCCAAAGATACTACCGACAGAGTAAAAAGGCAATCCACAGAATGGGAGAAAATATTTGCAAATCATACCTCTGATAAGGGATTAAAATCTACAGAGAACTAAAACTCAACAATGAGAAAACAAGCAACCCGATTCAAAACTGGGCAAAGGTCTTGAACAGACATTTCTCCCAAGAAGCTTTACAAATGGCCGGTGAGCACGTGAATGCTCAGTGCCACCAATCGTCAGGGAAACGCAAATCCAACGACCACGAACACCACTGCGTGCCCAGTAGGACGGCTACTGTCAAAAAGCAGAAAATAACAAGTGTCGGCGAGGATGTGGACAAACTGGAATACGTGCAGTTAGTGGGAATGTAAAACAGTACGCCCACTGTGCAAAACAGGTAGTGCCTCAAAAAATTAAAGGTAGAATTACCATATGACCCAGCCATTCCACGTTTAGGTATAGAGCTAAAAGAATTGGAAGCAGGATCTCGAAGAAATATTTGTACACCCACGTTCATAGCAGCATTATTCACAACAGCCCAAAGATGGAAGCAACCCAAGTGTCCATTTACCGAGGAATGGGTAAGCAAAATGCAATATATACATACAGTGGGTTATTCATCTTTTTAAAAAAGGAAATTCTGCAACATGCTACAACATGGATGGACCCTGAGGTCATTATACTGAGTGATTTAAGCCAGTCACAAAAAGACAAACACTGTATGATTCCACTTACATCAGGCATTTAGAGTAGTCAAAATCATAGAGAAAGAAAGTAGAATGCTGGTTGCCAGGGGGCTGGGGGGAAGAGGGAAATTGGAGAGTTCATGTTTAACAGGTACAGTTTCAGTATTTCAAGATGAAGAATTCTGGAGATGTATGGTGGACATAAACCCACCTCAAACTAACTCCATGTCAGTTGTTTTACTTTGCTTCCCTCTCTAGGAACCACCGCATACAGCAGCAGCCAGACCATTCATGCTAATTTTTTTGTAGTGTCTTTTATTTTGCCACTATTTACCAACCCCAGCAAGTCCAGCTCCAGGTTAGAAGAGGTGTCCTCAAGAGGCAGGCAGGGTCCGGCTGGGGGCAGCCATTCTGTGCTCCAGATGTCTCATGGCAGAGCTTCCTGCTGCCATCCCCTCAGACCTTGCCCAGTGGTGCCCATGGCACGTGCCCAGCCTTGGCTCAAACCAAGCCAGTCTTTTTCGCTTGCCACCTCCTGGTCACCCACAACACTAAACTCCAGAAGTGGGAATTTCTCACAGTGCCCCCACAGCCATATCTGGCTCATGCGAACACAGTTCTTGTTCCTTCAGACTGTTTCCAGTATATTCTTCTTTTATGAGCTTGAATTGTTTCCCTTCTTACCACTGGTCTTTCCTTCCTTCCCACCTTCCATCTATCTGATGAGGAGGAAGAGCCTGAAGCCCAGTAGTCCTTCCTCACTCACTGGTTGAGGTTCTCGCTTGAGGCCCTCCTGGGTGACACCATCACCTTTGGGATACTCACCCATGGCCAGTGTGCAGGGCTTCGTGCCAGAGGCCTCATGAAGTGGAGCAAGACACTCAGAACCTGCCTTCCCAAACAGAACAAAGGCCCTGGACAGACCCATCACGTGTGTGGCATGGCGGCAGCCAGTGTCTCCTCCATGAACTCATGGCACCTGACGGGCCTGTCCTAAGCAAAGGCCTCCCCACCTCCCTTCAACCTGGGGGTTGGGGCCCTTGGGGTCCATGAGAGGTCTTCCAAACACATCCTCTGTAGTTGGGGGTGATAGTTACCTCCTAAGGCCTCCCTAAAATGACAGGAGTGAAGGATAATCCTATGGCAACAAATGGAATGGGCGACCACCATCAGTACCCATAGATTTCCCCAAAATTCTGAGAGAAAGCATGGCCAGGGGACAGCTGACCTACAATAGCCAGAACCCATAGGAGAAAGCTATGAATGCAAGGGAGGACCATGGGAAGGTCCAGACGTGCAGGAGCAGTCCACGGGCCTGAAAACTGGGGTACTGATGGAGAGTGGGAGCTTGGCTCCACCCCTCACCACATCTGCACTAGCAGGACACCAGGCAGCCCCAGGCTGCTACCCTTGGCCAAGAAATGGAAGGGCCTTTCCCAAAGATATGAAGCAAGCCATGTAGGGTGACTTAGGGCAACCAGTACGAGACCCTACAATAAAGCCCTCTCATCCCAGGTTCAGGTAAGATTGAGCATGATGCCAGCTCACTGCAACCCCGCCTCTCCCCCAACACAAACTCTGTCCACATAGGCTGGGTTCCTAGGCAGCCTTTCTGGTACTCCTCCTCAGAGGGTCAGAAGCAGCCAAAAACCCCCAGGCACGGGCAAGAAGTCCAAGAGAAAGGCCATCACTTATAAACACTGACCCCAAGAGAAAAAGAATGCTAGACCATAAACCAAGGCATAACATATTTGGCAAAGGATGCACTCAGAGAGCATGAAAGAATGTTGTGAATTTGAAATGTGACTGCTGATTCAGCCTTAAAAGGGAAGGAAGTCCTGACACATGCTACAACATGGATGACACGATATGCTAAGTGAAATAAATCAGTCACAAAAGTACAAATATTATTTGGTTCCACTTACACGAGGTTGCTAGATTAGTCTAATTGATAGAGATATAAAGTAGAGGGCTGGCATCCCCTGTGAAGGGCTCAGCACATGGTAGAGATGGTGGCTGGTGGTGGCCACAGAGGGGGCCAACTGGGGCTTAGCCGCCACGGCTGATGGAAGGTAGCGCTCCTTGTTGAGCGTGTGCTGGCTGCCCTGCACCTGTGTGTCCCGCCACCACCGCTGTTGCTGCTCTTCAAGCAAGTTGGACTGGCTACATTTTCAGAGCCCGACAGCCACACGTTGCCAGTGGATACTGGCATAGATGGGGAGGCCGAAAAGACATCAAGTGGTAAAGAGTGAACCCTACCTAGGAAACCACCTGACATTGAATTGTCCTCTCTCTCTTCTCAATTGAGATATAATTGACTTAGAACATTGTATTAGTTCCAGGTACTACATAATGATTTGATATATGTGCGTATTACGAAATGATCACCACAGTATGTTTAGTTAACATCTATCACCGTACATAGTTCCAGTTTTTTTTCTTGTGCTAAGAACATTTAAGATTAAAAAAAAAGTAGAATGGGGGTTGCCAGGGGTAGGAGTGGGGGGCAGTGAGAGTTAGTATTTAAAGGGTAGAGTTTCAGCTGGGGGAGATAAAAAGTACTCTAGATGGATGGTTGTGATGGTTGCACAACAATATGAATGTATTAATGTCATAGAACTATACACTTAAAAATGGTTAGAATGTGGAATTTTATGGCATATATATTTTACCACAATAAAAAATAGATTGATGAAGTGAAAAATTATGAAAGAAATTCAAATTAAAATTTAAGAAACTCTCCCAGAACGTAGAGCACAAAGACAACACCACAAAGGACCAACCCCAGAGGTGAGACACTAGCCTTGCAGATGCTCCAGAAAGGGAAGCCAGAGAAACTGGAGTGAGCCAATTCTCGAAAGAACAGCACAAGAAAGTCCCCAGAGCTGGAGACTTGCGTGTCCACAAGGACATGCCCAGGGCCACAACGGTGAGTGGGAAAGACACGTGACGGGAAGTCACAGAAGCCCAAGAGCAGAGGAGGCAGCCTAAGACTCTCGCGAGAGGAAAAATACCTTCATCTGTAATACAAAAGCGTCACGAAGCAGGTGGGCATCAATTTCTCAGCAGCAAGATTAGATGTTAGACAACTGGAAAGCAGAGTCCTTGGGGTCCGAGGGAGACGAACTTCCTGAACTTCAGCAAAGCAAGCAAGTAAATCAAGAAAGAGCGAGACGAGATACAAGAAACAGTGGCTTCCACCAGGAGAGCTGGGGAAGTCCCAGGACGCCTGCCTTGCCAGCGCACCTGTCCCCTGCCACCTAGGATGCTTCCTACAGTGCTTCCTGACAGCTTGGAAAACTGGAAGTGCCCTGAATACCCACTGAGAGGGGGACGCCTGGGTGAACGTGGCTGTGTGCTCCACACATACTGGTGGCAAGAGGGATCGCGGGGATCTCTGTGGACTAATCTGAAAAGGCCTTCAAAGGGTCATATTTTCAAAGTTACAGATGGCACCAAATTATCAAGAAACACCTAAAATGAAATCCCAAATGACCATCAAACTGCTGTGTCTATCTCCTGGGATCTTCTGTAATGAAGCAGAGATCTAAGAGGGTACTCATCAAGCTGGTGACCCGGTACCCCCAGGGCTAGAGTGCAGGTTCAGGAACCACCAGTAGGTGATGGGATGAAAATCAGATGTACACACAGTCCCACCACAGCAATCTTCCTCGAGTATCCCCAACAGCCTCCATTACCCCGAGGCTAAAACCCACGCTCCAAGGCTGGCCTGTGAAGCCCTGGAGAGATGTGGCCCACCTGCCACCTGCCCCTCTCCCCCAAGCACACCCAGCTTAGTCAGGCCTCAGGGCCTTTGCACTAGCCGTTCTCTGTGGACTGCTCTTCCTTCAGACCTGAATGTTGGTTGAAGGAATGTGCCTATACATTGTGATATGTCAGGAAAGCTTAAGATTTTTTCCAGAAGTGTGGGCACAGCAACCTGCCAGCTGTCATGGGGAAAAGGTGGAGGCAGGGTCTTTAAGAGGACCTGTGGTTTTGAGGGTTTTGCTGTCAGAGCAAAAGAAGATGGGCAAAACTGCTACAGAGGATTCAACAACTATTTTTGAGAGATCAAGGCCCTAGGAGAGGACCTTGAATTTCGAACAGACTGTGCCTAGTTAAAAGGAGGGCCAATACTAAAAGTGACAAGCCCGCCACCCAACTTTCATGCCTAGAAAAATACTGGAGAAAAAAGGGAATGAAGTCGTCCTGCATGCAGCTTGGTGGGAAGCTCAGCCTCGCTTTGGACAGATGTAGGCTTGTCAGCTGTGATCTCTTGCTGGCTCGACAGATCAGGGAGACCAAAGCAGCCCTCCCTGTACCAAGGTGGGCTGCAGGCCTGGCACGAGGCTTACTCAGAGTGAAGTGGGCTCATCCCCTCCTGGGAGCTACAGACCAAATTCCATGATGTGGTTCAGAGCTTGGCAGCCTAACCCTCCAACTTGTCTTTCCCACTTGGTTCCCACAAGGTCCAAGAGGACAGGGAGAGCCTGACACTCAGTAAGGACCTGTTATAGGAGACCAGGCCTCACAGCAGCTTGGAGTGGTAAAAGAAGTAAGCAAAAACTGGTATGCAAAGACCCTGGGCACCTAGGGTAACTGGTGTGCTTGTGCTTCCCTCACTGTGGATGCCAGACACAGAGGACAGTGCGTGGAAACACCCCCGAGGCCCCTGGAATGGAAGTAGAGGGAGCAGTATGGAGTTTGTACCTAGCAGGGTCACTGGGTTGCTGAGTTTCCTGTCTGGGCCCTCAGTGGGGCAGCTCTGTCTCTTGGCTCCCTCTGCTGGCAACTTTCATGCACACATTCCAGAGATCAGAGGGGAATTCTCTGGACGGTTTTGTTTGTTTCAGCACGCCGGGTGGCTGCATTTGGTGAGCCATTCCATAAACAGGCTACCTAGTGACAGTTGGTGCTGCTGCCCAGTTGCTAACCATCTCTAGGTCCTCTCTGGCCTACCATGGCCTCTCCTTGTCAGAGCCCAGAACTGGCCTGAAAGCCGCTTTCCCCCTAAATCTGGGCTGTCTCCCAGGGCAGGAGACCCACAGCCCTCACGCCCACATGGACCACCCACCCCACCAAAACCAGGAGTGAAGATCCTTATCAGGGAGTTGTGGTCCCTGCACCACCCCCAAGGGCCAACAAACCTCTCTAAAACCAGGCGGTTGACAGTCTCACTGTCCACTGGTGGTAGGTTCAGGGTTTCCTGTAGCATCGTTAGCTTTTTCTTCAGGCTCTTGGGGAAGAAGAGACGGGTGTGAACAAAAGGCTGAAGCATCAAGAGAAACTGACAAACACGTGAGCAACGTGCACGAAGGGCAAGCCCCCTAAGGCCAGAGCAAGGCCTGAGACCCCCCCATCAGGCTCAGGAGGCTAGGCCCACTAGGCCACAAAACCCCTCCCTGGCAAAGTCCCTCCTCTGGTGACCTTGGAGAAGTAGCTACGGGACAGGCTAGGGGGGAAGATTCGTGATGCTGTCTGCCCTTGGCTGAGGAGGCCCAGGCTCCAGCCCAGGGCCAAGGTGCACATCCTGAGCCAGCCTGACCCAGAGGGATGCCAGGTGCCCAGAACCACCACCACTGACTGGTGTACAGCTTCCTAGGCAGCGCAAGCTCAGCTCTGCTACTGGAGTGCATCCAAACCACCCCTCATTCCCATCAGCCCAGGGATGACCCTCACCGTAATTTCCTTGTCAGCACTCTGTAAGTCCTTCTGGGCCGACCTCAGCTCCAACTTGGCCTGCTCCAGTTCTGAGTGGACTGTCTGCAACTACAAGAAAGTATAGGGAGTAAAGGAGGAGCCAAGGGGTGAGCATGTGCCCTGGCCCCACTTGCTGCTACCCAGTGCATGCGCATGGTGGCCCAGGGTCCAGGAGAGTGTGGGGTCCCTCGCTCTATGGGGCTGGGCTTTTCTCCGGCAATGTGGAGCTGTCCAGGAGCGAGCGCTGCTTCCTACACCCTGCAGCCCACGGAGGCATCCGGCCCAGAAAGAAAGGCAGTCGTGCTGACTGAATCAGGTTTCAAGAGCCTTCCTGCTCTGGGCCTGGTACAAAAACAGACCTGAAGCTGTCACATGTGGGAGCCGTGCCCCCAGCCAGCTGAGAGGTGTCCAGGAGCCAGGAAGGGCAAAGGGGGGGGCCTCCGTGTGCAGATGTGGGGTGAGGACCTGCGTGACCTGCTTCCCTAAGTGGACAAGCCAACAGCCAGAGCCAATGCCTACTAACTCGTCTCTGGGAGTCGGCCAGCAGCCCCATGGATCAGCTGCACCATCAGGCCCCATGGCCTTGCTCAGGAGACGTGAATGAGCGTGAAGAAAGGACAGCCACATCTCCCGTCGCCCTCTGTTCCCCATTAAGTTACCTTGCTTCTGGAAGAAACCAATTCCTTCTTCAGCTTCTCAGCAAGCTCCCCTGAGGCCTTCCGTGCCCCTTTCAGATTCTCATACTCTCTACAGAGGGGCCATGGAAAGAGATGTCAGAATGGGACACCCTGTGGTCACACTGAGCCATGACACCAACAAAGCCCAGCCCAAACCCCTCGAAGGTTCTCCTTCCTACTCTGGCCCTGAACCCAACAGGATTGCACTGTGGAGAGTCCCGCACCCAATGCAAGGAGAGCTGGTGACTCTGTTCCCTGCCCGTCCTGCAGGCAATGGTGATTTGAGAGGGTGTGCGAGAAGCCCCAGTCTCACAAGGGCCTCACTTAGGGGGACGCCTCTACCACCTGGCCCCTACCGGAGGCATCTGGGATCCTCCAGGCCTGTCAGCCAAGTGGTCCTTTCCCCAACCTCATACCCACAGTAATGGAGACTCTGAGCAAAGTTTCTGATGCAAGCCAGGTAGGGTCAGTAATAGCACTGATGGGAAACAGGCTCCAGAGATCGTGATGGGGCTTACGGCTCACAGAGCTGTGCCGACCTCTTTCGAAATGACGCTTTTAATTCACACTCGGTTCTCTCAGTAACCCTATGGGGAACGTTATTACTACCTCCATTCAGGAAGTTGAGGTCAGAGAGGCTAAGAAACTGGCGCCTGCTACACAATGAGAGGTGGGGTCAGGGTTCAAACTGAGGCAGCAGGGCCCTAGAGCCTGCCCCTTAACTTCACTTGCTCTGCTTTGCAAGAGGGGCAGTGGATGGAGAGGCCTGGCTGGGGTGCCATGGCTTAACTTAGCTTGTGGGCTTGGACAAAGGGGCCAGAGTACATACTTCTTCAGGGACACGCAATACACAGCCAGCTGCTCCACCGCTGACTGTCCCATACCCATCTCTCGGATCATGTCCTCCACCTCGGGCCGCTGGCTCTGGAGTAGGAGATCAATCCTGAAAAACATCCAGCCCACGGCATTGAAAATCTGGAGGCTGATGGGTGCAGCTCTGCTTCCCTTTGCTGCTGTTGCTATGGTAACAGCTTGGGCTGCTAGGATGCTTTTGCAGGCAGATCTGCCCAAAAGAAAGGCTCCACAGCAGAGCTGAGCACAGCTGCAGGGAAGCTGCTGGGGAATTAGGGGTGTTGACAGAGGTCCTCAAGGTCAGGGATCCCCGGAGGTGCTTGGAGCAAAAGACCTGCCAGGTCATCTTCCCACAGGAAACAGGGACAGAGAGGAGTGTGGCAAGAGCATCCAAGGAAAGTAGAGGAGCCCGTAGAGGAGCCCATAGCAGCTGAGCAAGGAGACCTCTACACCACCTGGCCCAGCTGGTCTGAGCCACGCCCCGTGGCCTGTGCAGATCTGAGCCTCAGCGGTGACCCAATCCCTGCTGCAGTCCTCAGAGCTATGCCACCTGGGGGCCCTGGCAGCAGGGGCACACAACAGGCTCCCGCTCCAAGCTTACCGCTCCATGGTCTGCATCTTGCTCCTAAGTCGGCGGGCCTCCTCCCGTGCTTGTTTGGTCTCGTTCTGCTGCTGCTCCAAGAACTTCATTTGCTTCTGAAGAGCAAACACACCCACACACACCTGTTGCTTAGAGGATCCTAGGGGCCATGACTAAAGTCATTGGGAGAACTCGACCCTAGAACATTTCGCTTTTGAAAATGCTGATAACCATGTGTCCCCGGGAGGTAAGCCTCCTGGGCCCCACTCTAGCTTGTTTTATCTGCTAAGAGGCCCTGGGCTACGGCTCTACCTTCTGAGCTATGGCTCAGCCCACTGCCAGCATCCACAGGCCCCCTGAGCGCTGCCAAGGTCCTGTGGCCTGGGCCTCACGGTGCACATTGTGCGGGAAGCTGAAGAAGCCCAAAGCACAAGTCCGGCCTCACCATCTGGCATCTAGACCCATGGCCGGTTGCCAGGAAAGCAGAGCTGAGTCACGGGAAGCTGGTCAGGCTGCCCTCAGCACAAGACCAGTCCATCCGTGACCTCCGAATGCCATCCGAGACTCCTGCTCTGTAGCCAGGTGCTGGTTTGCTCCTCCCCTTCCACTGGCCAGGTCACGTGATTCAGACCAGCCACCAAGCAAGAAGAGACAACGGACACCCTGGGGCCCTGTCCGTTCACAAGGATGGCTCTTTTTCCCTTTCAAATGGCTTCCAGCAAGGACTGCTCCTTCCTGCAAGGCCAGAATATCAATTGTGGGCTTAGATCAATCACCTCATGCCCCTGGGAGAGCAAGAAGCTCACCAACCCAGGCTGATACAAAATTCATCTGGGTCTCCAATGGCTTGCTCTGCGGGCTTTGATCTGCCCGCTCAGCTCAGCACAGCCAACTTCAAAGGCCTCTGCTCCTCCCCGGGATGCTGTTTGATCCAGCTCCAAAGAGCAGCCCAGCCAAGGACTAGAGTGCGAATGGAAGTTTCTTCAGGCTGCCTTTGTCAGTAGAGTACAAACCACTTTTGGAAACATGGCCCAACCTCACCGAGGTCTTCGCTGAGCAGCCCCTCCATGAAGTACTGGAAAGGCCTCACCTCTTCAAACTACCTAATACGAAACTCTGTAAGTGCGGCCAATATGGCTCCTCTCTTCTAGGATGGATGGGTACATTATGGAAGGCCTGAGGAAGAAGGCATTTCTTCCTCAGAGGCATTTGCTTCTATTTTACAGTTGTGTAAACCAAGCTACTGACCAAAGCAGAAGTTAAGCCCAGGGTGGTGAGCCCAGAACTAGGGCTGTATCTCCCCATCAACTTGTGCCCACAGGAGCCGAGGACCCACCTTGAGGGTGGAGCACAGCATTTCGGCCTTGTCCAGGGCCTTCTGCAGAGACTCCACAGTGGCGTTGCGCTCTTCCAGTGTGTGCCGCAGACTGTCGATGATGACCTGGCTGTCCTGTTTCTCCCTCTCTGGAGCAGGGATGGAGGTTGGAGGGGGGAGACGCCCAACCACCTATCAGCATGAGAACCTAGGCTTTGGGGCTCAAGCACCCGACACCAGTGCCAGGTGAGGAACAAGTCCCAGGCCACTCAGCTGGGTGGCTGGCGTCTCTCTCTGGCATGCACAAAACCAGGGAAGCCGAGCCAGAGTTTCTTCGTTCAGGGGGTGAGACCCTCTTTCTGCTCCTTGGGACCACTTGAGTAAAGGTTTCCCTGCTCCCCATTCCCAGGATCTAGTTAATCCATCATCCCAGAACTCATGCAGATTCCTGCCAAACTTGGTGGCCAAACCCTTTCATAGATATACTCTGTCACATCAGATAGCCCCCTCCCAGCCTGGGTCCTGGGCAAGAAGCCTCAGACAAAGATAAGAGGCTCACCTGGTCGAGGTGAGCTTTAGGTGACCTTCAGTCACCTCTCTTTCCTGCCAATCACAAGAGTTGGCCAGACTCTTGGACATACAAAGCAGGGAGAGCCCCTGGCTCTGCCAGAAGCTTGGAGGCCTTCCTTCCAGGACCTCTCCCACCAGCACCCAAAGCCCCTTGTCTCTTACTAACTCACCTTTCTGGGAAAGCTGGGCTCTGATATTATCCAGTTCATTCTGCAAGGCAATATCCATAATTAGCAGAAGGCAGCCTGCACTCGGCCTTCCATAAGGCTGTGGGAGCCCCAGGAGGGCCAGAGAGGCACAGACCCTGCTCTACGTCAAGGCCACGCGAAGCCGACAATGGAGAGCTAAGCCTTGCTTTACTTCTGTGTGCCTTTTTACGAAGTCGGTAAGATGGAGGAAAATAATTTACAGTACAAGACCCCGGGACAGGGAAGAAAGAGAATAGAGGCAAGAGAGGTGAAGCTGGGTCTGTGTGATCAGTCTTACTGCAGAGGTTTCCTTGGCTCTGTGCTGGTCCAGACCCTCTCTGGGCATTAGCGGCACTCACTGGGGACACAGAGTTGGGATGGCCAAGGACCTTGGGCCACCACTCCTTCCCTCCACCCTAGGTGCTGCCTGCTTCACAGTCTACCCCACTTCAAAGCTGTAGGCTGGCTCTGTGTTCCACGAATCTTCCAGCCCCACAATCCAACAGGGCAGGTGAGCCAGGACAAGGTTGAGCCCCTGAATGAAACCTCACATGTGCTAGGCTCTGAACAGGCCGCTGTGAGGATCAAAGGAGTTTCCCAAAGCCCGAGCAGACATTCCAAAGCCACTGCCGCAGAACCACTGAGAGGCTGGGGCAGGACTGAGTCCAGCACCCATTGAGGAGTCCAGAGCATTCAATATCCCTGTGGACAAAAGAGGTGCCTCCTCCAGGAGCAGGAAAACCAGCCTCTACAGAACTGGACGGTTCGGCCAAGGTTCCATGGTGGTAGCTGGATGGAGTCCAGGCAAATCCTCCTCCAGCTCACCCTTCCCAGGTCAATACAAGGTCAGAATCCCCTATGTGACCAATACTCGATCCAGCCCCTGGGAGTGGATAAGCCCCCCTTGTGATCAAACTCCCTACCCAAGACTCCGGGGGCAGGTGCTTTTGGTGGCTGGGCTGGTCATTGTAGACTGAACTTCTGGGGGTGGAAGTGGCGGGTAGAGAAGGGCATGCTGGGCTGTCTGAGAAGAGAAAGTAGCCCAAAGCTACCCCTTGTCTGCTTCCGCCACACCCAAGCAGGATACCTCCCAAGCCCTTGCTCCAAACTACTCAAGATGCTGCCTCCCTTTCTCCTGGATCTGGCTTTGCAAGCCAGAAAGAAATGTTGCTGCCTTTGCTGCCTTTATCACAGAGAGGACACGGCTTAAAACTGGGAGCAGTTACCATGACAATGAACATGCTGGCTTTAAGCACAAAAGCTCCACGTGTTTGAAGCAGTGAGGTTCCAAGGACATCATGGCACCCTGGAGCCAGAGCCAAATAAACCCTGATCTGACAGATGCTCAGCAAATTAACTCTCAGAGTCCAGGTTCACATGAGAACCCCAACCCCACACACGTCCCCCAGAGGTTTCTGCCAATCCAGCCCCCTTGTACACAAAGAAAACTAAATCTTAGGCTGGGAGGAAAAGCAGAAGTGCAGGAGGAAACCAGCTGTCCTCCCCTGCAGTGTGGGTTATGTCCTGGCTGCACGCTCTTTATTCTGAGGGGTCTGCCCTCTATTCCTGGTCTGGGAAAGATACGGGCACCGGTACACACCAAGCTCCCTAGGCAGTTTGAAGCCACAGCCAGGTCTCTGAACAGTGGGGTCCACACCTCTTCCCTGGATGAGGACCAGAAGAGTTTTCTAATCTGTCTCTCACTGTCCAAGCAGCAAAGTGGGCTGGGAAGGATGATTGTAGATCCTTTGCAAGGCGAGGGGACCTTGCATCAGAAGTGGTCTGGAATCCCGAGGGGAGGGCTCACAGTGTATTTTTCCAATGACTGTGTCTTACCATCACTTGTGCTCCGTTCTCCTTCCCTCTGCCTTGACATCTCTACCAAGTGTCCCCTCCAGAACTCCACCTCCATACTCTAGGCATCCCCCCTGGGTGGAGGCAGAAAGAATTCTCAGAGGGCTTGGGGTTCAGCAGGATGAGATCAATTCTAGGTACCTTTAAGAATTCTGCATCTAGGACACCCTCCTCCTCTTGGGCAAGGTCAAAGAAGAGCTTATTGATAATGGTTCTTCTGCCAACCTAGAGGGGAGAACAAGGAAGAGTATGACTGCATAGTTGGTCACGGGCAGGGAGGACGGGGGGACATGCAGCCAGGCCTGTTCTCAGGCCTGACTGTCTCATTACATCCCTTGGAGTCAGACAACCTCTGCAGCCCTGTAGCTGGTGCCCCAAGCTGGTGCCACTGGTTTGGTGGCTACTGATGTCATGTCACTGTAGACCCATGTGGTGACCACTCAAAAGACACCCCAGTCTAGGTGCTGGGCATTGAGGAAATGGGGAAGGGTAGGAAAGGGGGTCAAGTCTACCCAGGTGAAGACTGACCCAGGATACGAGTGTGCCTGACAGCTACCCGTGGGCATAAGCAGGCCTTCCGAGCCACTTAAAAGCACAAGAGAGGTTCAACTGCCTCAAACCGTGAGAGGGTCCCAAAGGATCCAAGGCACAGCTCAGTTTCCTAGATCTTTCCTCAATCCTGCTCCCTGGCAAGCAGAAGATGTCTTCAGCTAAGGTGTTCTCACCCCACCACACTCACCTGGATGCGGCACTGTGGGCAGGTCCGACTTGGTGCTGTATCGAACCATTGGATTAGGCTGGAATGAAAAGTAGAAAAACAGACTGGTGAGCCCTGGCTTGGTTGGAGACATCCAGGCCAGGTAGCCACCCTGACCACACCAGGGTCTGTTCTGCTCCTCTTCAAGCCAGCGCCTGCCCACACAGGAGGGTGGCGCCACAGGTAGTGACAGCACACTTGGCGTGACTGGTACAAGCGCTTCCACCACTTGGCCCTTTTTTTTTGGTCTTGTTGGCTTGGCCCTTCCTACCCCCGAGCTGCTCCTTTGTGACCTTCTAGGCTTTGACGAGAGGACAACAGTCAAAGGCCAGGTCCATCAGAGATGGAGATTCTAAGTCCCTACTTTAAGTTGGGACTCCAAAAGGCTATATTTTCAAAGCAAGGGTAAACTAGAACTAAAAGCAATAGTGGTAAAAGCAAAACATAGCCCAGCTTTGCATCATCTATCTGGGTGGTCCAACAAAACCGCAAGCCTTAAACTTTATTTAAAGTAGTCTCCTACTAGTAGACTCTCCCACCCCCAGGGACAAGGGAGAAACAGTCCTTTCTGGAAGATGATACCATCATCCTAGGCCTCAACTTTGTTCCACAAATTTTTCAAATACATATAATCAAAGCTAACCATGAATAATGGAATACTACACAGCAATGAGAATGAATCAGTCTACAACTAAGAGCATTATTATGAATGAATCACATAAACATAACATGAAGGAAAAGAAGCCAGATACAAAAAAAGGTATATTGTATATGACTCCATTTACATAAAGCAAAAAAGTAGGCAAAACTTATCTATGCTGCTGGAAATCAAGACAGCTGCCTCTCCCCCACACATAACGGGGAGACTTATGTGTGGGGGAGAGGCAGCTGGTGGAAGTAATTGGAAGAGTGTATGAGGAGGTTTCCGGAGTGCTGATGTCTTGTTTCTTGTCTACTTCAGTTTGTGAAAATTGTGCAAACCATACTTACTACGAGTTCAGACAATTAAGTTCACGAACACATCCTAGAAAAAGTGCTACATACCTCATTGCTGAATATCACTACGGTCATCTTGGAAGTCCTCCCCCTTGGAAAGCTATGCACCAATATGAATGCCTAGTCTACCCTTTAAAGCAATTTAGGAACTCTTTTTCTGGAATGGCCATCAGAGCTGTCGTCGTATTACCCTCGATGTCCTGAATGTCATCAAAATGTCTTCCTTTCAATATTTCCCTCATCTTCAGGTAAAGAAAGAAGTCATTGGGGGCCAGATCAGGTGAGTAGGGAGGGTGTTCCAATGCACTTATTTGTTTACTGGCTAAAAACTCCCTCACAGACAATGCCGTGTGAGCTGATGCATTGTCAATTCATGGCTTTTGGCAAAAAGTTCAGGTCATCTAACTTTTTCACGCAGCCTTTTCAGCACTTCCAAATAGTAAACTTGGTTAACTGTTTGTCCAATTGGTACAAATTCATAATGAATAATCCCTCTGAGATCAAAAAACATTGGCAACATCGTTGCAGCAAGTTTGCAAACTTGTCCAACCTCGTATATGCATATTTTTATGTAATATATTATATTTCAATAAAACGTTGTGTGTGGTTTTTTTTAAGTAACCAGTCATACAAAAAAGCATTACAGTGCAAACTAAAACATATCCACAAAAACTTCAGATACTGGAACTGTCAGACACAGACCATCACGCATTATGCTAAAGAAATCAAAATCAAAATTGAAAATGTCAATAGAGAATTAGAAAGTAAAGGGTGATATAACCAAATTTAATAAGAACCAAACAAATTCTAAAACTGTAAAAATGGCCAAAATAAAAAAATTCAATGGATGAGTTTAGTAGCAGTTTAGACATAGTGGAAGAATTAGTAAGCTGAAAGATAGGTCAGAGGAAACACAGAATTAAAAAGATAATAAGCGATATAGAAGATACTGTGAGAAGGTCTAGCATACATATAATTAGGAGTTTCAGAAAGAGTGTTAAGTAGAATAATGCTCTCTACCGCCAAGAAGTCTACATCCTAATTCCTAAAATCTGTGAATACATTACCTTACATGACAAGAGTGATTTTGCAGGTGTGACTAAGTTAAGGGTCTTCAGATGGGGGATTATCCAGGCGTGCCCCCCTGTAATCACAAGGATCCCTATAAGTGAGGCAGAATCCCTATAAGTGAGGAGTTTCAAAGTTATACAGATATATTTGAAGATGTAACACTGCTGGCTTTGAAGGTGGAGAGAGGGGGCCCATGAGCCAAGAAAAACACAGCTCCACTTACACACCTTGATCTTAACCCAGTAAAACCTATTATGGGCTTCTGACTTCTGGAACTATAAGATAATATATATGTGTTGTTTTAAGTCACTGAATTGGTGGTAACTTGTTATAGCAGAAATGAGAAACTAATATAAAAGAGGCAATACATAAAGAGATAATTGCTGTTAATTTTCCAAAATTAATAAAAGAAATCATTCCACAAATTGAAGAAACTTAATGAATCCCAACCAGGATAAGTGAAAAGTAACAAAAGAAGAACCAAGGTGCCTACATAATTGTCAGACAGAACAGACTTTAAGTCAAAAAAAGGTTACAAGAGACAAAGAAAGACTTTATATTTTGATAAAAGGTTCAAACAAAGGAATGACAATTATAAATGCATATGCACCTAACAACAGAACCCAAAACAAAACTAGATGAAAGAAAATTAAACAGAATTGAAGGAATAGACAGTTCTACAATAAAAGTTGTAGACATCAATACCTTACACTTTTTTTCTTTTTTAAAATATTTTTTTATTTTTCAATTACAGTTGATATACAATGTTATATTCGTTTCAGGTGTACAACAGTGATCAGACATTTATACAACTTACAAAGTGATCCCCGATAAATCTAGTACGCATCTGACACCATACATAGTTATTACATTATTAGCTATACTCCCTATGCTATACTTTACACCCTCATGACTAATTTGTATCTATGAATTTGTACTACTTAATCCCTTTCCCTTTCTCACTTACCCCCCTCCAACCCCCTCTCATCTAGCAACCATCAAAATGTTCTCTGTATCTATAAGTTTGTTTATGTTTTGTTTGTTCATTTATTTTGGGGTTTAGATTCCACGTATAAGTGAAACCATATGGTATTTGTCTTTCTCCGTCTGACTTATTTCACTTAGCATAATACCCTCTAGGTCCATCCATGTTTTTGCAGATAGTTAAGATTTCATTCTTTTTTATGACTAGGTAATATTCTGTTGTACATATGTACCACTTCTTCTTTATCCATTCATCTGTTGATGGACACTTAGGTTGCTTCCATATCTTGACTATTGTAAATAATGCTGCAATGAACATATGGATGCATATGTGTTTTTGAATTAGTATTTTGGGTTTCTTCCAATAAATACCCAGAAGTGGAATTATTGGATTCTTCCTTGTCTCTTGTTATAACCTTTGTTTTAGTCTATTTTGTCTGTTAAAAGTATTGCTATTCCAGCTCTTTGTTTGTTTCCATTTTCATGAAATATCATTTTCCATCCCTTTACTTTCAGTCTGTGTCTTTTGATCTGAAATGAGTTTCTTGTAGGCAGTTTATGGAGGATCTTATTTTCTTATCCATTCAGCCACACTATGCCTCTTGTTTGGAGCATTTGATCCATTTACATTTAAAGTAATTGTTGATAGATTTGTAGTTATTGCCACTTTATTATTCATTTTTTTAATCTTTATTTTCTTCTTCTTAAAGAAGTCCCTCTGGGGCCAGCCCGGTGGCTCAGGCGGTTAGAGCTCCATGCTCCTAACTCCGAAGGCTGCCAGTTTGATTCCCACATGGGCCAGTGGGCTCTCAACCACAGGGTTGCCAGTTCAATTCCTCAAGTCCCGTAAGGGATGGTGGGCTGCGCCCCCTGCAACTAGCAACGGCAACTGGACCTGGAGCTGAGCTGCACCCTCCACAACTAAGACTGAAAGGACAACAACTTGACTTGGACAAAAGTCCTGGAAGTACACACTGTTCCCCAATAAAAGTCCTGTTCCCCTTCCCCAATAAAATCTTAAAAAAAAAAAGTCCCTCTAACATTTCTTATAATACTGGTTTGGTGGTGATTAACTCCTTTAGCTTTGTCTTGTCTGGGAAGCTCTTTATCTGCCCTTTGATTCTAAATGACAGCTTTGTTGGGTACAGTAATCTTGGTTGCAGGTCACTGCTTTTCATCACTTTGAATATTTCATGCCAATCCCTTCTGGCCTTCAAAGTTTCTGTTGAGAAAGCAGCTGACAGTCTTATTGGGAGCTCCCTTGTAGGTAACTAACTGCTTTTCTCTTGCTGCTTTTAAGATTCTCTCTTTGTTTTCAACCTTTGACATTTAAATTATGACATGTGTCGGTGTGGGCCTCTTTGGGTGAATCTTGTTTGGGATTCTCTGCACTTTCCTTTGCCAGGTTAGGGAAGTTTTCTGTCATTATTTCTTCAAACAGGTTTTCAATTCCCTGTTCTCTCTCTTGTCCTTCTGGTGCTCCATATGATGTGAATGTTGGTACACTTGGTGTTACCCCAGAGACCCTTTAAACTATCCTTTTTTGGATTCTTTTTTCTTTTTGCTGTTCTGATTGTGTTTTTGCTACCTTCTCTTCCAAATCGCTGACTCATTCCTCTGCTTAATCTAATCTACTGTTGATTCCCTCTAATGTATTTTTAATTTCAGTTATTTTATTCTTCATTTCTGACTGGTT
Organism: Rhinolophus hipposideros; assembly: GCF_964194185.1. Classification (NCBI taxonomy): domain Eukaryota; kingdom Metazoa; phylum Chordata; class Mammalia; order Chiroptera; family Rhinolophidae; genus Rhinolophus; species Rhinolophus hipposideros. The sequence goes on from NC_138060.1 coordinate 61,745,665, forward strand.
CTTTTTTATGTTTTCTATCTCCATTTTAATGTTTGTTATCTCTTTGTCAAAGTTCTCCCTGAGATCATTCTTATAACTAGTGTTTTGAACTCTGAACCTGAAGATTGCTTGTCTCCATTTTGTTTAGTTCTTTTTCTGGAGTTTTGTTCTGTTCTTAATTTGGGACATGTTTCTTTGTCTCCTCATTTTGACTGCCTCCCTGTGTTTGTTTCTATTTACTAAGTAGAGCCGCTATGTCTCCTGGTCTTGGTAGAGTGGTCCTATGTAGTAGATGTCCCATGGGGCCCAGTGGTGCAGTCTCCCTGAACACCTGAGCTGGCTGTGCAAGGTGTGGGTTGCGTGTTGCCCTCCTGCTGTAGTTAAGCCTTGATTGCTGTTGATAAGTGAATGGGAGGAGCTGACTCTCAGGCTGATTGGTTGTGAGGACTGGCTGTGCCTACAGTGGAGGAGCTATTGTGCAGAGGCTGACTCTACAGAGCAGGATTAGCTTTAGTGGAACCTGCCTAGTCTGCCCCATGGGTGTGTCATTTGTGGAGGTAGTTGGGTGGTGCTCTGATGTAGTCCGAAGTTGGCCACAGGGTGTGTTGGTTCTGGGTGTCTTGAAAGGGGTTCTGGTGCAGGCCAAGGTCAGCCGCTGCCTGTGCCCTGCCCTGGGCCACTTGGTATGAGCTACAAGTGTTCTGCAGATGGTTGCCACTTGTGCTGAGCTTGAAGGTGCCTCAGAGAGGCTAAGCTTCGAACTGAAGCCACCTGCCACTACTGCTGGGCTTGGGGCTGCTTAGCGAAATGTTCAGATAAGCAGAGGCCAGATCCTGCTTATTTGGGGTTTGAGAACCTTTAAGAGATTTTAAGAAAGTCTGCAGCATGAGTCAAGACAGGCTGTTTGTATGGAATAGCCAATGGAAGTGGCTTGGGTGGGCCTGCAAGTTGGGTGGGGCAGTATTTCAGAGTATCACCAGGGTGAGGTGGATGCTGTTAGCTAGGCTGATGGAGACTCAGATATGGAGCCCACCTGCGTGTGAAAACTGGGTGGGGGGAAAGCTCAACCAAGGAACAATGGCATCTTGCAGCGTCTCCATCTGCGAGAAAGCTGCCCCTCCAGCCCTCGTTCTGAAGCCAGACAATTCAGTTCTTCTCCATGTGTCCCTGGCACCTTTTGAGTTACTGCCCCAGCGCTGGAACCCAGAGTAAGTGAGTATATCAGCGAGTAAGTCCGCGCACAGGCCCTTTAAGAGGAATGCCTGAGACTCCAGCCGCCCTCCATCTCAGCCACAATCTCCACTGGTTTTCACAGTTAGATGTTATGGGGACTTCTCTCCCTGGCACTGGAACCCTGGGCTGGGGAGCCTGGTGTGGAGCTGGGACCCCTTGCTCCTCTGAGGGGACCTCCACAGCCAAGATATCCCTCCCAATTTTTCACTGCCACATGTGGGTATAAGACCAGCCCATTCCACATCTCTGCCTCTACCAGTCTCCATGTGGCTATTATATATCCTTAGCTATAGGACTTCTGTTCAGCTAGACTTCAGGTGATTCTCAATTATGGTTGTTCTATAATTTAGTTGTAATTTTGAAGGTGTCCTGAGAGGAAGTGAGCACAGCTGTTACCTACTCCACCACCTTGATCAGAAGTTCAATACCCCACACTTTCAAGAATGAATAAAAAATCAGATTAATAAGGAAGTAGAAGACTTGAACAACATTATAAACCAACACTAGATCTAACAGACATATACTCCACCCAATAATAGAGTACACATTTTTCTCAAGTGCTCATGAGACATTCTCTTTTCTGATCACAATGAAATGAATTAAAAATCAGTAACAAAAGAAAAATGGAAAATTCACAGCTATGAGGAAATTAACAACACACTCTTAAACAACCAATAGGTAAAGAAGAAATCACAAGAGAAATTAGAAAATACCTTTAGATGAATGAAAAATGAAAACACAACATACCAAAACATAAAATACAGCAAAGGCAGTGTTAAAAGGGAAACTGATAGCTATAAATACACACCCTAAAAAAGAAAACATCTGTTAGGATCGCTTTTATAAAAAACAAAAACAAAACAGAAAATAACAAGTGTTGGCAAGGATGTGGAGAAACTGGAACACTTGTGCATTGCTAGTGGAAATGTAAGATGGTGCAGTCAATGTAGAAAACAGTAAGACAGTTTCCAAAAAAATTAAACAGAATTACCGTATGAGCCAGCAATTCCACCTCTGGGTATAACCCAAAAAAAAAGAAAGCAGGGACTCAAACAGATATTTGTACACCAATATTCATAGTAGCATTACTCATAGTAGCCACAACACAGAAACAAACCAAGGTCCATTAACAGAGGAAGGGATAAACAAAATGTGATATTTCCATACAATTAAATATTATTTAATCATAAAAGGAAATGAAATCCTGATACATGCTACCATATGGAAGAACTTTAAAAACATTGTACTTAGTGAAATAAGCATTTGTTCAAAGAACAAATATTGCATGATTCCATTCACATAAGGTACCTAAAATTGGAAAATTCAAGAAGACAGAAGATAAAATAGGGGGCTGGCCCAGTGGCTCAGGTGATTGGAGCTCCGTGCTCCTAATGCCAAAAGCTGCCGGTTTAATTTCCACGTGGGCCAGTGCCAGATGGCTCAGTTGGTTAGAGCGTGAGCTAGCAACCACAAGGTCGCCTCTTGCAAGGGATGGTGGGTTCCACTCCCTGCAACTAAGATTGAACACGGCACCTTGAGCTGAGCTGCCTCCCGGATGGCTCAGTTGGTTGGAGTGTGTCCTCTCAACCACAAGGTTGCCCATTCAACTCCCACAAGGGATGGTGGGCTGTGCCCCCGGCACCTAACAACGGCAACTGGACCTGAAGCTGAGCTGCGCCTTCCACAACTAAGATTGAAAGGACAACAACTTGAGTTGGGAAAAGTCCTAGAAGTACACACTGCTCCCCAATAAAGTCCTGTTCCCCTTCCCCCCCAAAATAAATAAATAAATAAATAAAATAAAAAGCTAAGGAAAAAGCCTCAAAACAAATGTATATATATAAAAAAAAGAAAAGAAAATAGGTTTCCAGGGACTGTGGGGAGAGGAGAATGGAGAGCTATTGTTTAATGGGTACAATGTTTCTGTCTGGAATGATGGAAAAGTTCTGGAAATAGATAATGGTGATGGTTACTCAACATTATTAACGCATTTAATTTCACTGAATTGTACACTTAAAAATGGTTAAAATGGAAGGCATCTTTGAGCTCACCAAATAAACACCAGGAGCAAAGCTCACCCTCCCAAGTTAACAAAAATTTATCACTGAAATCAAATGGTGGCAAACACGTCCAAGGAATACTGCAAGAATTTGATCCATTTATGAATCTTGTGATAGATGAATGTGGACAGACAATAGCAACTAGTGGGCAACAGAGCAATACTGAAATGGTGGCAAAATAAGGAAATACTATCAAGTTAGAAGCCTTGGAAAGAGTATTAACAATGGGTGTGCCCTTTAAATCAATTGCTTCCACATACCCCTTCTCCAAAGGGTCTATTTTAAAATGGGTCGTGTACTTTTTCATATTGAAGTTCTTTGTTAAACAAACAGTCCAAAGAAAAAGGTTACAACGCTAAACTTTGTTATACATTTGTACTAAAATAAGAAAGTATATAATGAGGAAAAGGAAAAGAAACAAATGGATAAAATTGTAAACTTTCTGTTCTGTATACTTCACCCAACAACTAAAGGAGCAAAGGAGTTCTGAATCAGCCTATCCACCGCTGCTAGAGGAATCTTTTCTCACCGTTTTCTCACCAGCTGTACTCAATAGAAGAGTCCCATAGGGTCAGCAGGACGGGGTGCGGGGGAGCACCTCCTTTCCTTTCCATGTTAACTTGGGTTGAATGCCCTCAGTGAGTACACTGGGGTGTCTGACCAAAGAGATGACGCTGAATAGAATCATTCCAAACCATCATGCAAATCACAACAAATCAGGCAGCTAGAGGCCTACCAGGTTTCCACCTCGGAGAAATAAAAGGGCTCGTCAATTTGGTGAAAGCTCACCTCCGCCCCGGCTAATAGTTTTGAAGTCACATCTCTGCAAGCCAATCAACGAAGCCTTCTATTTTCACTGAACCAATTCTGTCCCCCTCGGGACTCAATTCAAATGTCACCTCCTCCGGAAAGTCCGCCCTGACCCCCTCTGCCCAGGTCCAGAACCTCCCGTGGGGCTCTGTCTAGTGCCGCCCTCATCACCGTTCTGGGCTCCGGGGACGGGTCATCCAGAGGCCCGACGCCTCACAGTCCTGCAGTGGTACAGGGGCGAGCGCCCAGCCCGGAAACAGCGGTCACTCACCACTGCAGGTGGAAGGTGTGGCCGCAGTGGATGGCGGCCACGTCGCGCGAGTGGTCGAAGAAGTCGGAGCAGATGGTACACAGCGCACGAATAGGCATGTTGACTGGATTCAAGGGACCCAGGTAGCCAAGGAAACCGCGACCGACCGTAGCCTCTCCCCACCGCCTCGGCTTGCTTCAAATTTGGCTCCACTGCGCGACTTCCGGAACCGAACCGGAAGTGGTTACACGAAACGCGGAGGCAGAGCCTGAAGGTTGGGTCCGATTGGACGAGCCCTCGGGGGCGGGGCTTAATGGCCCTGCGGTTATAGAGAATCCTGGAGCGGATCGCGGGCCTGCCCCTGTCCGCGGTAGCGCTCTGTTGGCTCCGGGGAAGACAAACTGTACCGCAAGAGCGCAGAGTTGAATTGGGACCCGAAGCAGTTACGCCACCCGCTGGGACACCTTCTAGATCAAGACAGGTCGTTACGGTCCCAAGCCAGAGCTGGTGCGAGGCGAGGCGAGCCGGGCTAGGGCTCCTCGGCCCCGTCCTCTCTGGGCAGCCTTCTTTGTACTTCGGGAGAATCAAGACCAGGTGGTAGGAAAATGGGACCGTGATCCTGATGGAGAGCGGCTCCCCTGCGCCCTGGGCAGTGCTGGACCGTACGTTGGAAGCCCACAGTTCCCACAGACCAAAAAAATGCTCACCCTCTCAGCCCTCGGCTCTTGAGTGATCCTAGAAAAATGGACACAGGATACCCAAAGCTCACCCTGGCTTTACCCAACCAAGCAAGGCATGACTGACGATCCCTAATTTTGGAGGCGCCAGTACCCTGGCTTTAGCTCTTAGCTCCCAGGAGGATCCGTTATGCGTCTGCACTGCAGTGGGGTTGGAATTTTTGGAGGCCCAGATATTTCATAGGCCAGTGACTAACAAACTCTTACTCCCACGTAAGAGAAATTATCTTTGGGGTCTTCCTTGAGAAAGAGCAGCGTCCCTGGTGAGTTCACCTGGACCCGCCAGCTGGAACAAGTCTTCTTAGGGGTTTTCAGTTAACTATTTTTAGCAGTGTTACACCCCTCTCCCCAGAAGAAACCTTATGCAGCGCCCTATAATATAAAGCATCCGATATGTTCCACCTGAAGTAGACCCACAGTGAATCCTCTGGGCCTATGTGGAAAGCACAGGTATTGTTCCCAGGAAGAAGGAATCATCACAAAGGGCAGCATAGAACCTTTGTGCAGTGCCCACGATGCCCCACTCCCAATCTAGGGAAGCCCACTTTCGTCATAGGCAAGGTCTCTCCCTATGGTGGCTGCTCTTCCGTGGGTTCTAGTTCTATGCCTAATTTAAGACCAGGGCTCCTTGTTAAATAGGACTTGTCAGGACAGCAGCCCAGAGGTTATTCCTTGGCACAAGTCCAGGACAGGACCCACAACCCACATGGATTTCTAGAGTCCAGAGGACCCTGCCACCACCACCAAGGAACACACTGTAGTGAGGATGACCTGCATCCTCAGCCCAAGCCACGTGGCACTGAGCACTGGCCACTCACTACCTGTGAACCTGCTCCCAGCCTCTCCCCTCCCACTGCCTTCCAGGGGCCCCTCCCCAGTAAGACAGAGGAAGAAAAGGCGAGAGGGTGGCCAGAGGCTTTGGCAGGGTGACATTTATTTGCCAGGATCAGCAGGCACACATTTAGCCCACTGACCTTCGTACACCAGAGCAGACCCACAGGCATGCAGGGAGAAGGTAGGACAGCCACCAAAGTGCCAAGCGAGGGCTGGGACCAGTGCGGCTGCCTGCCCAGGATGTGGTGGGGTCTGACAAAGGGCACCTGCCAGGAGCCTACATCAGGAAACTGGGGAGCCTTATTCTACTCCCTCATCCCAGCACAAGCAACTCAGCATGGCTCAGGGGCACCTGGGCCTCTCTCTAAGCCCCAATAGAAGGGGAAGCAGACCAAAGACATAAAAGGGGCTCCTCCCTATTTTGTTATTGAAGCAGGAAAGAGAAAATCTGCCTCTGTGAAGGGCAAACCCCCAAATCAGACTATGGGATACTGCCATGCAGCAGTCCCCCTGGGATGCAGAGAACGTGGGCTGATCCTGAGGGGGGCCATCTGGGAAGAGCCAGATGATATCAGCCCTCCCTGTTTGGCCCAGAGTAAGGACCCAGCTAGGCTGGTGCACCAGATGCTGGGCTGCACTCTGCCCTCCCAGTTCTCATTGCTAATTGCTCCTCTTTCCCCATATAGGCTCATGGACTCAGCACAGGGCAACCCACTGCAGGACCCAGGAGGGCAGGAAATAGCACAAGTGTCTTGGGAAGGGCTTCCTAGGGACAAAGATGGAAGCTTCTATCCTCCTCATTCTTTTTCACTTCTGAGGACCCCCAGATCTACCAAGCAGTCCCCCCAGCCATGCGACCAGTCTGTCTGAAAGCATACTGCCCTAGATTTTTGCATTCTCTATACCAGCCTGTGTCTACTCCCAGAACAGTCCACACACCACAGGCACATACCTTCATGTATAGGAGCCTAAGACCGCTGACAGGGCCTCGCTGGAGGACCAGCTCTCAGGGCAAGGCCACCCAAGTGTAGGGCCTGGGAGAGGATGGGACCTACAGGGCCTGCCTGGGGGAATTGTGAGGCAAAAAGGGAAGGGGAAGGGGAACAGGGACCTCCTGAGTATCCCTAGAGCAGCATCCCACAAGGAACAAAAACTGGTGAAGCTAGCAAAAGACAGAAAAGCCACAAGGAATCCATGCAGGGGCTGGGGCCGGTCCTGCCTCTCTGGCCTGCCCACCACTCACACACATACACACAGGAGAGGAGACTTCTCCTGTGGCTCCCAGACATGCCCCACACTGGGAGGTAGGGGTGGGGGTGGGGAGGAGGGCATCATGCCAGTGACTCTATGTACAGTGAAAAGCCCCTCATCCACTCTCCCACCCTCCTGCCCGTCCCTGTCCCCCCCACCAGCCTGCCCACTCAGCTGGTCTCCTCCCTCTGAGACTCCTGGGCAGAGCCAGCAGCCTCTTCCCCTTTACTAGAGAGTGGAGCCTGGCCTGTTGTGCCCCCTGGGGCTATGCTGTCCGGCTGGGCCAAAGCCGGCTCAGGGGTGGCAGCTGCCTTGGTGGCTGGTGTGGCACTGCTTTGGGTGGTGGGCTCAGTGCTCTCTTCCGTGGCTGGCGTGGCTCTCCCATCAGTGGCTGGAGTAGCACTCCTGTCAGTGGCTGGGGTGACACTCCCATCGGTGGCTGGGGTCATACTCCCGTCGGTGGCTGGGGTGACACTCCCGTCGGTGGCTGGGGTGGTGCTGCCATCTGTGGCTGGGGTTGCACTACGGTCTGCGGGGACTACATTATCGCTCTTTGCAGCGAGAGCAGCATCACCTGTTGTGGCTGAGGTGGCACTGCCCCCAAGGGCTGGGGCAGCTCCACTTGCAGCTGTGGCCCCACCCGCAGCCCCAGGAGTGGCAGTGTCTGTGGCTGGGGCAGACTGGGCTGCCGCTGTGCTGGACTGCTCTGGAGCCCGAAGCCGTTTCATAAGGGTGGTCACTCGGACAGCTTTCTGAAAGGAAGATAGTGAGAAAGGCCCAGCGTGAGGCTGACGGAAGCTAGATCCATACCTCGGCAAAAGCCAAACCCAGACCCAGATCCTTCGACGGTGGCCCTGGCTTCCTCTGATTTCCCCAGGGCTAAGCACCCAGCCGCTTCAGGACACCTACTTAAGATAGTAGCTTAAGCCGTACAGTGGGTGGAGAAAAGCCTGTGTGTGATGCAGGCAAGAAACTGTGGACGCCAGAAGGTCAGTCCAGGGAAAAGCCATCCAAGCCTTACCTTCCATTTAGCCCTGGCGAAGTTCTTTTCAATTTGGGCACAGACACCATCCTTGATGTTCTTATCAGAAGCAGCATTGCCAGAAATCCTGGAAAGGGTGCAAATGTGTCTGGATCTGAAGGGGTATGGGCCTTCACGGTGAAACGGTGCAGCCCTTTCCTTGTAAGATCCAGGGCTTATCAAGCAGACCCCTCGGGGCTGGCCTGAGCTCTGGGTGCCTCCCAACCCCCACCCACGGCCTCAGGCAGGGGGCTGCTAGGTGTGAGGAGAATAGAGGCCAAGGGAACACGGAGCTCTCCTCCCATCCTCCCCAAGCCCTGCTCACCACTCATGGGAGATGGCCTCTTCCGCAGTGATCCGCTGGTCTTGCTCCACCTCCATCAGCCTTGTGACCAGGTCTTTGGCTGGGGACAAAGCCAGGAAGAGGCTAGGCATGGCACCCCATCTCACTGTCTAGAGGTGACGGATGGGCTGGGGGGTAGGAGCAGAGTCCAGCAGAGGAAGCTGAGAACAGGTCCCCCACACCAATCCTGCAGTCTACGCACACTCTGGGCACCTCCTCACCCGCCTGTGAAATGTCATCCCAGTACGGAGGGTCAAACTCATAGTCGCCCGCCAGGATCTTGCGGAAGAGATTCTTGTCATGGTTTTCGTAGTCATCTTCCTCTACCTCCTCATAGAAAGGGGGGTTCCCTGAAAGCCTGCATGGGGGTCAGGGGGCAAGATCATCCAGGAAGGCCATGGACACAGACCCCGCCTGGGGTACCCCCACCCCCGGCTGCAAGCCTCCGCACTCGCCAGTCCACGCACAGGATGTACATGATGACTCCAATGGCCCAGCAGTCTACAGGGCGTCCATACCGCTGCCGGCCGACAACTTCCGGGGCTGCAAACACAGTACCAATTGGCTGGTCAACATCAGGCCTGGCCAGGCGTGGTACCATTCACACCCACTTCCTGGGGACTTCCTCCCCCCCTACCCAGAGCCATTCCTTGAAGGCTGTCCCCCACCCTGCCCTTATCCCCCCACCCCTGCTTGCCAAGGTACTCAGGGGTCCCACAGGGCTCCTTGATGAGGCCATTCTCTAGCTTAGCCAGGTGGAAGTCGCTGATGACAATCTTTGAGTTCTTCAGCCGGTTGTAATAAACCAGGTTCTCCAGCTGCTCCAGCCAGGGATGGCATGTGAGTGGGCAGAGAAAGACTCCATGAGGGGAGGGCCTCAAGGTGCTGCCCACCCCAGCACCAGACCGGCTGCCAACTGACGCTCTGGCCTCACCTTGAGGTTCCTGTGCACAATCTTGAGTGAGTGCAGGTAGGCCACGGCCTCCAGGACCTGCCGCACCACATTGCTCGTGTCTCGTTCCGAGTAGTAGCCCTGGTCCAGGATCCAGTCAAACACCTCCCTCCCCGTGGCCCTGAGGGACACCAGCCCCTGAGCCCGGCGTGGGCAGGATCGGGGGCAGGGCAGGAACACTTGGGCAGATTGCCCACACCAGGTAGCTGGCTGGGCAAGGCGCAGGGACCTGGGACCCCAAGGGTCCAGAAAGGGGGCTTTCCCTGGCTTCAGAAGACAGGAATCCTGGGACCCCGGGCCCACACTCACAGCTCCAGGAAGATGAAGTACTCCTTGCGGGTCACAAACACGTCCACCAGTTGCAAGATGTTGGGATGTTTTACCCTGGCAGCAGAGAGAAGAGCCAACAGTTAGGGCTGGGTGGACCCCCAAGAGAGGAAACAGACTAACTGGCCAGAGACTGGAACTGCGTGAGTCCCCTGCCCTCAAAGCCTGGCCCTGCTACCTCCTCCCCCCCCACCCCATCCCCAGGCCCCATACTCACATCTTGAGGATGCCTATCTCGTTCTTAGCCGCCTTCCGCACCTTGCGGCCGTCCCGCTTCTGGAACTTCTTGCAGGTGTGCAGCTTGCCTGTCGTCTTATCTTTGGCCCGGAAGATCTCACAGAACTCCTCACTGCAGCCGGCAGGCACCCCACTCAGCCCTGGACTCAGCGTGGGCTGCACTCCACTCCCCTTTCCCCAGCCTTTGCCCACCCACCCTTGCCCCACCAGACAAGCACTCACGTCTTGATGACCTGTCCCAAATCATATCTGTCAGTCACCTCCGACGGCTGGTTATAGTTCTTCTTGTCGCCCAGAGTCACACACCCAAACGGCATTGCCAGGCTCTGAGCTGCAGGCAGGATGGGATCTGGCTCAGCTCTACTGCTCCCCACTTCTCCCCACAACATAGAAGTTGCCCAGGCCAAGCCAGGGGCAGTGTCCGGGGCAGGAAGGGCCAGAGGGTGGGCAGGCTCAGATCCTACCCCTGCTTTTGTGGCCACACCTCCAGCCACTCAGTTTGGCTGGCTGAACTACAAGCGCCCCACTTATGAAACATGTATCAAACTGACATATCAGGGAATCACTTTACATCATATACACTGAAAAGAAGATTGATCAAATGATTTCTTTACATTTCAGCCATTTCACAGATGAAGGGGGCTATAACTACTCACCCATCAGATAATCACCTCTGAAAGTCAGAAGATACCAAGTGTTGGCAAAGATGCGGAGAACATGAGCAATGCTAGTGGAGGACAAGTCTCCCCTTTGGAAAACAGGTTGCTAAAACTTCGGAAGTTGAACACATCCTGTGAACCGGCAATCATACTGCTAAACACATGCCCTATAGAAATGCACACGTTTGTGCATCAGGAAGCTCCTACAAGAATGCTCACACTCGCCATATTCATAATTACTAAAATCTTGATCAATATTGTGATATTGTGTATGTATTATGGTAGCGTCACACAATGGAATATCACACAACAATGGAAATGCAGCAGCTACAGGTATACCCAACTACAAGGTGAATCTCACAGTGTGGAGTGATAAAGATATAAATGAATGTATATAGTGTGGTTATGTGGAATCGATACAGAGTTCAAAACAGGCAGAACTAACCCATGCTGTTTAAGGATATAAACATACTGGTAAAACTATAAAGAAAAGCTAGGAAATAAACACCATGAGTCCTTCTAAGAGAAAGAAAGGGGTTACGATTGAGTCAGGACAAATGGGGGATTCCGTAGGGCCAATTATAGCTTTATAATAATTTGTAAAAGCATACATACAAGTTTTAGCACATTCCTAGATATGTGTTAATTTCACAATTAAAAAATATTAATAAAAATGATGGCCACCCATACTGAAGAATACTTGGTAGCTATTTAAAAAAAACAGTAGATTGAAATATGCTGTGGACAGTCTCCAAAATACACTGGTAAGTGAAAAAGCAAGGAACAAGGAGGTGGGTAAAGGGTGCTGCTATTTGGTAAATGTTTTAAAGTTTATACACTGCTGTACACTTAAATCCTGTTCTGGAAGGACAACTAAGAAAGTAAGAGTTCTCTTTGGAGCAAAGAATTGGGTGTCAGAGAGGCAGATTTATATCTTTTGTTTAACTTTCTGTTAGGATTTTTACTATGATTACTTTTATGCATGTACTGTATTTCCCCAAAAATAAGACCTAGCTGGACAATCAACTCTAATGCGTCTTTTGGAGCAAAATTAATATAAGATCCGGTATTGTATTATATTATGTTATGTTATGTTATGTTATGTTATGTTATGTTATGTTAATTATATACCCAGTCTTATAGTAAAATAAGACCAGGTCTTATATTAATTTTTGCTGCAAAAGACACATTAGAGCTGATGGTCTGGCTAGGTCTTATTTTCAAGAAAACACAGTAATAAGTACTGCATTCAGGCACAGTACTTGGGGGATCCTCAGAGGGAGAACCCCCATCCGAGTAAAGAAGCGGGGACAGGCTTTGAGGAAGAAGCAGCAGCAGGGACGGGCCTTAGAAGAGAAGGATTTGCTAGGAGCCTTGCAGAGCTGAGGGTCCAGAAAAGAGAGACAAGGCTGCCTAGAGCCTCACTGCCAGGGCCCACAGGATACCTGGGCAGTTCAGGTCCAGGGCAGAGGCCTCTGGCCAGGGGTATGTGTCCCAGGCACAAAGGTGACCACAGTTGACTACAGTGGGCTCCAGGTACTCTGGCATCGGGGGCATGGTAGCCCATGGGCCTGCAACCCTGCCAGCCCAATCCTCACCTGTGGTGCTGAGTAGACCAGCTCCAGCACCCAAAGAAAAGGGACTCATAGTCCTTACTCAGAGGTAAACTTCTGGAGGGGAGTTGGGACGGTGTCAGGACCTTCGCAGACTTGACCCAGGCTGCCACCATAATGCCGGGTTGGTGTGACACTGGGGCTACAGAAAGCTCTGCACCGAGGCTGCATTCAAACTGCTCTGTCTCTGCTGACTGTGCATATTGTCCCTCCACACCGATTAGCACTCTGGAGTCACTCACTCATAGCCACACGGTAGTGGAGAAGGGAGGAAGCCACCACCAGAGGAAGGAGCTTGGGTCAGGGGGACTCTGCCAGCCAGCATCAAAGGCCAGGACCCACACAAGCCCCAAGGCCAGCCCTGGCTGCTGCTTGCTTCCTCCCAGGCAGAGGCCATCCACTTCCCAGGGGTCACAGTCCTGAAAGTTCTCTCTCAAATTTGCCCTCAGCATCAGGGAACAGATTCCACCATTCCCTCATCTGGGTTGTTTGGGCTCAGGGAACACTAATGCATCTCATCAGCGTGATTCCAGCCAGGGCTCAAGCCATCTTGTGAGACACTGCAGAGGCGAACAAGAGAGCTTTGAAGATCGTTCCCGACTGCGTGTCTTTGCCACCATGGTCACAACATGCTCCTGTGTCTGCTGGGGAGGAGCATGTGGCTGGAATCCCACTCTCACAGCTGACAGCAGAAGCACAGCCACCCACCACTGCCGGCCACCCATCTTTATGCCCTAACAATCGGAGGGGGGTGGGGGGGGCTACATCAGTCCTCCCTTATGTGCAGCTATTCCCTTCCCAGGCTGGAATCCAAGGCTGTGTACTGGGCAGGAGGGTGGTACCTCAGCCTGCAGGTCCCCCAGGAGGGCTGGGAGAACCCATGTCCCAGCTCTGTGGCTTTGCTTACACCATTCCCTCTGGCAGGAGTGCCCTTCCCCCAAAGCCTCCCATCGGTACCCTATTTGTCATAGCAGAGTTATTTATAACATGAAAAAAATCAGCAACTACCTAAACATCCAACAACAGGTGACTTGCCAGTTCCACAGTGTCCACTCCGTGGCAGGACGTGTGGATACTGCCCATCTTGGCCTCCCTGTGGAACAGCCTCCACCTGAGCCAGGTACTGGCAACAGGGCTCAATCTCTTCTTTCTGACATTATACCAATCTCTGACTTCTGACATTATAAGGTTGCTTGTGCAACAGATTGTCTAAATCAATCCTGATGCTCCAGACTCAAAATGGCCCTTCTCTGAAATCCCTTCCACAACCTCCACCTCCCCTCACCCCACCCCACTAGCTCCCTGCTCTGACGCATGGCGTGGGAGGTTCTCTGTACGCCTGTCCCTGATCTTGGCCCAGCTTTTGGCCATGCACATGTATTTGTGCCCATAGGGACCAGGGCTGCTCTTGAGGTCTGTCTCCATCACCGAAATCCGGGCCTCTGCTCAGTCACATCAGCCTGAAGCCACGTCTTAAAGCCTCATGGCCAGGGCTGGGACGGATCTGCCTCCCCCCTACCAAGGCTGCCCTGACCCCAGCCAGTCGCTTCTTCTCACCAGTCTCACTGCGCTCACTTGCTTCCACCCCTAATCTGGCTCCAGGGCAAAGTGAGAAGAAAGGGGGGCCTTGCAGATTAGTGCCTTGGTCCCCTCCACCCCCTCCATTGTACCATCTGCCACCCACCGCTGCTGCCTGGGAGGCTGCCGGTATGTGCACCAAGGCCCTGGCACCTGCCTGCAACAGGGTGGGGCCCTGGTCTGGAAGCTGGGAGAAGCAGTCAAGGGACAGCTTCAAGAACTGGAAGGCCGGGAAGAAAGGGGTTTGCATTTTCATTCCCATGGCCTGAAGAGCCCAGACTCAACACCCAGTAGTGGAGAGCTCTCCTTCCAGCAAGAGAGGACCTGGGCTCTGCCTCAGGTCCACACTGGACATGGGAGGGCACAAGAGTCTCATTTCCCTAGACATATGGCTTTTCCCATTCTCTGCTGAGAAACTAAATGGTGTGCACAGGCAGCTATCCAAAGGGAACTTGGGGAAAGTACAGAGCAGGGCATTGCCACTGCCCTCCAGCTGGTTCTAAGTCAGCCTGAGGGCCAAGCACTCTCCGGTCTGACCACTGGGCTCAGGCAAACGAGCCTCAGGCAACCTTGGGGGAGACCCTGTCCATTGGTGCCCTGGTATTAAAGGGTCCTCTAGGGACCCTAGTGCAGCCTAAGGCAAGTCTGGCCCAGGGGAATCCTGAATGGGACAGAGGCCGATCCAGGGGCCCAGAGGTCCCACCTAGGAGTCATGTCCCCTCCTCCACTAGGGTCAGCCTGGCTCAGGCCCCACCTCTCTTAGCCATAAACAGGAGTTTCCTGCTGCCCTGCTCCTGTGCCACCTGGGGCTCCAGAGCTTGCAGCAAATCTGGGGAGGTCAGGAGGGGCCCAGGAGGCCTCCAGCTGCCTCCCAACAACTGTAGGCAACACCTCCCGATTTAGTGGCAGCTGTGAACACCAGCCTGCGGGCACACCCCCCCATTCCCTGCTTTCTTTTCTCAGGGACTGGGGCTGGGTTTGCAGTGGACATGCTTAGGCCCAAGCCCTGCCAGGCCCACTGCTGAAGCCTCACCAGCAGGACCAGGGGAAATAGAGACCTCACTCTCGTGGTCTGGTGTCAGGAGGCAGAGCCGAGCTTCCAGCCTACCATCCAGCTGCTTCAGGAAACTGGGCAGGGGGCTGCCTTGGCTGGGCCTCATGCCCTAGCTAAACCATGGTCCATAGTTACTGCTGCTGACCCTCTGCCATCTAATGAGAGAATGTGTGTGTGTGTGTGTGTGTGTGTGTGTGTGTGTGTGTGTGTGTGTGGCGGGGGGGGGGGGCTCCAGTCTCAGGGGTGGGTATACCGTCCAGTGCTACCATCAAAAAATTCAACCCTCATATGCAGGCAGAGTCAAGAGCCAACTGACCCCTCCTGGGCACGTTTGAATCCCTAAAGAAAAACCCACTGGGGTCCCTGCTTCCCTGGGGGTGGAGGAGGGGAAATGCAGGGGAAGGCTCTAGAGCAAAGGGTTACAATGGTGATGGAAGTTTTAAAACAAGAGGAGGGCGAGGGGGAAGTGTTGGCCAAACCCCTTCTTGAAGAATTCCCTGAGGCTTTGACCTGGTTCCTTCCCCATGGGTTCTGTGACCCTGGTCCCTATCAAGAAAGGGGAGGTGGAGGTACTGAGAGACTTACAGAAAGAGAAAGAGAGACATGGACACAGGGAGACAAAGGCACAACCTGTGATGGAAGGGAAGCAAAGAGGCGACAGAGTAAAAAGGATGCAGCCACAAGGGGGGGGGGGGTCATCAGGTTCCAAAGGCGCCTGTGGATGCCCAACAGAGCCCTAGGGCCTCCACGGCCATGTCCTCTGAACACCTGGGCCAGGAGCTGCTGCCTGGTACCTGGACTTTGAGACTGAACCCCCCTGTACCCCCTAGACATGCAGGGAACCTGGTGTGGGAAGCACCCTTAGCTCGAAGGAAGAGGCCAGCTGCTGCAGTAGCCTAAGTCAGAGCAGCTCTTCAGCCCCTCTCCCTGTCATCACAGCAGCTTAGGTAAGGCAGGTCCCACGTGGGGAAGGCACCGGTGTGGGGGATGGAAATGAAGCTCGGAGACCTGGCAGCTTCCCTTCACAGCCCTCCTCTCAGCTGGCCCAGCTATGCCTGGACTCCCCAGACACACCCCCAGCCCCCTTCTGCTATCCTCTCTAGGCCTTAGGTCCCCAGGGCCCCTCTTGCAGCTCAGCCTAATTCTCTGCCACTGCTGTCCCCCTCCCAACAGTGGATCCTGTCAGGAGAGCCAGAAACAGCACCCTAAGCAACCAACTGCACAGCCCCACCTCCCCTTGCCTTAGTTTCCCTGGATGGAGATCATGGACTCAGTGGCCTTCTCCCAGGGCAAGGACTGAATGATTGCCTGCTAGTGAGTGGTGGCCAGGACATGGGCTGGAGAGGAGGGCCAGAGGTGGGTATGGGAAAGGCAGCCTTTGGCACCTGGGGGTCCACACCAAATGCTGTAACAGGAGAGGACCTCTGCCTGACACTGAGGGAAGTGGAGACACCATTATCCCAGATGAGGAAACTGAGGCCCAACAGACGGCTAAAGCTGACAGGAATCAAATGAGAGGGGAGGGCACCAGGTCTCTGCAGATGGTCCTTGTGGGGTTCAAAGACTGAGCCTTGGAGGAGGGTGGCAGGACAGGAGCTGGACTGCTGTAGACTGAGCTTTTGGTGAGGGACAGAGGGCCCTGTTCCCCAGGAGAGAACCCGGTGGAGCAGGCTCTTCTAAGGGGTGCAGACAAAAGCAGTTTGGCAGAGCTATGGGGGGCTGGGAGAGCCTAGGGTCTCTGCCAGACATTACCGGTTGGGGAAGGCAGAAACTCACTGGCTTATTGTCCACCTCCCCCAGCCACGGCCCTGCTTCCCACCGCGGTGCCACCCTGACCCCCTTCCCAGTGCTGCTGACTCGCCCCCGCTGGCACAGCAACACACATGCGGGAGGCACACGTGTGAGCACCAAGCCCCGCACCACCCAGCAGAGAAATGTGTGTCCCCCACCCCCACCACCCAGCGCTGGGTCGGTGTCCTGGACCCCGGCTGGGCCCCACGTTAAGGCTGGAAAACTGGATCTTGTCTCGGGAGCTGCTGGTCCCCAGGGGCTTGGAGCCCCCTCCCCCACTCCGGCAGCCCCGCCCAGCCCCCTCCAGGTTGTCGCCCATAAAGAACTCTCCGTTGTCATGGAAATTAGTGACTGCTTTGAGAGAGGGAGGGGGGCGGGGGCAGTTGGGAGGGGCTGGAGGCGGCTCTGGGAGTCAGGAGGGACCTCTCAGCCCTCGGCCCCTCCGCCCCCCGAACATGGGGCACCACGAATGTCCGAGGGTTAATGTTTTCACAATTAGTAGCCCAGCGAGACGGGGGCGGGGTGGACAAGGTGAGGGCGGGGGGAGCAAGGAAGAGGAGATTCGCCTGGACTTGAGTCTCAGAGGCTTCCCCCTGGGACCCCCGAGCTGTCAGAGGTGACGGGCAACTTTAGCCCAACCCCGCACGCGGACCCCCAAATCTGCACAGCCTGTGAGCTCTGCCCCCGCAGGGGCCCCAAGCCTTCGCGGGGCCCCTGTACATTAGGCGACCAGAGACCTAATGCCCCAAGACCTCACAACGCGCGCCCAGGGACGCTCCCCCGCCCGGCCCGCCCTCACCTGCAGCGCCCGTTAATCGCAGGAAGGAGCGATCGCGGGCTCAGTGGGGGCTCCGAGGGCTCCGGGGTCAGCGGGCAGAATCAGCTCCGGGCACGCGGGCCAGACGCGGCGCCAGCTGCAGCCGCTTGGGCTCGCGAACCTCCAGCATCTCCCGCCGCTCGCCCGCAGCGGATTTGCACCCCGGGCCGGGGGCGGGCTGGGGGCGGGGCTGGGGGCGGGGCCTCCCTCCGCCGGCTCCGCCCCGACCCTGGCCGAGCTTAAGGCCCGAATCCCACTCGAATGCAGGCGAACCAGGGGTGGCAGCGGAGTCGGAGAGCACTGGGCTGCCCGGCCCGGGCCAAGCTCTCAAAGGGCTCCCTTAGGCGCTGGGACTGACTGCGCCACAGGGCTCATTGGAGGGGCCTTCTTCCTATGCCCAGTGTAGGGGCTGGGGAGTGGGAAGTGTGGGGAAAGCCTGAGTCCTAAAGCTGCACAGGAATCTCTTGGCAGGTAGTGTCCCGGGGGACCGGTGCTCTGCCCAGCTCCCAAAACCTGACCCTAAGGATGGAACCCGCTTAGAAGAACCAAGTGGACAATCGCTAGCGCAAGCTGCGCTTTAGACTAGCATCCCATAACTAGGAGTGGGTTGTGCAAGTGGCCAGTGGGGGCTCCAGACCATGGTGGCAGTCTCCTTTCCACCCCAACCTCCGTTCCTGCAAGGCCAAAATCTTTCCAATCACCAGGTCCCAGCCAGGGTGGCTGGCTAGTCTGTCCCTACTATGTAGCACTGAATTTCTCAAGCTATAAAAGTCACCTGTGGCGTGGTATGGAATCTGCTTTCTTCCCAGTTATATCACCCTCAAATACTTCATGAGCAGAATCACCGTCAACGGCCTGGGCTGGGATATGGGGATACAGGAGACCTGGCCCCTGACCATACCCGGCCCCTGACTGGAGGAGGCTGAGAACTACCAGGCAGAAGCTTTAAAGGAAGTCCTTGGCCATTTCTCTGTCCCTTGTTGGGGAGGCACATGGACCCAGTGCTTGCCCTGCTCCCCTCACAAGCCCTGAGGCCAGTATCTGAAGGCCAGACTTAGGCTTCTCCGTGCCTGGAGCTGGGGGACCCACCCAACCCAACCTTTCCAGTGAGCCTTCTGACCCCATCCTGGGTGTGGCCATCTCCAAACCCTTTGCCATACTGGGCCATCTCCAAACCCTTTACCATACTGAGTCCGTCTCCCCTGCATGGCTCCCCATGCTGCTGACAGAGTGACTGCCCACGTGAGGAAGCTGGGGCTGGGGCTGAAGGGCTAGCCTGGCAAATGACTGTTCAAACAAGGCCACTCAATATCTTCTTACAGAGGGATTGTTGAGGAGCCCTTCATTTCCTTCCCTGGCTTTGGGTCACCTGTCCCAGACCAGGCTGGTGCCACCTCTTAGTGATTTCAGTCATGGCACCAATCCCACTGCTGGGTAGGAATCTCCTGGCAGACTGGGCACCTGCAGCGCAGAGACTGTGTCTCATCTCGGTATGCTCAGTTCCTGTTTGTAGAATGAAGAAACAGCCTAGCATGTAGTCCTGCCTCCTGTCTGCCCGCTGTCCTTGAAACAATAGCTCTCTGAGTTGGATGGAGCAGCCGAGCCATGGTTTGCCAACCCCACACGTCACACGTGTTTTCTGTCTTTCCATGACCTTGGGGTCATGGATATCCAGGCATGGAGAAGCTAAGCTGAGGAGAGGCTGGAACAGGGGACTCAGAGGCAGGGGAAAAGGTGGCTGCGGGAGCCCTGCCTCCTGCTGGCAGTGCTCCACCTCTTCTTGGTCCTGTGCACACTCCATGTGTCTGTGGGTGAGAGCACGTGGCAGGGTATATGTGCACACGTGTAAGTGTGTCTGTGTGTTTGCGCTCTTATGCGGAAGGAGAAGGCATTAGCACAGTGTGTGCAGTGGTGCCCAGGGGCACGTGTGTCTGCATTCTGTGTGCACCCAGGCATGCTTACTCGCACGTGCTCACGGACGCTGTAGCTAGTCTCTGGAGCCACTGGTCCCTGGAGATACTGGTCCCTTTCCTGCCTAACACAGGCCTCTGGATTGTGGAGATTGAATCAGGGTTGTGAGGGCAGGACATGGGAAGAGGCTGGACTATGCCCAGGGGCGGGCAGGGGCTGTGATGACCCTATGTCATCGGTTGTTTCTAGTTGTCAACCTAGGGCAGCCCCTCACTCTCAGGTGGGGGGCACTGGGGTGGGAGGGCAGGGAGGTGTAGCCAGGTCTTTGCCCTCTGTGGAGAGCGTAACCTAAAGACAAGAACCCAGGGTTGAGACAGGGCCATGGCTTGTCCCTCAGTCTCCAACCAGAGAAACACAGGCAAGGAAGGGCTTCATTGTTTTGGCTTTAATCTCCAACTGCCCTCTCTGGGCAGAAAGCAGCAACACAAACTGAGTGCTCTTCCAGACTATGGACTGGGCCAATAGAGCTCAATTCCTACCTCCCCTTTCAGAGCCAGACAATGTCAGGGGCCCTGGCTTCTAGCCACCCCCTCCCCTGGCCAGAAGGATAGTGGGAGGCCCTAACACAGGGCAGTTTGGGGTAAGAGCAAGAGCAGTTGGCTTTGGCATTGCCCAATATCCCTTATGAGGATCTCCTGAGGAGGCCTGTACCCTGGACACGCTATGGGCAGGGGCTCCTGGGTTGGAAGGCTGAAGAGGAGAAGAGAGCCCAAAGTTGACTGTTCTGGCTCCCACCAGAGCTAGATAGTCAAAGAGGCAGGAGAAGGTGCAAGCTGCTGTATCCACAGAGCATACAAAGCAGGCCAGAGCTCACCCCCCAGCTCAGGTTGTACCCCACCCCCCAGGGGCCAGGACTTATCTGCCCCCTACCCCAACTTCCTGCACCAGGGCACCAAAGCCAGCACTCTTATACCCTCGTATTCTGACTGGTGGACAGAAGCCCTTGCCAACCTAGCGTAGAGCTCCAGCCAAGGTTCAGACTTTAGGAGGTACCTGCATTACCAGGCCAGCTACCCCAAGAAGCCAAGACTCTGACAGGGACTGTCCCTTGGGGACACAAAATGCTCCAGGCGCCCAGCCATCTCTGGAACTGTTGGGCTGTTTATGTTGCTGGTCTCAGCCCCCATGTAGGGGGCCCAAGATGGGGGGAGGGCAAGTAGTCTTTTTCTCTGGAGCTAGGGGAGGGGGCTGCCCCCCCATGACTCACTCCAGGCTGTGTGGGTTATTACATTATGTTTGAAATTGCCATGGCAACCAACTGGCAATCAAGGGTAATTGCGCTTGTCGCCAGGGCAACGGGGCAAAACCCACAGCAGCCATTCTCTGTGTTTGCCCTTGGGGTTCAGTAAAGGTCAGGCGAGACCAAAGCCAATGCCACGGGGCTCCTCCGGGGCTCTCTAGAAAAGGCTGCCAGAACTCATGGAGTTCCAGTGTGCAGAGGCAGGGTGTGCCTTAGGAGTGCCAAGGCCCCCATCCCTGACCCTGTGTTGGGACTCCTGCCCTTTCCATACCACTTTGGGCCTAAAACATGCCACAGTGCTCAAAATAAGCAGAACCAGAACTTTTATGTGCTCACAGATGGTACTTGTAGATGGCCCGGGGGCCCTCCTCCTCATACTCACGGCGGCTGAGCCACAGGCTCTGGAAGGATTCCTGGGACGCCATGATGGAGCCTCCAATCCAAGCGGCAACACCACGGTGGGGAGAGTCCAGCACAGTGGCACGGGGGCCCAGCTCCTGTCGCAGGCGCTCAGGAAAGCCTCTTACCAGGGTGCTGCCACCGTCTAGTACCACGTTGGCCAGCAGCTGCTCCTGCTGCTTGGCTTCCAGCTGGCTGATGCTTAGAAGGGCTAGTTGTGCGAGGCCTGGCTGGCTGAGGCCCAGCAGATTGGGCTGGAAGAGGGCCTCAGGACAGCAGAAACACTCAGAGCCCAGCGTGATGACCTGCTTGTCTGGAAGCACGAAATCCACCCCAGCCTGAGCCTGGGTGCGGGCCATCTCAGCTGCCACATCCATGGCCACGTAGCAGCAGGCCTCTTTAATCTGGTTGACCAGCCCTGCCTTGGGCAGTGAGTGCCCACCTGCCAGCAGTAGCTGAGCCAGGTATTCAGTGAGGTCAGCACCAGCCACATCCAGCCAGTAGGTGTCACGTGGGGCCAGGTCCCCACCGAGGATGGGTGCCACATAGGAGATGCCATAGCCGCTGCCCAGCACCAGCCCCGTGGTGCGCCCATAAGCATAGAGCGCCAGCAGGGCCTGATGCACTGTCTGCATGGCTGGCACGTGGAAACGCTCAAAGAGGATTTCGGCCACCTTTGCTCGGCTGGTGCTCGGGGAGGTGGGCGAGTCGGCCACAAGCACTGCCAGCTGTTCCGGCTGCGTGCCTAGCCTGCAGTAGAACAGGTGCTGCCACAGCATCTCCAGCGCGTCCCAGTCAGCGACCACGCCTCGCCTCAGCACTGAGAAGGAGCCCTCTCGGTTCTCAGGCACCGCATACCTGGGCTGGCCCTGGGCTGGCTGCTGCAGCAGCTGGATGCATGAGGGCACCACACTGGAGACATGGTCCTCTCCAGCCAGGCCACATTTGGTGAAACCTGTGCCTGTGTCAATCACCACAGCTGCCATGTCCTGGTAGGGGCCCAGTGAGTGGCGGCGAAGCACTGGGGACTGCTCTAGCAGAGCATCCGCGGTGGACACCAGCTCATAGTAGGCCCCGCGAAGCAGGCCAACGTGTGTGACTGTAGCTGGGTCTGTAATGTCTTCAGCTGTCAGCTTAGACTGGGGACCCTGCGCCTCAGTGCCCACCATGGCCATGGGTAAGACCTTGCAGCCAGCGCCGGGTGTGGTGAATGTAACCGGGGAGAACTGCTGCTCCTGGGCCCCGTGAGAGCTGTCATGTTGCCAGGATGAGAGCCAAGGGGCGCTGGAGCTTGGAGAGGCACTGGTACCCGCCTTTTCTCTGCTCACATAGACACAGATTTTCTCAGGGATCTGGGGCACCCGAAGTACCCCCACATGGGTGGGCAGACCCAAGGACTCACTTTCCTGGCACAGGATGGAAGCTTGGCCAGGCTCCCTGGTGGTAGGGGGGTCTCTTGGAAGGATTGGCTTTTTGGAGATGGGGGGTTCTTGGGAAAAGGGAGACTGCCCAGTGAGAGAAAGCTGCCTGGCAAGAGGTGTTCCAGTGAGAGGGGGCTGATCAGAAAGGGGGGGCTGTGTGGTGGAGGGGTGCTGCTCAGCTAGGGGAATCTGTCCAGAAAAGTGGATTTTCCTGGGGAAAGGGCACTGCTCAGAAAAGGGAGGCTGACCAGTTGGAGGCGGCTGTCTAGTGAGGGGACGCCACTCAGCTTGTGGGGGCCCACCACCAAGGAGGGCCTGCCCAGTAGCTTCAGCCCAAGTATTTTCAGGGTGAGCAGTAATGACCTCTTTCTGATTGTGGCTGGCTGTATCCTCCTGGAGCAGGGACTTGGGCATCTCCCGGGGGTTGGTTGAAGGAGCAGGCTCTGGAGTCTGCTCTGAGTTCACCCACTGCAGTTTCTTGGCCTGGACCATCGAAGTGTCCTGCATCCCAGAGGCATCCAGTGTCCAGATAGTGTGACCAGATTCATTGTTTTCAGCATCACATTTGGACGAGCCAGGCTCATGGACATGGCTCAGTATCCTCTCACCAAATTGGAGTGGCATCCCCAATGGAACAGGCCCAGTGAGCATCTCCACCCTGATGGGTGACTCAGTACCAGGGGAGTCCCGTGACTCCAGGTTAAGCCTGGCCTCCTTGGGCACCAGGGCCACCTCTCGATAGCTGCCAGATGAGAGGCTGGAGGGCACAGGGCTGACCAGCACGGGCAAGGTTGGCCAGAAGCTAGAGCGAGTGTTATCAGGGGAAAGGCTGGGCATAGCCAATGGCCGGGTGGACAGCATATTTTCAGAAGCATAGATGGATGGGTGGCTGGGCATGAAGCCCACCAGCACTGCCCGTGAGCCCATGGGGTCATGGCACAGCAGCCCCAGCGTGGTGTTGCCTGTGGCCATATCAAACACTAGCACGTGGTCTTCCATAGAGTCCTGGAGCTGGCAAGTAGGGGCACTGGAGGAGGGGATCTGCATGGCTTCCCTGGGAGACTGGACTGGAGACTGCTTGTGGCCAGTTACTTGGGAGGCAGAGAGTGGCACATTGGAGCAGGAGTTGTTACCAACATTCAGGGGCTGCTGGTCTGGCTGAGACCTGTAGATTTCCTGGCTGTTCCTCGCGGACTTGGGAGTGCCTGGGGTTCTTGAGACTGGTGTGGGGCTGCCTGGCCTACAGGTAGAGACCAGGGACTTCTCTGCTGGGTTCTCGGGCTGCTTGGGTAACACCTGCCTTCTGGAAACCTCGAGCTCCTGGGCATGGTCTGGGGACTCTTGTGGAGTGGGTAGTGGGGTGGGAGGTTTCTCCTGAGAACAGAAATTCACTTTGTCTTGGCAGGATGTGACCACTTTGGAAGACTCCGAGGGGATTGACCGTTGGTTGCCACGCTTCCTGAGCAGGTTGTCTTGGGACAAGCGCTTGGTGATAGCAGTGCTATCGGGCATGTGGTCAGGGCTGCAGCTGTAAGGTTCAACTGCTGCTGGCACTGGAGTATTTGCCTTAGTTGGAGTTGGAGGAGCCTGAGCTGGACATAGGCACTTGCCCTGGCCCTGATCTTGGGCTGGAGCCAGAAGAGGATCTTGGGCTGCAGCTGAGCCATCCTCCACTGAAAGGCAACAGGGTAGCCACTGGCTCTTCATAATACCCAAGGAGACTATCTGGTCGGGGCTGCAGGGGCCTTTGCCCCAGCCTACCAGGACTTTTGCTGGAGTCTTGTCCTCCCTCGCAACCTGAATCTGAAATCGGGAGCAGCAGAATCCATGCTGGGCCACGTCACTGGTGCTGTTATTGCTCGTGCACAAGGGTAAGGCCATGGTCCCATTTTCCATGACAAGATGCACTTGGGCTCCCACGATGGGGCTTGGAATCAGGCTAGTAGAGGCGAGTCTCAGGGCATCCTGGGAGGCCAGCTCATAGCCACACTGGGAGCTAACCTCAGCAGGGTCCTGGAGTGGCTGGTGAATGAACTCAGGGGTGTGGGCCTGGGAGGCTGGGCCACAGGTCCCATTAGTGATGGCCTTGGTAGGTAATGACAACCCCTGCCTGAAGTATCCAGACTCTGAGTTTATCCATGGTCCCTGGGACCCGCTGAGGCCACCCCCCAGTTTCTGGCTTCTGGCTGAGGGTTGGCCCTGGGGGTCTGATGGATCAGGGCCCCCACCTTCTTGATTACTTCCATAGTCCCGCTCCATGCCCTGGGTGCCCTTCCCCCACTTTGCTGCCATGGCAACCCCACACATCACAGCTGCTGATGGCCTGGGGGTGGTGACAGAGTAGGAAACCAGGGGCCCCACCCCCCTGAGCAATGGGGGCCTGCCCAGGGAACCTTGGGAGACAGAAAAGCCCAGGGAGCCTGGTAAAGCCTGCCAATTCTAGGCCAGACTGCTCTCCTCTTACCAGCCAGGTGACCACTCTGCCCAGGTCAGCCTAGAGTGAGGGCAGTGCCCTAGAAGCAGGGGGGCAGTGTAAGGCCAACGGAGACATTGAGGAAGACCCTGGGTGCCTAGTCTACCTTAGATGCCAGACTTGGCTCTTTTTCCTCATTTCCCATTTGGCTACTTGAGACTCAGCCCTGACCCAGGGATGCAGTTCAGAGCATTTGATATGAGGCCCTTTGGGGGCCCAGGAGACAGAAAAGCGTGAGGGGCTCAGGCTCAGGCCCACACTCCCCTCCCCCATGTTCCTTGTCTCTCACTCTAGGGACAGCAGCTCCTTGGCAATCTTCCTTCTCCAGATGGTTCTTCTCTGCCTGTGCCTCACAGAGCCCCCTCCCCAGAGCCACGTGTCCTTGAAACCTAAGACCAGTATCCCACAGAGGTAGGGATAGCAACTACAGGGGTTGGGGTGGGGCCTGGGCTCAGAATTCTCAAGTCAGAATGTTATAGCTCTTGTCACATTGTGTCAAGTTCACCTTGGCCAGAATGTGGGCAGAGTACTGAGAGCATAGGATTAGGCCACAGTGAACACAGGGCCAGCCAAGTGGCAATTACAAGATGGGGCACAGTGGGGACATAGTAGTTACAGGGTTGTCCACACAGTGAGCACAGGACTAGTACACAGTGGGGTTATGGTAGGCACAGAACTAGACACACAGTGGGCACAGCTACGCATACAGTAAGGACAAGTCAGACAAGGGACAGGACATAGGGTGGGCACCTAGGAAATAAGCCATTAGACCAGGTAGGCAGTTCTACCCTCCATTTCTCAGATGGGCAAACAGAGGGGCAAAGAGGAGTGGGACCTGCCTAGACTACCAGCCCCGCCCCAGACGTGCCCTGCAACCACAGAGCTCAGACCTAGGCAGCCTTTGGGGGAACTACCCACTGCCAAAGGCCTAGGCCTGGAGGTTCTGACCAGGGCTGGATCAGGCCCTTTCCCCACCCCCCCATAGCTATGAGCTCTGAGCCTCCTCCCTCTGTCTTCTGGGACTGTGTCCTTTCAGGTCTCAGTCTTTCTGCCCAGAAAACAGGTTTGTGGAGAATGCAGCTATACGCTTATCCTCTGAAGCCATGTGTTTTCACAGAGGTTAAAAATAGTGTTTACAGTGGCCATGGGGTGTAAAGCGATGTGACCAGGGCCCAAGGCTAGCGTTGTGCTGTGTCTGTGTCTTCCTGACTCAGCATGGGCAGAGCTGACTCAGCCAGGTCTCAGAACCCCTGGCCCCCCCTCCTCCGATTTCTCTGGCCACTGCTGCTCAGCACACACTATGGTCTAGGAAAGTGGCAGAGCGCAAGGGTCTGCGGCCTGTACGGGTGTGCAAGTGTACACACACATACTTGCTAAACACTATGAGCTTCATTAATCTCTGCCTCCAAGAAAACTGGTTTTGGGGGGTGGTTTTCCCCACAATAGAGGTACTAGTAGCAGCCTCTAGCACCTGTGTAGCCTTTGAGCTAGGCTGCAGCTGGGTGGGCTGGGGAGACATGCCGGGAGGCCCTGGGATCTTCCTGAATGTCCAACCACTGGGCCATCCCCATCTCCTGCAGAAGTGGAGACGATCTTCCTTTCGGGGCTGGGTCTTTGTGAACAAGTGACCTGAGGTGTCCTGGGGGAGGGAGCAGAGTCTGCTGAAAGCAGTGGCCTACAAAGGAAGGCCAGAGAAGGCAGTCTGGAGAGAGGACAAGGCGCTTCCCACCTGGGAAGCAAATACCCCTTATAACAAGAACAATGTCTGTTACTGATTGGATCCAGTAAGAATGGGGACCAGGCAGTGCTGAGCACGTGGAATCCAGCCTCATAGCAATTCAGTGAGCCAGGCACTCTCATCCTTGGTTTACAAATGAGGAAATCAAGGCACAGAGAAGACAGAGAAGTCACAGAGGTCTTAGCTAGTGAGTAGGAGAGCCAGAATCTGAAGGCAGGCCACTAGGCTCAGGACCCACACTTCAGGAACCTATGGTGTGCCACCACTGGGTGAAGTGCCCAGGACCATGTGGGCATGGATCCTGCTGGAGGGAAGCCAATATGCCTCCCTTCGAATGCTGCAGCCCCACCTAAGCTGTGTCCCCCATAGATCTGCTCTTCCTCTGGATAGCTTAGCAGGTGACCCATGCCTCGGAGGAGGTATTTTTCCTATTGGCACCATTAAGCCAGTGCCCTCCCAGGAACCTGGTGGCGCTGAGTAGGGGCCAGCTACACACCCTGAGGGACCAGGCTGATTCCTTTTGTACTCAGAATACTTGACTGGCTAAAACCCACTCCATTTTATCCATCTGAGGGGAGAGGCGTTAGGGCAACTAGAGGGGTTCCCAGGCTAGGGCCCTTCTGCCCAGACCCCAGGATCAGGTAGGGACATTACCCCTGTACCCCCTGCCCCCCCACATGTTTTTAAATAGTCTTTCACCAGGAAGAAGGGCATCCAATTCTATTTCTGATTCTAGAAAGTAAGGAGGGCCAACATGTTGCCATGGCAACCTGGAGAGCCCCTCCCCCAGGCTGAGCCCATTCCCCAGGCTGAGGGCTATCTGGGATGGAGGGGCCAAGAAGGAACTCAGTCTGTGGGCAAGATCAGACAGAGTCTCCTCTGTGAGGACAGATCCCAGTATCCTCTCATACTTCACCTCTTGCCCTCCTGGTAGGCTTGGGGGGAAGGTCCCAACCCCTGTGGAGAGGGTCGGACTTCAGGAGATGGGCAGAGTCACGTCATTCTGAGAGACCCTTCTTTCCTGTGGAACAGGCTGGAACCCTCCCACCTAGGAGGCTTTAAGGATGGTGGACAGGAAGGGCATCAGGGGCGGGTGCAAAAAGCTCATTCTACTGGGAGCTCCATGACCAGCTAAGTCTCCCAGACCTGCTTCTCCAGTGCAGACATATTTTTGGCTCCTGTGTTCTCAGGAGAGAGCTCTGTCGAGTTCTCAGCCTCTTCCAGCATGCCTGCCTGTTCCTCCTGTGCCCTGGGAAAACTCTGGACATCTTCAAAAACCTGGGATGAGAAGGAGCCTGAAGGGCTCCCAGTGCAGGCAGCCACTGGATAATGGAGTGAAAAGCAGGCCTGTTTCCCAGATGTTCATCGCTGCCGCTGCCCAGGGGCTCAGACACCAGCCCTTTGGCCCAGAGGCTGCAGACGGGGAGGGTTTAGATCTGTGGAGAGGGGCATTCCAGGTAGGCGCACAGCCCAGGTAAAGGCCCGCTTCTGAAAAGGCCCAAATGGATCCTGTGCTCCAACCCTCTCTGGCTACTGATAGGAAACCAAGACCCCAAGATTTAGCCACCTGCACACTTGCGGGCTGTCTTGGACTGGGCCTCTGGGATCTGGGAATGCATCAGGGAAGGCAGGGAACTCAAAGCAGCTGGTGGCCAAGATCTTGAGTTCAATCAGCTTTGAAGCCAGTGTGCCCTCCCTGACGCCACAAGTCCCACCAAGGCAGCCTGACCATGGAGACCCCAAGGAGTCAGCTCCACCCCGGGCTGCGTGGTACTGACAGTTTCAGCCAGGCATCGGTCCTGCTGATGTGTTCCTCCGAGCTGGGGAGCCCCCTCTTCAAAGGGGGAAAGGAATCCTTTGGGTTTCCCCAGTTACCCTACCCACATGGGCTCCTTTCTTACTCTCTGTGACCCAGCCATCTGTTCTTAAAGTACCCTCCCCCCTCTACTGGACCTGGGTTCCTTGGGGACCCTGAGGGAGGGCAGCTCTCCTCACATCCCCTCTGCAGGCCTGGTTGGAGGTCTCTTCTCAGCCGTCCTGAAACCTTGTGTGTTTCTGAAAGCACTGCTTTTGTTCCCACCTCTTACGGGCTCCTGGATTGGGGTCTGTTCCCAGGGAGGGTGAGGAGATCGCCTCCAGCCCCTAAGCCAGCTGCGGCAGCAGGGTGGCTGTGCTGTTGCCCTCCCTCTGGGCTGGTGCGGCTGGCCATCTTTCACGCAGTTACGTAAGCTTGAGTCAATTGGAGCTCAGAGCGCTTCATTGTGGGCTATTTTTAAGCTGTAACACATCACAGCAGAGGGGTCACTGCACTGAGGCTTGCAGGGAAGGTTGTTGAAACATCTGTTATTTAAATTTCCCTATGCCTTAGAGCTCAAAAGCCACATCCTCCTGGCACTCGAGTTCTGCCTCCCACAGCCTTCATTAGGAGTAGATTATCACCCCTCACTCCGCCGGACATCCCCCTAGGACTGGGGTTCTCTGCATCCTGTCTTCCTTTGGAGTCAGGAGGTGGAGATACCAGCTCCTTTAAACACAGTGCCGCCCCCATGGAATGGGGACACCGTGGCCAGGAGACTTCAGCGAAGCAGGGGGTTAGGGCTCACAGGTGCCTTGGGTAGTTCGAGGGAGGAGTATCAGGAGAGGAAAACACCGACAGAGGGCTGGGTGTGGAGCTGGCAGACCGAGAGTACAACCGAAAGGCAGCCGGCCCTCAGTAGCATTGGAAGCCACTCAGAAACCTCCTGGTCTCCCAGCCCATCTGGGGGCCTAGAACTAATTCTCCCTTCCTCACCTCCCTGGTGGCCTCGTCTGGAAGTTAAAAGCCTGAAGCAGTTCCACCTCCTGACACTCCAGATGGACTTGGGACCATCAGGCAGCTCTGAGAACAGACCTCAGAGCTTGGGGGTTGCAACATTGGGGGGAAGGGAATTCAGCTGTGCCATGATCCAGGAGCCCAAGCACCTGCTTAACTGGGTCTCCTCCCTGGAGAATTCTGGCCCTGGAGGCTCTTGGCCCAGAAACAGGCCCAAAGTGCCACAGGAAACCCAACTGGCTACACAGGAAACCCAACACCCCTTGAGCTCTTGTCTGTCTCCCTTCTCTGGGACCCCTATCCTTACTAAGCTTCCCTTCCATCCAGAGAACCCCTTCCTCTCTGAGCCCCTCTCTTAGGAATATGTGAGCCAGAAGTCCATGAGCTGCAGAGGCTCAGTGGGGAAGGAACCTTAGTTCAGCTTCAGAGAAGCCCCTGGGCCTTCTCCTTATTCCCCACCCAGGGCTCGGCACTCTGGGTGACCCTTAACTTCCCCAGGACGAGGTCAGGGCACAAGGACTGCAAGTCAGAGGGATGGAGATAATCATTTTCAACTGGTCTGGGTACCACAGCGGTGGGCATACTGCAGGACATTGTACTCAACTCTCTAATAGCCTCGGGGTGACACAACTCTTTCCCACACACATGGAGAGAAAAGGGTCACTGGCCAAGCATGCAAGGCTACAATCTCTTCTGCATCTGTTCTAGTGGGCAGCAGAGGTGCAGTGGTAAACAGGCAGCAGAGTCCATCTCTACCCCTTTCCAGCTCATGGGCCCCTGATCTTTGGATCCCTGCACTTGAGCAGAAGAGTCCCCTTTTAAGCTTTATTCACCTGTCCTCAGAGTCCTTAGGCTCCCCATGGCTGGGACTCCCTCTACCTGAGGTGACAGAGTGGGCAACAGTACGGCTAAAGAACATTGGGCAGCTCCAATCCCAAGGAGACCCCACTTTGCTTACCAGGGAGCTCTTGCCCCTAACCCAGCCTTCCATGTTTGACAGGACAGAGCTGGGACTCACAAAAGAGGGAATGTGCTCCCCTTGAAGTGAACTGGGGTCTCCCAAACTGGCAGGATAGAGGCTATGGGGGTACTGAGCAAGAAAAAGGAATCACCATGATGCATGTCCCGGGCCCAGTCACTCTGGTACCCCAGCTACCCATACCAGCAGGGCCCAGCTGCTCCTCCAGTATCCAGAGCATGGGGAGGGTTAGCATGTTCTCCCTCTCCTGTGGGGCCTGTCCCTCTAGTGGCTACTGTAGAGTGGCCTTGACGAGTATTAATAGTGTGGGCAATCAGCACCTTGAAGCTGATGCCTGGAAAGTGTGGAGCTGAGACCTTGCTGCGGCTCATCTCTCTCAAGGCTGCAAGGACAATGCTGGCAGGGGTAGGGGTGGAGGAGCAAGTCTTGATGCCCCGACAGTGTAGGTGGTAGTGGTGGTGGTGGCTGCAGGCGGAACAGGTAGCCCTGGTGAGGGGCTAGGGCCCAGGGAAGGGGACAGGCAGACTGGGCACGGGAGAAGCCAGCCTGGCTGCTGCATGCTTGAGGCCTCGACCCACCCTCTTGGTACTATCTGAAAGTCCCTGGGGCCCGGTAACCTGGATCTGGGCCTTGCCTACCTTCCTATTCTCTGGAGCCTTCTCGCTGAGCCAACCCCTTTCCAGCCTTAGGAACTCTCTTCACCCAACTCTGCTTCTGGCACAGCTCCCACAGGGTCTCAGCAAAAAAGGCATCTCCTGGGAGAATTCCCTCACCTCTGTATTCATCTTTCTATCTAGAGCTGTGCTCCATTCTCTCAAAGCCACCTCTTTCTATTTCACAGCATTTACCACAATTTGTGCTTAAATAGTTATTTGTTCTTTTACTGGTCACGGGCCAGTGTCTGGTCACCGTTGAGTCCCCTGTGCCTCGCGGCCCAGGCATATAGCAGGCGCTCCATAAATACTCACTGCATCAAGGATCATCCTCACTGGCTCCCCCCGTGGAGTGAGGGGCCCTGCTCCCCTCTTACAGGCCCTGAAGGTTAAGGAGCAGGGACAGGGCAGGGGCAGGTTGGACCAGGGCAGGCCTGGGGTTAACGCCCCGAAGGGGCTACACAGGTACGGCCCCTCAGGGCCTAGCTAGGACTGAGGTCACGTGGGCCTTGGTGGCTCTGAGAGGGGCCGGGGCCTCCCGGTGCTCCTGTGCATAGATGTGGACGGCAACTGTTCTAGGGGCATGTCCGCCTCTTCCAAGACGCCAAGGCCCAGGTTCACGTAGTGGTCCCCACGCAGAGTGGCCGCCACCTGCTCCACTTCTCCCACTAGCGCTCCAAAGGTGGGTCGTGCTGCGGGGTCCACCATCCAGCAATGCTTCATCACTGCATACCTGCGGGGGGAGGAGAGTGTCAGGGCCAGGGCCTAACCCCACCCAGAGATTCCGGGCCACCCACCCGTTAACTCGCTGGCAGGCCACATAAGGATGAAAACAGGCAACAGAGCCTAGTGCCCAGTGTAGCCCAAGCAGGGGCAACTCTTCTCATCACTCTGATGATCGCTGTTCCAGTCCTGCCTTCCCACCCTGGTGGAGGTCGAATTGTCTCAGGGGTTAAAAGCTTGGCTCCTGTACCCGTGCCCTGGGCTATGCGATTTGGGGCAAGTTCCTTAATCTCTCTCTGTGCTTCTGGATCTTCCTCTGACCCCAGAGCTGTTGGGACACAGGTGACAGGATGCCTGTGAAGTGCTCAGCTTAGGGCCCACCTCACAAGCTGGCATGGTTTTATCACCACACATCTTCCAGGAAGGAAGCCCAGCTCCAGTGAAATGGGGGTTATGACTCCTGTGACAAGGACGTGTGGGGCAGCACGTGTGGCACCGTGGTTCCTAAGCAGAGTTTCTCTGGGTTTGCCTGGTGGGTCCTAATCCTTGCCCCTTTATCTTGGGAATGTCATCCCTGCCTTAAATGATACTCTAAGTGCCCTCCACACAATAATTCCACAGAATTCTCAGACTCTTAAAGGGCGGTACTATTACCATCCCAACTTTACAGATGAGGAAACTGAGGCCCAGAGAGGAGAAGGGACTTGTCCTGGTGTAGTGGAGGCTGTGGTGTGCCACCCTGAACCCCCCAACCCCCTTCATTCTCCCACAGCTGCTGACTGCTGGAGGCTGAGGCTCTCTCTAGGAATTGCCCGAAGCTCACACTCCCTCTCTAGGGACAGCTGTGACCAGTGACTGATTAATGTCTGGTACAGAGGCCTGGCTCCTTCATCTTCATTTCAGAAAACTATAAAGGGCCATCCCAGCTCAAGTAGTCCCCGTGGGATGGGCGGCAGCTTCTGTGGTATCTGTATCACAGCCCAGCTTCTCCTCCTGCCCAGTCCTGCCTCCCTAGCCCCTAACCTCCCAATAAACCCTGGGCACATAAATCTCCAACTCAGAGTTTGTTTCAGGGAACCTCAGCCAGAGGCAGATAGGCTGTGAAGTTAACTTCCCGTACTTCAAACCAGGTACGTTAGTGAAGTGAATAATGAAGATCAGACCCAAGGCGGCGGGGCTGTGAGCAAGGGTTACTCATCCCTTTTGGAATGCAGCCTGGGACAGGACCTGCGACCTGGTCCTTCCTGTTCTAACAAAGACCTGGGCACAGCGGAGCTGCTTAAGATGAACCTTGGCACCAAACCCACCCCCCAGGCACTTATAATGACACAGCTGCCATGCCTCCGGGAATGGGAAATCTGAAACTAGATCCAGTGAAAAAAACACCTGATCTAGAGACGTGGAAGAGACTAGTGTGGGAGCTAATGGAACCTTTCCTTGAGGTTAAGTGAGTGGAAAAGATGGAAAACAGCCCCCCGTGGCGGGGGTGGGGGAAGAGGAGTGCCAGGAAATCAAATCACTGGCCTCAACCCAGACTCTGAAGTTGGGAATGCTGTTACCATGGCAACCATGATATCTTCCCAGCACCCAGCCCCGAATGGGGGCGGAACCAGTCCACAGATGAGGAAACTAAGAGGGTCCCTTTCCAGGTCAGAAAGCGAAGCAAGACCTCTGTCTCCTGCCACGTCCTTGTCTCGGGCCCAGCTCCCTCTGCATTACCACCTCCACATACTCACAGAGAATTGGGGCAATACTCGGGCTGGGGAAGGCGACGACCCTGGGCCAGGAAGTTAGTGAGGTCAAAAGGGTCGATGTGGGGATACGGTGGAGCGCCCCGCGTCAGCAGCTCCCATAGCAGCACGCCGAACGACCACTGTGGGAAGGGAAAAGTAAGGGGACTCAATTCTCACCCACAACTTGGGGGTAGGTGGAGCCCCTAGGTCTTCTACATCCCAGAGCCCTCTAGCTGGATGTGGGGGGCCCCACCCCCCAATCAGAGCCTATTCCTCCCTCCCTCACAAGCATCTTTACTGTCTCCTCCCACCACCTGAGTGTGTCCAGAGTTGGGGCTGGGCAAGGCCTAGAGTTTCTGTGAGGAGCCAGTGAGTTCACAGCCTCCTCCTGTCCAAGAGGTGAGCACATGGGCAGGAGGGCTGCCCAGCTTGGAGATTCCCCGGGCTCAGATCGCCATCTGAAGCTGAGTGGGCAAAGCCGAGTGTTCTCCCAGGACACTGAGGCCCGGCGGACTCTGGGCCAGCTGGAGCCTCACCACATCAGACTTGGTGGTGAATTTGTAGGTCTGCAGGCTCTCCAGTGCCATCCATTTGACAGGTAGACGAGCGTGGCGTTGCTGTTGAACACTGTAGTATTCCTTGTCCAAGATGCCCCGGGCCATGCCAAAGTCAGCCACCTTGACTGTGAATGACTCATCTAGCCTGGGAGAGGGGAATCACACTCAGGACTGGCCCCCACCAGGCCCTGAACCCACCTGTTCCAGGTCTTCACAGGCTTTCAGAGCCACAGAGTCTAACCTAAGCCTGCACTGGGCAGATAGGAAAACTGAGGGCCAGCTCGGGCAGGACATGCCCAGGACGGAGGCGCCTTTCGGACAGCTCTAGTCCCTGGTTCCCTGACCCCTTGCTTCCCCCTAACTGCTCCAGTCTCTCACATGCAGTTCCGAGCAGCCAGGTCCCTGTGCACAAACTTCTGCTCTGCCAGGTACTCCATGCCGCGGGCTACCTGCAGGCCAAAGCTGATGAGGTCCTTCACCGTGGGGTTCTGGGGGCACAGATGGGTCAGTAGGCAAGGGCAAAGCAGCTCCACCCCCAGCTGCTGCCCAAGCCCCCCGAGCCAGGGCCAGCTGAGCACCAACCCGCTGGGGTGAGCGGATGAACTGGAGCAGGTCTCCGTGGCGCATATAGGGCAGCAGCACGCGGGGCAGCCCTTCAGGTGGCAGCACGATGCCAATGAGAGCCAGCACGTTTGGGTGATGCAGACCCCGCATGATCAGCCCCTCGCGCAGGAAGGCCTCCACCTCCTGCATCTCCGTGATGCCTGCAGAGCAGTGTCAGTCAGGACCGTTAGAAGGGTCAGGTGGGGAAATAGAGAAGAGTCTCCTGCTCAGGGTCACTCAGCGATGTGGTAGCACGGCAGGGATGAGGACCCGCCCAGCCTCTGTCCCACTTACGACTCAGCGACTTAATGGCACAGTGGATTTGATTCTGGGCTTCGTCTGTGTATTCTCCATGGTAGACAACTCCAAAATGGCCTGACGAGAGGAGATGGTGAGAGGGACCCCACTGCCAGGTGCTCAGACCACGCCCTCTCACTGGCAAGCCGACCTCAGAGCACCAACTGGCAAATCTGACATTAACAACAAGCAGTAGCGGCCTGATGGTAGAGCGCCCTCCCAGGCCCACTTCATCTGTACCAGAACCCGCGGAAGACAGAACTAATTCCTATTTCATAGGTGAGAAACTGGAGGCTCAGAGAGCTTATGTGATCTGCCCAAAGGTCACACAGGTTGGTTAGAAGGCCAGAGCAGAGTCCTGTCCAGCAGTCTCATGTCACCTCAGGACTCCATATCTGCCCCAGCCCCTCCTGGTCTGGCACCCACACCTTTGCCAATGACTCGGTCACTGTGGGTGACCACTCGCTCATGGGGAATCAGTACATCCTTGACCTCGGCCAGGAGCGTCGAGTCCAGGACCCCCAGCTGGATGGACTCTGTCTGTAGCAGTGGGACACAGGACCCATTCCCGCTGTCCGAACAGGAGGCTCTGTGGACACCAGTGGTGGAAACCAGACCATCTACGGCAGGGGCTGCTGTGGAGGAGAGGGAGTAAGGGGCTTGTGGAGCAGAGGGTATGGCCCCAGCTTCTAGTGCCTCTATCATCTCACCAAGGCCATTTCTGTAGTCTGAGCCAGAGCGGAACATAGGAAGAGCCATGGCTCCAGTGGTTTGGTCCAAGGGTGCTGGGTCATCCAGTCTTGGAGAAAGGACTGTGGAAAGACAGTCCCTGGTGGCTAGCCTCTCCAAACTGCTAAAAGCTGACCCCTACCCAGGAGCTGTGAGCAGACCCCCAAGGCCTGGGCAGAAAGAGGATATAGGAACTTGGAGATGCCCCTGTTTGGGGGTAAGGGCTGAGTCAGGGTGGGAGTGGAGAGCTCACCTAGCTGTCTCCTCCGCCAGTAGTTGAAGACCAGTGCAGTGGCCAATATAGTCACAAGCAGGAGGAGGGCCAGCAAGACACCCAAGAGTGTCCTCTGTGAGACCCCCTCTGAGCCTGAACGCACTACTCTGCCCAGGATGTGACAGTCACCATCCACGCAGACCTGGGGGCAAGTGACAACTCAGGCCCAGCTTGCAGGCCTTGGCCCATGTCTCTTATAAAAGGCCCGCTGAGCTGCCTACCTGAAGTGGGGCACCATTCTTGCCCAGTTGCAGGGAGAGGGGCAGGGGGCAGATGACCACATCACCCCGAAGCTCATGATCACAGCTCTTATTACCCACGGTCACGTTCACGTCCACACAGTCAGCCACAGCTCCTAGCCCGATATACTGCAGAGACAGTCAGGAGGCCTGGCCAGTGCCCACATCTCCCTGGGGCAGGCTGCAGCCCTAACCCTCCATCTCTCCGCCCTCCATCCCCCACACTTACCTCGAACTTAATGGCATGCTCCTCAGGCTTCAGTGGGGCCAGGTCGGTGCTGGGTGGACGGGGTGGGGGCAGGAAGCGAAAGCTGGGCAGTGTGAAGCCAGCAGCCCCATCCCCCTGGGCACTCAGGTTCCCTGTCACCCACCCCTGGGGGCCTCGGACCACGTACTCAGGCAGGCGGCACCAATGCTTCTCCGGGAGCTTCCCCTCACACTGCTGGAGCCCATGCAAGAGTAGTTAGCCAGGCACCCCCTATGGCCATCCTAGTCTCCTTGGCCCAACATGGTAGGGCTGGAACTCAGGGGACTGGTCTGGCCTCCTCCCTCCTGCCCACTCACCCTGTTTGCTGCCGGCCTATGCCCATCATGGAATGACAGCTCGAGGTGCCACACTGAAGTGAGATGTTGGCCATGGATGGTGATATGGGAGCCACTGTGGAGGAGAGCAGGGTGGTAGGCTTGGGGTATTCTCCGAGGCTGGCTCTCTCATTCCTAGGAGACCAGAGTGGGCAAGGAGGTAGCACTTACGTGTAGCCACAGTTGGGGCTGATGCCCAGCACAATGGGGTCTTCCCGGTAGTCAAAGGTCCAGGAGCCAGGCACCTGGGCACCCCCTACCTGCAGGCGAATGGGAACACTGGCCGTAGCAGCACTGGGAGGTGTGGTACATAAAAGCTGCCCCTCACTGATGCTGCGGAACAGGGAGACTGGGCTCAGTGTCTTCCTCCCCCAGGGGTCTGCCGATCCCTCCCAGTTCCTTTCCCCACCTGCCCATACTCTATGGGTCTAAAGACAGGGCGGTCCCAGGAAGACCTCCAAGAAGGTAGAGAGGGAACAGGTTTCCTATAGCCTTAGCTGGAGCCAATGAACTCTGAGATGGGCTCTCTTGTCATCCCCAACCATCTGTGGACTGGAGGTGGCAATAGACCCTTCTTCCTGAACCTGGCCATGTGACTGAGTCCTCCCTCTGCTCTGACAGGGATCCAAGCCCCTCCCGGTAAGGGGTAAGGGCTCCCCTGGGAGCCCTATGGCCACCGATCCCCTCACCTGCCGGCACTTACCTTTCCAGTAGGCACTCAGTCCCATTGACCAGCACAGCCCGGCTAGTGCCTACAGACAGGCCGTGGCCTTTAAGGGTGAGGCGGGTGCCCCCTGCCCGTGGGCCAAAGAGGGGTTGTATGTCCTTTAGCACTGGTTCCTAAGAGGGTATGGAGGTGGCTTAGCTTGGTGAAGAAGACCCTCCACTCCAAGCCCTTCCCTGCCCATATTGTCCAGCTGGCCAAAGGCACAGACAAGACAAGGTGGCCTCACCATGAAAGAGAAGCCTTGTCTCGTGGAGGTGCCATATACCCTGAAGTGCTTGCCTGGTGGCATGTTGGTCACGGTGAGGCTGATGTTAGCAGGCCCGGATGCCTGTGTGCCCAAGGGTTCCAGTTCACACTCAAACTCCTCTACAAAGTCCTTCTGGGACACTGGGCTAGAGCATCGGGGAACCCAGGGTCAGCCAGGGGTCACACAGGCCTGGTTGCATGCCCACCACAAAGTCTCCTCTGAGCCTGGGAATCGCCTCTCCACCCATGCCTTCCTCCAGTGCAGGCAGGATCTGGTCCATGAACCAATAGGGCATAGCCAGAGTGACTGCAACTTGCCTCATACCTCCTGGCCCCCAATAAGCAGAGGATAGGATATCACAGAGAAGGGACTGCTTTGCTCCATCAGGAAGGGCAGGGACCTATTTTACCTGAAGTTTGAGCTGTCCTTGGGCAGCAGTCGGCAGGGACTTTGGCCCACGGTGACCTGATGGGTTTTCTCAGGCACCAGACCGGTAGGGTGCAGGTAGAAGTTGGAGCCACACAGGGTCAGCCTCGTGCTGCCTCTTAGGGGTCCACTGTGGGGATAGAACTGGAAAGGGAGCAGATAGCCTGAGTCCTTTTGTGGGCCAGGCCTCTCAGTTGTCTGTTTCCCCCAAACTTTTCTGCTGTACCCCTTGCCTTCCCCATACTCCAGTCATTGTAGGTCACTTGCTAGTCTTAAGTACTTTTCTGCCTTCACATCTTTGCATGCACTCTCCTCTGCCAAGAATACCCTCCTCGTAGCTATTAAGGACATCCCAATCCTGAGGAAGATTATGGTCAAGACCTGCTGACCCCCACCATAGGCCCAGCTCGTCCCACCCTTACCTGTGCCCTGCCAGGCAAGCCATACCTCAGTAATCTCAGGTGGGCAATGGTCCTGTTGCCAGGAGCCAGGACACTCCTTCTGCCGGCCACACATGCCCCCACACCAGCCACAACCCATGAAACGCTGTGCTCGCAGACAACGCCCACAGGTGAGGAAGTGGCGGCAGCCAGGGCCCCGGATAGGTACCTTGAAGACCTTAGAGTGGCAGAAAGATGGCTCAGGGTGGCTGGAGGGGGTTGGGTGGCCTAGGCCCCATAGGATCCCCTGGTCTCACTGTAGATCAGGGTGGTGAGACCTGTGTGTCAATACCTCCCTGGATTGGATGGGGAGCTGTGCCTGACCCTGCCTACCTTACCTGGTCTCCAGAGGCAAAGAGCAGGTGGTCCCCAAGGCGGCTGACATCCCGTCTGATGGGCTGCCCATTACTGCCCAGTGAGAAGTTGGACACATACAGCAAGTAGTTGAGAGACCTGGCCAGCTCCACCTGGGACAAGTCAGCTATGAGCAAACTGAGGATGGGGATGGGGACCTCGGGACGAGGGGCTGTGGAGATGAGGGACCCACCTGTAGGATGCGCCCATCCGTCGTGCCCATGTGGGCCACTGTGATATTGTCGAGGCGTGTCACGTACAGCGCAGTGACCTGCACTGGTCCTAACAGCCCGTTGAATAGGTCCACACGTGACAGGCTGCTGCTGACCAGCAGAGGGAAGTGACGGCAGCTGGTGTTGGGGTTGGGAGTCACCAGCCCAGGCTAGGGAAGGTCAGGGAAGGAATGAGGGCTCATCCCCACACACTGCCCCTCTGGGGCGTCTATCAGTGACCACAACAGCCCAAATTCCCACCCCTCACCTGACCTGCCTGGAGAAGACCCCAGGCCTGCCTGTTACTACACCGCGCTCCATGGGGTGCCCAGAGGTTGCCAGCCCAAGCTGAAAGGCCAGCTCGCCCTACACTTTGCCCTACCTACCCTTTCATGTCCCATCGGGGAATGAGATACTGAGTCTTACAGACCCAGCCCCATTCTGTCTCACAACCACTCTGTAGAGTGGGTGCTCTCACCACCCCCATTTTACAGATAAGGAAACAGGCTCAGAGAGGTTGGGTCACTTGTCAAAGGCCTTAAAGCCCTTCAGGAAGAGGAGCCAGGTTGGAAGTCTGAGTTCCTCACCAGAGTCCTCTCTTGCCCCCTGCTGGTTCTGCTCTGCACTTCAGCAAGCCCTGTCGCCTCTTAGGGCTTCAATGTCCCCACCCACCCAAGGGGGCTGAACTCTTAGGTTAATTGGCAGGCATAGGGTTGGTAACATGGTCCTTCCCTGAGATTCCAAAGGTCTTCCCACACCTCCAGCTGCTACCTGTTGCTCCTTCAGGGTACAAAAGGGATAAACCAAAGCCTGAAGGCCTGGCTGCCAAACTAGGCCCCAGGGGTGGGGAGATACTAACCTCTCCCCTGCTCTTAAGGAGGCTGTTTTGGGGGCTGCACTCAGTGCTCCAAGGCAGGGCTGTGGAAGCTCCTGGGAAATCAGGAAGCCAGAGGGAAGCCAGAGTGTGAATGCAAGGTATCGGAGCTGTGTGAAAAACGCAGGCAGGCCTCAGTAGCCCTAGTTGCTTGGGACCATCCCTCACTAGCTCTGAGGGCATTCCTCAAGGCTGGAGCCTCTGAGTGCCCCATCAGACCAAGTATGAGTAACCCTGTCATCAGATATCAGCACTGATCAGGGGCCCTAGGGGCAAAAGCAGGTGCAGAGCTGGGCCCAGAAACCCCCCATGCTCTGGGTCTGTAGCCTGGGTGGGTGGGGACTGGGACTCTGTCCTCACTTGAGAACAGAAAGGGGCCTGGTACTAGCAGGAAGCCAGTCAGGTGTTTTCAGTGTGACTCAAGGACAGGTGGGGCCAAGGCGGGTAAAGAGGCCCTACTCCAGTCAGGGCCACACCCCTCTTGCTTGCCTCTGGGTTCCCAGGCTTGTCTAAGGGCCTGTGACTCCTGAAAACACTCAAGTGTCCAATGTCCCACAGAGGAGGGTGACTGCCCTAGACTCAAACTCTTGGATGTCAGATAGAAGCTCTGAGCCCCTCAGGCTTCCTGAGGCCGCCACAGTGAGCACACAGTAGGTGCTGCTCTGGAGGCTGCGTGCCCAGTTACTGGACAAACACAGTACAAGCTGTTTCACACTCCTTGCAGGGGCAAGGCCGGCTTCTGGGCAGGGACTGAGATTAGTCCTCCTAGAGCCTGGCACTGCCAAGCTATGCTGGATGCCTTCTGGCCCACTGACAACTAGCCAAGTTGGGGAGAGGTTCTGATGCCCTAGAGGGAAGAAGAGGGCAGGCAGGGCTCCCCAGCCCAGATAAGAGAGCCCCAGCCCCAAGGCCTCCAACCTAGCTGGACTCAGCTGAGGGAGGGAGGAGGAAGATCCCCCCCACTCCTCCTTGTGCCATCAATAGGAGCTGGAAAGGAGTTGGTGGTAAATATCACAGCAGGGCCAGGGCCACAGAGCAGCCAAACACTCTGAGAGCAGTGACTATGGGTCACTTCACTGAAAGACCACTCGTCCAGTGCCATTTACCCCATTTCCTTGGTTTTAATCTCTTATAATCTAGGCTAGGATTGTTTCAGTGGCTTTAAGGAATCAGTTTTGGTTTTGTCCTCAACATTTTAAGAAATATCCTTTTTGTCTCTGCGCCAGCTCCCTGACACCATGGCTGGAAAGAACCAGGGTAGGGTCTGCTGGAAGGAGCCCACAGTTCAGCATGGGCTGGGAGACCTCCTGTCTGGGGCAGGGCCCCCCAGACTGGAAAAAAGTCTGGGACTCCTGTGTGGTGAACCAGTTGCAGCCAGCCCCACCTAAGCCTTTACTCATCCCCAGATGTTTACAGTTGCTTGCACAACACTGGGGTGAGCCTTCTGGAATCTACTAGAGCCAAGTTGCCTTCCCACCATGTCGTGGGGCCTCCCGCAATCACCCCACAAAGAACAATCAGGAGTGAGTGTGTCCGTGAAACCCAAGCCATGCAGGTTCCCTGATAAGTCCCCAAACTTTTCAGACCCTAGAACAGAGGTAGGGGACATTCTCGGACAACTCCTGCCCCACCCTCTTTGGAAAAGAGCAAAACAAGTGCCCCCACAGGGAAAGTGAAACTGTACTGGTGAGCAGTCTGAGTCTGTGAATCTGTGAGTATCTGCCTATGTGTGGAGGGTTGTTTTGCTGTGCGTCCCTGAGGGTATGTGTGGTGGGCACATAGGAGGGGATGCCCATACTTCTTCCCAGACTTTGGCAGTGTGTCTGGCAGAGAGACAGCTGTGCTGTAATCTAGTAATAACCAGGGAAACTGCCTAAAACATCAGAGGCCATGATAGGTGAGAGGGTGAGAGAGCAACACAGGGGCTAGCCAGCCTGGCTGGAAGATGAGCCTCCAGTGTGGCCTTTGCTTGGCTCATTCCTTCACACCACCCCAGCACTACGGAACTGGGTGAAAAAGAAAACTTCTCCCTTCCTGCCCTGCCGGCTCCCAGACCCTCTCACTGCTGCAAGGGAACAGCCTGGATTCAGCCATGTGCACAGGTCAGGGCCCCTTCTTTCTGCTCACCAGGTTGGGGCACAAACTGGGCGACTGGAAGAAGTCGAGGCCTCGCCGGAGGCCAGGGTGGATGGGAGGCTCACAACAGAGGTCCACACCCTGCTCGATGAGAGTGTCCAGCAGGTCGATGGGGAAGGCACAGACAACAGAGTTGGGACCCACACCGGGGCTGCTGTCTCTGCTAGCCGTGAAGACCCCAAATAGTACTTCCTGGCCCTCGGCGATGCTCAGCTCAGCGGCCAGTCGGCTACCCACCGGAGCAGTGTGGGCTGCCTGCAGAACCGGGTACGGTTGCCCGCCCTCAGAGGCACCGCGTCGCCGGCGTTTAGGTGCAAAACGGCAGTCGAGGACCAGCTCGCGGTAGTGGCCCAGGTCAGTGTCAATGGCGCTGAGCCGGGCCAGGCGTGTGTGTAAGGCGCCTGGAGGGGCTGCCACACTGGCTGGCTGCACTGTCAGGAAATAGACGAAGTCTCCTGCGTGGAAGCTGTACACGTATTCAATGCGGTAGGAAGCGAGGTGCGCGGGCAACACTGACAGCGCTGCAAAGTCTGGTGCGAATCCTGAATCATCGGCCTTGAGGCGCCGGATGGACACTGAGCGTGGGCTGAAGCTCGCTGCCACTTCCGCATCCAGTGAGGATGCCACGTAGAAGTAGGAGGCATGGCCCTGCTCAACCACGCTCACGAGGGTGCCCAGAGGGCTGGCCACACAGTCGGGACAGTGCTCAGGCCGGTTGTGGTGGGCGGAGAAGAGGCAGACCGGTGGCGCCAGGTGCAGAGTGGTCCCGTCCGGCTCTAGCTCATGCAGGAAGCAGCGGCCGTGCAGGCTCGAGCCGCAGCTGACCAGTGCAGGCAGTGCCGGCTCCAACACCAGCACCTTTGTATCTGTGTCCCCCGGTGGGCCGTGGGGGTCCGGGCCACAGGCTGCACACGTCTGGCAGCCAGGGTCCCCAGCAGGGCCTGTGGCCAGGCTCTCCACAGGCTTCAGGCCAGGCCCAAGCACATGCAGGCGATTGCGTGTGGCCACAAACACCGCACTTCCGTCCACGCGGTCCTCGTAGGTTGCCAGGGCCTGTACAGGCCCGCCGACCGAGAAGCTGGGCACCACGTACTCCACGTCAAAGTCGCGGGAGGCAGCGTAGGGGGTGCGCGGGCACTGCCAGGATCCTCCCGTCGCAGGGACAGCCGGGCGCAGCCGCAACAGCAACAGCAGCAACAACAGGGACGGCTGCGAGGGCGGCAGGAGTAGCTCCATTGAGGCCCAGATGGGGCCTCGTGGGGATTCCCGCAGGCCGGGGCCTGGCTGTGAGCAGACTTGAGGGCTGGAACCGGCGTCCAGCACCTGTCCTGAGAGGCCTCCGGCAGCGGACTTCTGTGATGTCTACCCTCCTCCCCTGCCCTCGGGTCTGAGCTCCTGGCACGAGCGGACACACACAGCGGCAGGAACTAGAGAGTCCGTCTCACCTGACGCCCCCGCTGCCGCTCCTAGCTGGCTCTTAGAGTGAAGTCGCCGAGAGGGTGGAGGGCGGGAGGGAAGCAGGCAGCGGGGCCAGGGTGTGGGGCGGGGCCAGGGTGTGGGGGCGGGGCCAGGGTGTGGGGGCGGGGCCTGTTGGAGGTCTGTCCCGGCCCAGCCGCTCCACCCATCGGACTGTCCAGGCCCTCCGAAGCCTGGATCCTACTCCTTCTCCTGAGCCTCGGGGGTGGGTGTGCGTGGAGTAGCCTGGAGAGAGGTAAATAGGCCTGAGCTCTCCCATCTAGGCCCCCACGAAGCACTGAGCCGAGATGAGGAAGGGGCGGGGGCCGCCCCAGTGCCAGTGACCTGTGGAGGACTACCTGGCTCATTTCTTCTCCTGGCGCCAGTTTACAGCAACACCTTCAGACGCTGGTTCCCAGGCAGGGCCTTGGGGACCCACCATGTGGGGAACAGAGATCAGGAATGTGTGGGAGACCAGAGGAGAGCTGTGAAGGGACCCCAGGAGTGGCGCCACCCTCTGTGGGCAGGCGCCGGCCATCCTTCCGTGGGCTTGTTCTGGACTGTCAGCAACAGGATGGTGTCAGGAAGGTGCATTGTACCTTGCCTGCCAGGATGGTAGGGGTTATAAGATGGGGCCAGTCCTGCTGGCTGGACAGTAGCGTCACAGGAGAGGCAGCTTATGTGGAGGCCCAACCCTAGCTCTGGACTCTGCATCACTGCCTCTTATGTGGAAGCTATAGGATGGGAACAAGAAAACACAAAGAAGGTCTTCCTTTTTGAGTCTACTCCAGCAGCCCCCTGAAATTGGGGATGCATGGGCACCTCTAACCAGCTCTGTAAGCCTGGCTGGGTCTCAAGTGTTTCCATCTCTGAAATGAGGATATAGTTCTGGCTAGGTGGTTCCCCAGAGCTCTCTCCTAGGCTGGGATGTGTGTGAGGGAGGGGAGGGGAGGTAACCTAGGTCTATTCTTGCCATCTGTCAACAGGACCTCAGCAGCTTCCCCTTGGTAACTGGTGTAGACATAAAAGGGGCCACATACTAAACCTGACAA
Organism: Rhinolophus hipposideros; assembly: GCF_964194185.1. NCBI lineage: Eukaryota > Metazoa > Chordata > Mammalia > Chiroptera > Rhinolophidae > Rhinolophus > Rhinolophus hipposideros. The sequence continues at coordinate 61,790,557 of NC_138060.1, forward strand.
GTTCAGGGGAGCCAGGATGGTGGGCCTTACAAACTCAGAGACTGGAAGTAACCACATAGGATGGTCTGAACCTAAAAATTCCTAACTAAAAGAGGGTCATAGTGGGTAGTCACGTCCTAGGCCTGAAGCTTCCTTGACAAACGTCAACCTTTACCTTAAGTGAGTCTGCTTATTGTCTTTGTGCATCTAAGATAACAAACTTTTGAAACGTCAGAGTAATTTTCTTTTCCAGACCCCCTCAAAGGCACAACTGCCAGCACAAGAGCACCAGACTACCAAAGCAAAAAACCACAGAACCCCTCATTGTTATCTTATTACCCACATACCATTTCTGTGCTGTAAAGGTTAATTATTAACTACCCTGTACCCACCAATGTAAAAGAAGTATGTGTCGCTCCATTTTACTTTTTATCTAATCCTAGAGATCTCCCTGCTTGGCATTCTCCTGCCCCCTTAATCTACCACCAATGAATTTCATGTAACCTTATGTCTCCTCCTTTGATTCTAATGTGTAAAATAAGCTGCAAAACTGACATTCTCTGGAGCATTTTCTCAATCTGTTGAGATTTTGCTTCCTGGCAATTGTCACTTTGGCTCAGATAAACTCAAAAAAATTCTCTACAGGTTTGGACGTTTCTTATGTCAACAATTCCCCCCTAATACTGGAGAGGGGCCCTGGGGGACATCCTCAACCTGACAGCCCCCTCAGCTAAGTATGCCTGGACCCTGGAGGGAGGGGAAGCTTCACAGGATGGCCTTGGGCTGAAGTGTGAGGGACCTGTGAACCATGGGTCCCAGGGCTTTGGAGGGTAAGAGGGCAAGAGGAGCCCTTAGCCCAACAGGATTCAGCCTGGCCCTGGGAGTTGTATCTCCTTTACTCCCTCACCCCACCCATACTCCTTGTTCTACTTCCAGGAGCACCTTTTCCCTTTCTGCTCTTGAAGCTTAGGCGGCACCTCCTCCAGGAAGCCTTTCTGATCCAAGAGGTGCCAGGTTCATTTTGTGGGTCTCACAGACCCTGTTGTACACCCACTCCAGTACAATTTACTCTGGATACCCGACTCCCTGCTTCTCCCATTCCTACTGCTGGATGTCCTCCCCCTCCAGGCTGAGCACCTGGTGACAGAGAGGAAAGAGCATCAGCAGGGGCCTCACCCAGTGCTGGGAGGATAAGGTGCCTGAGGTAACATAAAAGGCACTCCCTTCTCTAACCAGAATTGGCCCGGAAATGAATAAACACGCATGGAAAATCATGGCATGATTCCCGAGTTCCAGTCAACATGTCTAAAGATAGTCATGTAGGGCAAAACCAAAATGGAACATTCCCTGCCTGGGGGAGAGATATGGGTTCTTGTGACCTCTATCCCACCTCCAGACACTCAGAGAGACTTCGGGGCCCTACTTAGTCACCCAGTCCACTCGTTTAGGGAGGGGGTGGGGGTGCTGCAGTCAACAGTTGGTTCTCTGCTGCCACCGTGTGGCCAAGCTGTTGTCTGCCTCCAGGCCCGTGTCCGCTGCAGGCAGCCTTGGTCATTGACAGCAGGTGTCCACAGGAGCACCTTCCCGGTCCCCCCTCTGCTCACTCTGCAGGAGGGGAGAAGGGAAGCCATGTGGAGGAAGTCAATGAATGGGACTTTGCAGAGCCAAGTAAAAGTGCTCCCCCAAGGTGAATTCACAAAGCGTGGCCCATATTTGGCTTATGAGCTACCCAACTGCCCTGGCATCTGTCACCTTGAAGGAGTGCTGGCCACTTTGCTTCCTTGGCGTTCTCACTCCCCTCTGAATGATACTCCAGAGAACCAGTGCTAGCTTCTTTCTCCACCCAAAATATCACATTAGTGGCAGCAGGGGGATCTGACCCCATGGCTCTACAGCTTTAGAACAGTCAATGGTTCCCCACTGCCAGACTTTTACCAGGAACTCAAGAACCCTAGGCCTTGAAGACTCCTCCAGTTTCACTGTAAACCAGTCATACCAGGTCCTTCCGTTTGCATGTGCTTGTTCCTCCACAAGGAACACCTTCCCTGTCTGTTATTCCTTCCTTGATCTCTAGATAAACCCCACCCTCCCTGATGCCCACTGTCCTAGATACATAATCATCTAACTGTGATCACTCCTTCTCACTCCCGCCCTGATGAGGTGCTGAACTGCAGAGAAGCTGAGAGCCCTACAGGTATCAGGACAGCCAATAGGGGCATCTCGGGGCCACGCATTGACCAGAACAGCAGTAGCAGTCAGGAAAAGCTGGCCTGACATCACCCTGTCCCAGAGGCAGTGGTTTGGTGCCTTGGCCAGAAGCAAGGGGGACAGAAGCAAGAAAAAGGCAGAAAAGAGACCCAGGGCATGTGTGCAGGGGTGCGCAGCACCCACTAAGCCTGTGGCTCCGAAGGCCAGAATGGTGGGTCTTTGGGTCTAGGCAGGTGACCTGCAGCCATACCCATTCTACTGTGATCCGGGGGGAGTGGGGGCAAGGGTAGGGGCTATGCCAACATTTCCTGGGACAGTAATTAGAACCATTCCAGTGTACCCTTGGCCCATGCCATCCACATGGACACATTCTTCAACCTAGGTTGGTTTTAGTGGCAGAGTATCTTGGCCTACCTAGCTCTGAGAGACTGCATAAGAGTGATTCAATCTACAATCTGAAGACCATATTCAGTGGACACTTTTCTCCCATAAACATTCCCTAAGTCTTTCACTCCTTCAGCCATTGAGATTGTGGCAGAACTTGGAACCCTAGCAGCAAGGTAGAGGCTTTCTGCACTGTGCCTTGGGCTCTGCCCAAAGACGGAGAGTGAATGGGCCTCACTGCCCCTCACTGATGAGCCTCCTGTGATCACCTGGTGACCTACATAGGCTGGGCCATGCCAGGAAACGGTGCCTGAAGAGAGCCTAGTGTACCTAGTGGCATCAGCCCTTCTCAGGACAGGATCCACTCCTGCCCTAGAGGTCAGCTGGGTCTTCTCTCAGGCCCTGCAGCTCATTCCTGGGGGCCATTCCAAGGAATGCACTAGCCAGAGGTAGGGGAGCTGCGATGGATAGTCCTTCATGAGAAGGCCCAAGCTGGGACAATTTCCCCAAAGGCCTACAGCTACAGGACGGCTGGACTGAATTTGTGCTGAACACTGTACCACGTCACCAAGGGCTCCCACCTATACCAGGGCTCAGATGCTCCCCACCTGACTGTCCCCATCTTACTCAGCTCAGCCTCTGCTGAACTACAGCAGCCCATTAAGCAGAGCCAAAGCCAGGGCTTCCAGAGTGGTTGGGTGGTCTTTCGGGGCACACAGCTGGGGGCCCCACCCAGGGGTGAGAGGGGCAGGCTCAGGCTGAGTACGGGGGCAAGGCCAGTGGGGTGCTAGAGAACCCTTTACACGTGGCAGGGCTTCAGATGAATGCAAACAGCCTCAGCCTAGGGTCCGACTCTGAGCTTGTGTGGCCTGCTGCTCTGCAAGGAGAGGGGTGCAAGTGTGCATGTACCCTGTGGATGGAAAAGCATGGCAGAGGCTAGGGAGGAAGATCCGCTGTCTGGATGTGAGTGGGGGAGCAAAGGAACCAGTGACAAGGCCTGACAAGTGTCTTCCCCAAAGCACTTTAATGCACGCACCAACCCACAGTCCCTGCCTGCTGCCTGGGCAAGAGAGGCCAGCCCCGCCTGGAGGCTCCCATGACCCGGTGGGCTTAGGAGGACTGAGCCCACACACATTCCCATCAGTAGGTGAGGGGTGTCAGGATGAAGAGGCGGTCTTCTTCCTTGCTGATCCAGCGCATCAGCTTATGAATGGCACTGACAGCTGATGCCTTGGTTCCCAGGGGGCTGTAGCACATGTAGAGCTCAAAGGCACCTGTCACCTGGAGGAGGGGATACAGGGTGGTCATCCAAGTTAGATACCCCTCATGGCCCCTGCCTGGGACCCCCATGAAGCCCATCCCATCCCAGGGCTACCTTACCCAGGCCAGGAGGTTCTCGTTGGGGCCTGTGTAGTAGATAGTCGAGAGTGGGCGGGAGGCATTGTGTGCTCGGCTGTGCAGGTACTGGTAGAGGCCCAGCAACCGCTCCTGTTCCTCTTCACTGGTGTACGGGGCCTCAATCTCAGGGCTGGAGACAGAGGAGTGGGTTTGCAAAGGAATGACTTACATTGTATACTCTGCAGATCTAGAAACACCTGTTCCTAGCCAGGGAGACTGCCATGTGTCTTACCCTCCATATGCTCCCCCGGGATAGGGCACTGTGTCCCAAGGGAGAAGACTCCCAGGACAGGGCTAGGCCCTCTCAGACTGGAGCTCCATTCTACTCCCCCCACCCCGAGTTCACGGCATCTTTGGTGATCCTCCCTTGGACAAGCCAGTTTGAGTTCAGGTTTCCAAGACAGGGGGACAGGTCTAAAGGGGAAGAAAGGTGAGCTGGGAACTCTCTGGACCCAAAAGGGGTAAAGAGAGGATAGAAGCTGTGACATCTGGCCCCAGTCCTCTGCTGGAGGAGGCAGTGGAGGAGTTCTGCATCCTGGACTGGACCAAACTGACCCCTAAGGCAAAGTTGCTCCAGGGCAAGGGAGGGACCCAGGAGACCTCTGTACCAGCTTTCTTCCCTAAGTGTCTTGGACATTTCCAAACCATCTGGGTAACGGAGTAGAGAGGTGTATGCCCGTGGAGAGTAGGGTGATAGGGAGTCTGGGTTCCTGTGTCAGAGGAACACAGACCCAGGACATCTGTCCATTCCCAGAGGGGTCGTCAGTTTCAGAACTGCATCAGGGCTCAGGCCCAACCAGCCTTCCCCCATGCCCCTGTCTCCCTCAAACACTGTCCCCCAGGCCCTCCCTCACCTGGTAAAGAGTCCTGAGCTCTTTGACTTATAGAGAAAGTGGCGCAGGTCGGGGATGCCCACTTGGGCAACACTGTAGTAGGGCGTGCGCAGTGCCTCCCGCAGCGCCGCGTGGGCTCCGCGCTTCCGCAGGCGCTCCTGAAAGCGGCGGCGGCAGTCAGAGACTGCGAAGAAGTCCTCGCGGTCGGTGGAGACCAGCAGCAGGCAGAGATCGGTGTCAGGCTCCAGGTAAGAGATGTGTGCGTGGAAGAAGCCGGCTGCGTTGAACTTGGGCAGGCACACGGGCGTCCAGGCCTCGCCCTCGCGAAAGGACGACGAGGAACTGATGAGGTTGAAGAGTAGGTGCAGGTCGATGGGGTGCAGGAATTGGTCTTTGCGGCGCACGAGCGCCACCAGCTGGTTGCGCGCCAGCAGGATGGAGAAGACCAGGCTGCGCGCGCGCGCCTGCTGCAGGCTGGCACTCACGGCGTCGCGCACAGCGGACGCCAGGGGCAGGCAGCGCGCCGCCCCCATCAGGAAGCTGGGGTCTCGTGCCATGAGCTGCAGCAGGTTGTCAGTGATGCGCTCCGAGCCCGAGAGGAGGCGCCGCAGGTCGTAGTTCTGCTTCTGCTGGAAGATGTGGCTGAGCTGCGCGCCAGTAAGAAGGCTCAGGATCTGGTAGTAGATGTAGAGCAGCTCTTGCGCCAGTTCCTGGGCCGACTGCCGTGTGCGCGCCACCGCCACCAGCACCAGTGGGCTCCGGCGTACGAATACTACCTTGTAGCCATCTGAGGGTGGGGTGGGGGAGTGGAGGAGGGATGTCAGCTTCAGCCCCTCTCCGCAAAGTCCTCCCGATTGGCCTGGCCCAGTTCCCTCGGAGCCCCGCCTCCTGCGCAGATCGTCGCCTTCCACCACATCATCCTCTCCACCCTCCCTCCGGGCTCTGCACACAGTAGGGGCTTCCGGATGAGGAGGAGAAAATCGGCAGCTCACGGCCCCCTTTCCGTGAGGGCTCCTGGCCTGTCCCTGGCACTTACTTCACAGACTGGCACCAGCTGAAACGCGGGGAAGCACTTCAGAAAAACACACATTCTTGTGCGAAGTGGCAAGAGCTGGGATTCAGGACGTGGGATTTTTGGGTCACTCCCCCAGGCTTCTCACCCTCTCCAAGGGCAAAGCCCATATCAGAGCCACCTTTGGCCCTCACAACAGCCTTAGGAGGCAGTCAGTGTTGTTATCCCCTATTCAGATGAGGACCTGAGCCCAGTGAGTGGTGGGATGGCCCTAGGTCACACAGCACATCCAAGCCCTCTAGGCCCTGGGAGTCCCAAACCTGCTATGAATGAACCGTGGCCAGGGAAACCCTGTCAGCTTCCCTCTCCAGATGGCTCACCTGCATGGATGGAACGGATAGCGTTCTTGTCAGCCTCCAGGAAGGACACCAGGGCCACCATGACACCCATGGTGCTGGAAAGTGCCTCCTCTGACCCATAGCGAGAGTACACAGGCTTCCCCGCCTCACTCAGCACAAACACATGCTTCTGGTGCAGTCGCCAGGCCTCGGCAGCCTCCTCCTCATCCCCCTCGCCTGTGCCCTCCCTGGGGGACTCTGTGGCTGGTCTCCCAGCTGTCCCTAGGGGTTCTGTCCAGTCCTCAGAGCTTCCTGGCAGCATCTCCTCTTGGAGGTCTCGGGCCACGCCTGTCAGCTGGGTGCTCAGCTCACTGAAGTCTTGGCTGATCTGGCGCATGTCTGTAGGCAGCGGTGGGGGACCCCCAGCACCCTCCTTGGGATTCTCCCCAGAAGCTGCCCCATCCTCCGATTCAGTCAGGTCCTCGTAGGAACGGGCATGGACGAACATGGCACCCTCCTGCCCAGCACCTGCAGGCCAAAAGCACTGGTGCTTACTTAGAGCAGTAGCCGCTGGCAGACCACCTCACCAGCATGGTGCCTCATGGATACTCTAGCTTGACTGCCTATCCTGATGAGGCAAGTCACTCTTCCCTCCTGCTATCTGCTAGAGTCACGCCTCCCTGCACCTTACAGCCCATCAGGCTCCTCCCATCACACTGGGAATAAGACCCAAGCATCTCAGCTCTGAGGGCAGCTGGTATCTGCTTCCTCTCACTCTCATCTCACAGCCCTTGCGCATCCCAGTCACAGTGGCCTTCAAACTCCACCCAGCCACCTTAGGGCCTCTGCACCTGCTGTTCCCTCTGCCTGGAAGGCACTCCCACCCCCTCGCATGGTTCACTGTGTCACACTTCAGCTCTCAGCAAAGATGTTAGTTGCCTCCTCCCCTCACCTCGAACCCCAGGACAGCTATCACATCTTCCTCCTTGATTTCTCTTGTGGCACTTGTCCATTATTGTCCTTCTCTCTAACTCCGATGGGGTTTTCCTCCAAGGGCAGGAACCTGCTTGTTCACTGCTGTGTGCCCAGACCTCACCTATACCTGGAATACCTCCTGTGCTCAGTGAATCTCTCCCTGAGAGAAGACGCCCCGACCCTGCTCAGGCCATAGCTTCTAATCCACTCCGCTGTAATGGCCCCATTAGCCTGTGGCTCCCCCAAGGCAGGGACCATGTCAATCTTCCTATACTTTTTTTGTGTGACAACATAGTTCAACAGATATATTTTGGGTCAATTATGAGTTCGGCACCAGGCATTGGGTATACAACTGCTCTGTGGTCAAAGAGCTCACAGTCTTGTGGATGAGAGACATGGGCAATACATACATAAACAAATAAAATGACAAAATAACTAATGTTCTGTACAGAGCATGGTCAGAGCAGGCCTAACTTGTGAGGTGACATTTAAGCTGAAAGCTGAGCGGGTTTGGGGGGGATAAGGAGCCAGGCAGGTATGCTGTAGACACAGGGAACAGGAGGAGAGCCACACTGGCAGCCAGACAGCACAGGGAGTGTGGCCGAACAGGAAGTGCAGAGGAAGGCCAGAAGCAGACTGAGGGTCCCTGCAGTGGCCCTTGTACCTGAAAAATACCCAGTGGGTGGCCAAACACATGCATGAGTGAGCAGGAGGGAAAGCTTGGTTGGGAACCCTGATTGCCCTGGAGGCTGCCTGGGGCGGAACACCCTGCCCATACCTGGCTCCATTCCCTGGGCCATTCCTGGTGTGGGGCTCTCGGCTCTCTCCACACTCTGCCCATCAGAAGGAGCCAATGTGCCATCAGGGCATTCGCTGCTTTTCTTCCTTGGCATGTCAGCAGCCATCGCTTGAGCTCTCCTGTGGAACAAACGAAGGCATCATTGAGGGGAAGGGGGAAGATGCTGCTGGCTGGGGTCACTGGTATAATTAACAGTAGTAAGTAAAGGAAAACTGTCCCTCCTGGGGACCCAGCTAACTCAAACCTCTGGGGAATGAATTGAGAGTATTCCCCTCTAAAAAATGAAGTGTTGTTCTTTTTCTGATTGTAAAAGAAAGAATTCATGGTATCTATTCCTTGTAGAAAACTTGGAAAATGCAAAAAATTATAAAGAAATCATTTTCTCACCATTCAGGATCTTTCGCTGTTAACATTTTAGTGTATTTCCTTCCAGTCTTTTTAAAAAATGTGCATATGCACACATATATAATGTAAATAATTTTTTGTAAACTGATAACAGCAGCTAATACTTATTGAATGCCAAGGTAGGATGCTAAGAAGTTGATATGGATTGAGTTATCCAATCCTGCTCACAGCTCTCTGAGGCAGGTTCTCCTATCAGACTAGCTCCTATAGATGAAGGAACCGAGGCTGAGAGAATTTAAGTACTTGCCCAATGTGTCACCACAGGAAGGAAATATGGGAGCTGGGAATTGAAACAATTCTCTATTCTGGTATCTTTCGCTGCACATCCTACGGGGAACATTTCTCCATTCAAAATGGAGTTGACCAATAGTTCTTTTTGTATATTTAGGCACTTGCACAGAAAGAAGTAGGCAGGGGAAACAGGCTTGTTTTTAGGCTGGAGCCTGGCTTTTCTTGGAGTATACTTTTGTACCTTTTGAATTTGGTACCAGGGCTTGCCTTACCAATTAAAAACAACTATCAACAATTTCTATTTCCAGCCCCAATCTTTCGTGACTTTTAGAGGCACATCTACTTGATGTTTGCCCTTGGATGTCTTACAGGATCTCAAAGTTCTACGTCCAAAACTGAGTTTCTGGTCATCCCCTTAAAAGGTTGTTCCTGTCAGAGTTTTCTCCATCTCAGTGAAAGACAACTTCACCTTTTCAGTTATTCAGTGAAAACTCTTGGAGTCATTCCTTATGCTTCTCTTTTCCCTATACCTCATACACCAAACTATCAGCAAATTCTGTCAGCTGCACTTCAGAATACAGGCACTCCCAGCAAAATGTCTCTCTAGTTAACATTTTTCCCAAAGAAAGCCTCTTGGTTTTTAATACCCAACCCTGGTAGCTGGTCTTCAAGAGGTAAGCTTCAACTCCTGGTATTCATGCCTTTGTGTACTCCCCTCCCACACCGAGCCGGGCTAATCTATGTAACCAGTAGGAAAATGGGAAAATGGTAACGTGTGACTTCTGAGGCTAGGTCATAAAAGACATTGTGGCTTCTGCCTTGCTCTCTTAGCTCACTCTCTCTAAGCGGAACCATCAGCCATATTGTGAGGACAGAAGCAGCCCTACAGACAGAACCTCATGGCAAGAAGCTGACACCTGCAAAGAGCCAGTACCAAGATGCCGGTCTTGTGAATGAGTGATCTTGGCAGCAAATCGTCTCATCGCAGTCATGCCTTCTGATGACTGCAACCCCATGAGACCCCGAGCCTGAACCATCCAGCTAAGCTGCTCCCAAATTCTTGGCCCACAGAAGCTGTATGAGATGATATTTGTTGTTGTATTAAGCTGTTAAATTTGGGGATAATTTGTTATGGAGCAACAGATGACTAATACAGCAAATGTGTATTGATTCAGCTTCTGTTTATATTTTTTAAAGTGCATATTTACAGCATCAAAACTTGATCTGCATTTTTAACAAAGTAATGTGCATTTAAAGCCTTAATTACATTCCAAACAGAACTAATGGATGACCACTGACTGCAACAAAAGGGGCTTTTTTGCATCACTGTTGCAGGCACCTGAAGATGCCATGAAACTAGATCAAAGCAATAAACATTTCTTGATGATCAGGAGGGAATGTTTTAAGCATTTTATATCCTAACACTATAATTTATTGGGCATATATCATGTATATATTTCCCTGTGTTTTAGCACCATTTTAGAAATTTGGGGATTTGGGGTTGATGAGGGAAGTATTATACTTTTTCCCATTTAAAATAATGGGAAACAGACACTAAGTTAGCGATTCCAGACAGAATGTCCAACTTTTATGTAACGGATTACTGATGTTAAGTGGAAAATGTCTTTGTCAAGAATCTGACTACTTCTCATCACCTCCAACACTACCACAATGGTCCAGGCAGCCATTCTCTCTCTAGTCTGCTCACCAGTCTCCTCGCTTCTGCCCTTGCCCCTGCGCAGTCTACCCTCACATCACTCAAAGTGACCCTCTTGAAACAGAAGTCAGGCCATGTAATTCCTCTGCTCATGACTCTGTAATGGTTCCACCCCACTTAGTGAGAATGCCATGTCTTCACAGTGGGCCACAAGGCCTACTCTACCTACCCTCCCCCATCATGTAGTTGACCTCATCCATCTCCTGCCCTTTTCCCCACTTGTTTTGCATTAGCCCAGACACACCGACCTTGCTGCTTTCCTTAGGTATAATGTAAATCCTGAGCACTCCTTCACATCAGAACTTTGCCCTTGCAGAACTTCCTGTATGGGCCACATCTCCCGGCTTTCCCCCTCGCCCTGCACCACACCTGTTCCTCTGCTTGGGCTAGATGTCTACTTGACTTACTTCCTTCATGTTGCTGCTCAAATGTTACCTTATCGGAGAGGCCTTCCGGCAGTATCCTTCATTCTTTCCCCCTCTTGACCTGCTTTGTTTGTCTACATTGAAAGCCAGCGCGTGACCTGCCACAAGTTTCAGCTCCACACTCAGGAGTTTAATCAATGTTTGCCACATAAGTACCTTTGGAAGGGAGAAGGGGGAAGATCCTAAAGCACACCCAGCTATAATGTAGCCTCTGGAGCCACTGCCTGTGGAGAAGACTTGTCCTTGCGAGTAGTCAAGTGTTCAGGAACAATGGCTCTGGAGTCAGTGGGACCTGGATTTACCTGGTTTGGTTTTGTAAGTCTCAGTTTTCTCATCTGTAAAATGAGCATAATAATAGTACTGATTCATTGGGTTGTGGAGGATTAAACGAGATAATCCAGGTAATCTGGTTACAAGTGCACAGAGCAGGCACTTGTACACTCAGCTGCTGTCATTCGTGTATCATGATTATTCTTACTTAGAATTCACACCATGTACAGTTGTACTTACACACAGATCCAGTGAGTGGTCTCTGCCATGCAAATCAGTCCTTGGAGAGTTTGCTCACCCTGAGCCAGGCCCTGAATGAACTGGCCTGGGAAAATGTGCTTCTGCCCTTGTGAAGCCAGGTGGGCTCTGGCCTAAAGTGACCCATCTGTGATGTTGGGCCAAAGAGCTGTCTCTGAGACGAGGGCTGGGAGTTCCTCCAGGCTAACTGGCTATTCATGGGCCCTGGAGTTGCAAGAACAGATCGTTCGTTTTCTCCTGCTCCTGGAAGTCTCTCCCAAGTTGAACTCCTTGGTCTGCCACGTGCCCCAGCTCTATGGCCTTGCACCTCTGGTTCAAAGACCCAAACCAAGTCTACAGCAACATACCAGATGTCCTGAGGGCCCACTACCCACTGATCCCTTGAGGGCTTCAGGTGACTGAGCCCAGCCTAGTTGAGTGGTACCCCGCCTGCATGGTACCCATATGGAGTGGGGGCAGGGTCGCTGGCATGGGCTAGTGGATGCCTCCTTTACTACACTTCCCCTGCCACCTGAGATCATACGGCATCTCAGCATCTCCAAGGCGATTCTGGGGACCCAGCCAAAAGCCTTCATGAAGCAAACAGTTCTCTGGACATTTACCCTGGAAACTAGGCAAGGAGGTGAGTGACTCACAGCAAAACCCACACCAACCCCCACTGGAGCCATAACCTGTGTAGCTGATGCTCCTGGGAGGCTGAGCCTGAAGGAGTTAAGCAAGAGAGGTCTTTTGGAACTAGTCCCAGATGGTCCCTTGGAGCCCATTCTTAGGCAGCCTGTCTAGAAGCACCCAGGGCTTGCAACTTTCCCTAAAAGTGCTCTGCTGTGACGTGAGCAATGCCACCAAGCAGGTTGGCTCAATGAGCTCTTCTAGTGTACCTCCCTCCCTCAGGTGCCCGCCCTGAAGGGGGAGGACCTTGCAAGAGCCCCTCCCTACAGCTCCCTCTTCCTGCTTAGATAGTGGTTCACCCAGCCTTGACCTTTTGGGGAGTGACCTCCTCAAGTGTGATGCCAGGATCCAGGGGTATGTAGCAGACAGGGCCCAGGTGAGGCTGTGCTGTACCTGCTTCAGCAGGATACCTACTCCAGGCTGAGTGCATGGCGTGGTACTAATCACTGCTGGTAGCCACTGCCCTCTCTGACAAAGGCTGTTCACCCTCCCCTAGCAAACTCCAGCCCAGTAAGGGTGGCTCACCCAGTATGAGAGGCAGCCCGGTGATCTGAGCCAGAGCACCCTTGAGAGCAAAGTCCCAAGCCCCAAGACCCTTGCTCAGCCAACAGTCACCTCTGCCAATCTTTGAGAGGATCTTGATGGCCGAATTTGTGTGCGTTGGGGGGCGGGTCCTACCTGGCCACTGACCCCTACAGGACTTTGCCGTTCCAGCAAAAGGATAGGTTCCAGGCCTCGCCTTTTGTATTCCCCACCTAGGGGCCAACCCGCTAAGGGACCCAGAGACACCCGGTCTTCCTCCTACCGCAAAGGGCAGCGTAAACGGCAGGGGCCCCCAGTCTTCAAGCCCCTCCTTCCGAGGATGACAGCTCTCCACTCTCTCGGCGGCCACAGGCCACGTGGGTTGGCAGTCGGACTCACCTGTTCCTCCGGGGGACCTAGGACGCACAGATTGCCGGTCACTGCCTTCTGCCGGACCTCCAGGAGGACACTGGTGTCCGGCGGGGCCAGGACTCAGGGCGCAGGTTCGCGGGACCACCGCACCCTGCGGACACAGACATGGCCACAACGCGGGCCACCGCCCCTCGCACTGCCCCTGGCCCGGCCGCGGGCCCAGGAAGACAGCGTTCGCCGGCCTCTCGCGGCAGAGGCCCGGCTCCAGCCGCTCTGCCCGGCCCTGCCTGTCCCCAGGGTGCATTATGGGAAATGTAGTACGCAGCGCACGGCCGCCTGCGGTGCCTCGGGATGGAGGCGGCGGGGCGCAGGGTCCTGGCAGTGCCCAGGCCCGGCCTGACCCCGGCGGGACTCGCCTCACTCGGCACTGCCTTTTCCAGCGTCCCCGCAGGGCCCAGGCGCCTCCTCCAAGCCCCATCCCCCGAATGAACGGCAGACCCAGGCTCCCCGGCCCTTCAACCCTAGCCAACTAGAGGTTTATTTCAAGGGAGAGAAAGACATTGGTTGGCATTGGCATTGTTTCTTTCACTGATTGTGGAAAGACAGTGCAAGTTTGGGAAGCTGTATAAATGTCATTAGTGAGCCCAGCCACATTGGCTGTGAAGGATGTAGGTACACCAAAACATCCTTTTAGGCATGTTTTAATATAATAGTATGAGGCTCTAGGACAATAATTCTAAAATTTGACTGCACATAGAATGACCTGGGGAACTTAAGAAAAAAAAGAAAACAAACTAATGCCTGGACACCATGCTTAGAGAATTTGATTTAATTGGATTGGGATGGGATTTAGGCAACAGTATCATTTAAAAACCTTCCCAGGTGATTTGCCAGGACAAAGAACCACTGCTACAGAATTTATGATTTTCTAGATACAAAGCAATAAAAACAGAAAAACATAAAGCTTTCCCAAACAATTTTATTTTTGGAGAACAGTTTAAAAGATGTAAATTTAGGGATTAACAATACTACTCATATTTTCTCTGAAGCAATTAAATCACTTTATAGCTCCATGATTAATTCACCCACTGGTTCTGGGATAAAGGAGAAAGTCTGGAATCACTCCTTTGATTTTCCCTGCTGTTCCAAGCTTCCCAATGCAGTGTCTTTTCCCCAACTCAGCTTTACACTGGAATTGGGGTAGAGCTCTGCCCGAGCTTTTCTCGTGGTCTCAGATTATTATCAGAGAGTGGGCCCTCCTTGGCACGGTGTCCAGGTTCTTGGTGTCGCGGGTAAAGAATTGAACTGAACGAGATACCAGGGGAAAGTGGTAAAAAAGCAGTTTATTAGAAGAGATAGTACACTTCAAGGAAATAGGAGTGGACCGAGCAGTAGAAAATGGCTCACGGGCCCAACGTAGCATTATTAGGAGCAAAAGAAAGGGCTCAAAGGCAAAAAGGTCCAGGGGCTCCAGGTGGAACAAAGGAAGAGGCTCAAATGGCAAAAAAGGCCCAAAGGGCCAAGGGCCCAGGCTCGAAAAGGACTGACTGGTGAGGACTTGGAGTTTTTATCCTCTTTTTTCTCTAGAATGGGCTGTTCTTTTCCAGGCGTGGGACCACTCGATTAACACCTGTGATTGACAAGAGGCTATTACTATTACCTCATCTTTTTAGACTGATACCAAGGCCCAGGTGAAATGAAGGTCACTTTAGCCTTTATTGCGCAGGTGTGAATGGCTGCTTTAATCTAGTTGGGTTCTTTTTTCCCCTTTCTTCTGCCCCTCCCCCCTCCGGTTCAAGACTTCTCACTCTAGTTGTGTAGGACACAGCTCCCTGGCCTATGCTGGCTTATGAGCCTTGCCCCACTCCCCTCCCCGGGGCTGAGGCAGTTGGTCACCAGTCCATGGTTAGCCGCTCACAGCAGCTCACAGCAGCTCTTGCTGGCTGCCGGTCACTCATGCCGGCCACTGGCCACTCACGTCAACCTCCAGCCGCTCATGGGCAGCACAGCTCCAAGGAGAGCTGTTGTTCACAATCTGTAGAGGGCCCAGCTCACTGGCCCATGGGGAAATCGAACCGGCAACCTCGGCTTCGAGAGCATGGTGCTCCAATCACCTGAGCCACCGGGCCGGCCCTAGTTGGGTATTTTGTACCCATTTGTTTACTCATAGGGGTAATTACAATAAAAAGGGAAAGTTTTGGACAGAGAGGGGAGGTCTTTTGGGTGGTAATGCAGAGACCTGATATCTGTCTCTAACTGCCTGCCTTGTTTACCCCTTGAGAGATGTGATCCCCATAAAATTGGTGTCGTGCAGGGTGGCAGGCGGAGTCTCTGGTCCCGCTCCCCACATACAGGATATGGTGAGGCCAAAAAGGAACACCCACGGAGCCATAGATGGGGGAGTCATACCACTATAGTCTCGCTGGCAGCTGGGTTGGAGACACAGGAAGCAGGAGCCACACTGTCCGCAACCCACCATCCTAACTGCAATCCACACTTGCCAGCCACCATCTTCTTGCTAGCCCCCCATTTTCTGCTGGCGTTGCCACAGCAGTTATATTAGTGGCCAATGGCTCACTGGTTACAGCTGACAGCCAACTAGCCACAGCTGATGGCCATCCAATCACAGTTGATGGCCATTTACTACCTGAGTGAGCACCTTTCCACGTGAATCCGAGAGCCTGGAAACTGCACTCCTGGCTGTCCCCACAATTGGTATGGGAAATTGAGGGACAGAAGTTCTGTTTTTCTGTATCTGCTTCCTGCTGGGCAGGGGCGTAGAGCTGTCCATACCTACTGAGGGACTCACAGAACTCTCACCCTATCTGATCTGATCTTAGATGCGAGGAAGGGGTGATGAGGAAAAATAGATTTTAATTAATAAATCTGTTAGCTCTATAGAGCCTTTAGCCATTCAATTAGTCATTCAGGTGGCATCAATTGTCCAGGAAATGAGCCCAGAATGTGTTGGAAAGAACTTTAGGCTTCAATGATTACAATCAACAAGTATACTGGCCTGGGGCATCCGGAATGGCTTGGGGGATGTTGGGATGTCACAGGCTTTTAAGTAGTTATCTGAGAGACATTCTGTGATTCAGGCTAGGAGCAATCTGTAGTCTAGGATTCAGAAACTGATTAGAAGAGAAATAAAAGCCAGGGGCTAAGGAAAATTTCTAGTGAGGGGGCTCCCATATCAAAATGGCTGCCACATGGCAACACTGGCCTGTGACTGTCATTGTGAAAAAGCTGTGGCCTTTTACCAGAGATGGCTTTGCACAGGCCTATTAGGCCCTTACACATAATTTAAGGGAATCTTTACCCTCTTTTATAGGTAAGAACATGTAAGAAAATGCTCAATTCGTTAACTATCTATTCCCCTGGAAAGAAGAGAGGAGGAGGGGAAAAGTCTCTCCAGGTCTCCACAGGCCACTCATCATTTTCTCTCCTCACTAGCTCAGTTGTCCAGGCTCCCTCCCTTAGGGTAAATGTCATTTACATAGTTTTGCTCTCATTAATCCTGCAATATTACATTATAAGAGTTTCAGCCAGAAAGATCTCATATCCTCTGGTTGGTATAGAAATATCCTAGCTATAGTCCATTAACCAAAAGTTGTACCACATAGAATTGATCCCCATAGAAGACAAATTTAAAGTTTTCTAACATACCTAATCAGTCTCCTTGACAGTCTCCATTCTGACTTCAGGGTTTCTTTTTCGAGTCTCTTGCTTTCAAGCACATTGGCTCCACTAGCTAACACCTTAGGGAAGTAGTGCATCTACTTAGCCATGCCCGTGGCCATATATATATGTATAAATATACCCCTTGTGCTTCTGGCTAAAACTTGTGCCTAAGACCGTCCAAACCTGTAGATAATTTTTATAAGAGTTTGAGCCCAAACTGATGATACTTGCGGGGAAGCAAGATCTCAAATGCTCTGGAGAATGAGTTTTGCAGTTTCTTTTATGCATTTGGTATTCAGAAGTGAATTTAAGGAGGTGGGAGAAAGCAAGGCAGGGATTGGATTACAGGATAGTTAACAAGATTATGTGCTCTCTTGAAGGTGGTTAAGCTTATTTCAAAGGAGTGTTTAGATGCACAAAAACAATGGACAGGGTTTGCCTAAGACAAAGATATACCTAAAACAGTTACATGACTCAGCCATGACTACCCACCATGACCTGCCCAGTTAGTAATTTACAATGCGATCACCCTTGTGAGGTTATTTTTGGTAGAACCCCCTTTTCATCCACAGAGCAAACCATTGTGGCTACTTACTAAAACATTTTAAGGTTGGTATTTAAAAGTCCATTTTAATCTACCTATTGAATTGTATTTGAATATTGGGACAACCCCTTCCTTCACTTTTTGCTAATAGGATTACCAAGAAGTAAATCTTGGTCTTTTGGAATAATAATAAATGTCAAACCCAGGATGGCTCTGCTGCCAAATATGGCTGCTTTAAACTTTGGGCTTTGTCACAAACACTACCTCGTACCTTCTGTTGTCTTCCATGTCAGGGGCACCTCAAAACCTTAGCTTTCTGTTTTGTCTAGGCCTGTGATTTTCATGAACTCAGCATGTCATCTCCACAGACTTCTTGTTCTTCCCCATATTTTCTCTCATAGCTTTAGTGGACATTTCAGAACCTGAGGTACTGTGAAAAGATTGTGGCTAAAGTGAAAAGACCTGATTGTATCCTGAGGCTTGTATCTGTCCCCAGCCCTGTTGCTATCTTGCTTGCACTGCTGAAGATGCTGAGAGTCCTTAAAGGGCAAATCCTTTAAGGCAGGAGTGTCAAAACGTTTTTCAACGTTTTTTACCAAGGGCCATATGCGGTAAAATACACAAACAGCCACTCACTCGAGGTGAAGTACGTATTGCCTCACCTGGTTTATTTAAGTAAACTAAATGTATTTTTGGAATTTGCTGTGGGCCAATTAACAATGGATTGCGGACAGCAGTTGGCCCCCGGGCCGCAGTTTGAACACCCCTGCTTTAAGGACTCTCAGAATCTTCAGCAGTTTCCCCCTAAAACACAAGATATCTAATGTGAAGTATTCTGAGCTAATAATAATAGTCCTTCCCCCGACATTTGGAAGAGGTTTTCCTTCCTGCCTTTGTTACTTTGCAGCTCCTGGTAAGGCAAATGATTTTCTTGCTCTGCCGCAAAATTTCATGTGATTTTTGCATCTTCTCTATCTCTCCTGGTTCCTGTCTCTCATTTTAACATTTGATTAAATCCCTACTTTCAATGCTGAAGAGCTGTGGCCCCAAATAAAACTGAGGCAACAAGGAACAACAAGCAGAATAATGTCTCTCTTTGCTGGATCCTGCCCTGTGAGGATGTAGGGGCTGAAAATGAGCCCCCCTACCTGAGTGGACCCAGTTCTCCCCATTCCAGGAGGACACTGCTTTGGGTCAGCTCTTCTCAACAGCTTACTTCCTGGCCTTAGGCAGTAAAAACAACCTGAAGTACCATGGGCCCATGTAAGTAAAAACAAAACAAAACAAACAAAAAACCCCAGATGCTTCCCCTGAAAACCCTCAATAATTACCTTAACGAAAAGGGTAAGGTAGTCAGGAGATGAGCTTTGGAGTAAGACTGAGGGGGTTGGTTGTAATCCCCCCCTCTTTACTTTCCTGCTGTGGGCAAATTCCTTAATCTTTCTGGGCTTTGGTTTTCTTTTTCTTTCTTTTTTATTTTTTAATTCAAGTTTATTGGGTTGACAATGGTTAGTAAAGTTAGTAAAGTTATAGGTTTCAGGTGTACAATTCTGTAATACATCATCTATATATCCCATTGTTGTGTTCACCACCCAGTCAGTTCTCCTTCCATCACCATATTTTTTAAAAAACTTTTATTTAAGTCTGTTTTTTCAGGATCCATCAGCTCCAAGTCAGGTAGTTGTTTCAATCTAGTTGTGGAAGGTGCAGCTCACAGTGGCCCATGTGTGTATCGAACCGGCAAACTCGTTGTTAAGAGCACTGCACTCTAACCAACTGAGCTAACCGGCCGCCCCCCATCACCATATATTTGATTCTGTTTACCCTCATCTACCACCCCCACCCTCCTTACCCTGTGGTAAGGGCTTTGGTTTTCTTAACTATAAAAGGGTATAGCAGGGGCCGGCCCGGTGGCTCAGGCGGTTAGAGCTCCATGCTGCTAACTTTGAAGGCTGCCGGTTCAACTCCCACATGGGCCAGTGGGCTCTCAACCCCAAGGTTGCCGGTTCAATTCCTTGAGTCCCACAAGGGATGGTGGGCTCCGCCCCCTGCAACTAAGATTGAACACGGCACCTTGAGCTGAGCTGCCGCTGAGCTCCCAGATGGTCCCAGATGGCTCAGTTGGTTGGAGCGCATCCTCTCAACCACAAGGTTGCCAGTTCAACTCCTGTAAGGGATGGTGGGCTGCGCCCCCTGCAACTAGCAATGGCAACTGGACCTGGAGCTGAGCTGCGCAACTAAGAATGAAAGGACAAGTTGAAGCTGAACGGCACCCTCCACAACTAAGATTGAAAGGACAACAACTTGACTCAGAAAAAAGTCCTGGAAGTACACACTGTTCCCCAATAAAGTCCTATTCCCCTTCCCCAATAAAATTAAAAAAAATAAAAAAATAAAAAAAGGGTATAGCATATGGTTATTGTGAAGATTAGATGATAATGAAATGCCAGCCCAATGTCAGTCTTATAGTGTGATAAAGGGTAGCAATTATTATTATTACCTAAAGACATTGAGCATAAAGGCCAGATTAATTAGTTCCTTAATATGATTTACCGCTTTAGAGGATAAAGTACTATCTGATAAGGGAGTGATGCACCAATAATGACCCAGTTTGGGAAGCAAAGTACCTACAGTTCTTTGTAAATGTTCCTCATCTTCCCTGCAACCTGTTAGTGCTGGTGTGCCCCAGGTCTCAAAGCTGGAACTCAGCTGTCCAATCTTCCCATTCAAGCTCATGACTTTAGATACTAGCATGAGCGGTATCTTGATACCTCCCACATTTTTTTATTATACAATTTTTTATTATTATTTTTATTGGGGAACAGTATGTTTTTCCAGGGCCCATCAACTTCAAGTCAAGTCATTGTCCTTCAATCTAGTTGTGGAGGGTGAAGCTCAGCTCCAAGTCCAGTCGCCATTTTCAATCTTAGTCGCAGGGGGCGCAGCCCACCATCCCATGTGGGAATTGAACCGGCAACATTGTTGTTAAGAGCTTGCGCTCTAACCAACTGAGCCATCTGGCTGCTCGATACCTCCCACATTTTCATTTCTATCTCTGATCTTTACCCTGAACCTCAGACTGATGTATTTAATTGCCAATTCCAGGTCTACTAGGCATGGGAAACTCAACCTACCCCAAACTAAGCACCTACTCTTTCTACCAAAACTGCTCCTCCCACATTCTTTCCTCTCTTCCCTCATCCCAGTCATCTCCTGTTTCCACTGTGACCACACAGGTACAAGTACCATCCATCTGTGGTTGTATTATTGCAACCATCTCTTAACCAGATGCTCTGCTTCTGCCCTTCCCACCTTCAGCCTATTCACACAGCAGCCAGAGGGATCCTATTAACATGGAAGGCAAGTCATGCTATTTAGAACCCTCCAACAGCTTTCCATTTCCCTCCTTATAGAAACCAAACTCATTTCAGTAGAGATTGTATATCTTATTGAATTTGCTGACTGTCTCCAATAACTATCGCCAACCCTATCTCCCCTAGGGCAGCAAAGTTTATCAGCTTTGTTTTTTCTGTATCCCCAGCACCTGATACAATGCTTGACACACAGCAGGTACTTCAGACAGTTCTATTTTTTTTTTCTTCATACAGTGCTTGAATACAGTTCCAGACAAGATGCCTGAAAAGTGGAAGGTAACTTTAAAGACTACTTAACCCATCGACCTGCTTTCTCTACAGATAAGGTTTGCTTTATTAGAATGCTTTATAGGTTTTTCTTGCAGCAGACTTCTTTGATCTCATGCTGTTGACTTTAGGCTATAAAATCAGGTTACTTTCCCTAAGGGTCCACTGACAGGGACACCAGTTGGCTGGAATCAGCAAGCATTTCAACATTGTAGACAACTCTCCGGGAAGCCTGGAGCTGGCCATTTGAAGAACATTAGCTGGAAGGAGATTCTGGAAGTGAGCCGTGAACTGAAAGCTGTGATGCCCCGTTTTCCACTAGATGGCTGATTTGTAGATAGCTTCCAATACCTCTGTGACCTCGCCCAAGTCACTCTTGGCCAGATTTATTGCCTGAGAGTTAGCAAGGCCCTGTGGAAGCTGAGTGCATTTTCCTTTAGAGGTAGGGCTGCTGAATCTTCAACATAACTAACATCCGCCTGCTATTCTTGACCTGGGGATACCTAACTTGGAAACCCATCAGAAGGAAAAAGAGACGAACCTCTGGTTACGACTGCTTCCCTAATTCAAGTACTTCTCTCACACCTATCCTGGGTCTTGGGCAAAAGGACTAAGCTCCCGGAATGGAAGGGCCAGCGACCCTTCCCCGGAAGACTTTGGCCGAAGGCTCCCTTTTATTTCCTTCTCACTAACGGACAATAGGCAGGCCAGTGTCGTATCCACGCTCCTGGCCGTGAGCAAACCTGGAGAAGACCTCAACTCCAAAAATAAGGAAGGAGGACGGGTGGCCGCGGGCCAGAAGCCAAACTAAAACCCCCAGTAGTCACGGTGCACCGGGGCGGGGAAGCGCGCCCTCCCATTGGACTCCGGCGAGCACCGGGCCCTCACGCCCCGCCCCCGCGGGCCTACAGCCCTCGCTTCCCAACGCGCGGGGCATGGCGGGAGTGGTGTCGGCGCAACTCTACGCTGTACTCCATCTCCCGGCGGGCCGAGCGCTGAAGGCGGCGGTGCGGCGCCTTTGTGGAGGCAGCGGCCCGGCGCGGAGGAAGTTCCGGTCTCCGCGACGCTGGGTCTGTGGCCGCGGCTGAGGATTAGGAGGAGCGGGCCGTGGAGGCCGCGCTGCCTCGGTAAGGGCCTGGGGTGGTAGCGGGGGCGTGCCGGAGCCTGCGGGGAAGAATCCGGCCTGCCAGGCCGCTCTGGAAGTCGCGGGCCCGCGCGGCCTGGGAGCTGCGGCTTCGGTGTCGCGGGGCGGCCGCAACTTCGCTCGGGCAGAGGGGAGCCGAGTGGCGGTGTGTTGAGGGAGGCGCCGCCCACGGGAGGAACGCCCCGGAACGGTCTCGGGCCCGGGGCGGAGCCCGGCACGGCGGTCGAATTACCGGCCCGACCTCGGGGCGGCCGGCTGCGGGGCCGGGGGCTGGCGCGCGGTTGCGGTTCGGTGCCACAGGTCTGCGGAGCCGCAGGCGGGCCCTGTCTTCCTCCTTTTCTTTCTGTTTTTGCAAGAATCTGATTCAGTTCGGAGGTATCGCTGGAGAGGGAGCCCTTTTGTTCCTAGCAACGTAGCCTCGTCTTCAGACCTGGACTGACACGCCTGGGCTTGGCCGGGCCACGGGGCGCGAGAGCTCAGGTCCCGGCCCCCTGGGCAGTGGAACCTGGAGGCGGGGGACTGGTCTAGCGTGTTCCGCGCCCGTTGGGTGAAGGTGGAAGGAGCGAGCTGTTTCCTCGGATTCACTTTCTTTTAACTTTAGAATCGATGTTGTACTCCGGGGTTCAAGTCTTTCCAGAGTGCATTTTTTTTTTTTTTAAATAAAAAGAAAGGGCCTTGTGTTGTAGTGTACATAAACTGTAAGGATAATTGTACTTTTTTGCACATTCCAGGGTTGCTTGTGAAGGTCAGACTTGCTGGATCTAAGTGAAGGAGTTAAATAGAGTGATACACCTGGTCACCTGGTGCATTTTCTCGACTCTGGATTGTGCCCTAGGTTTGTTAGTTTTCAACTTCCTGTTGAGTAATGCAACTCGTGTGAATGGTTTAATAATGTCAACATCAGCAAACTCAAGGTCTGTAGGGAGAGCTGTCAAGAACTGGTGAGTGGTGGTAGAACTGGCAGTGTCTAAAGCGATTAATGGTATGTTACTATTTTGGTGAAACACAAAAGTTGGACCCGAACCTTGTCTCGTAGTGTAGCTCCCAGCGAGGTACTTAGCCTATAGGATAGGTGCAGGTCTCTCTGTGGACATCTGAAGCACCATTCTTTACAGAATTCTGTCGCCAGACTTGGGTTTACTTTTGTTGCTTTTAGGATCCTAGGTTCTTGTAGCCTCTCAGAGGAGAATTGAGAAGGTGGGTGGGGGGGAGGTTATTAAATGAACTGTGGTCTTATTGCAGATACTTGGGGACAAGGTTATAACTCTTCTGCCAATGTTTATTGTATGTATTGGTGTTAATTTGGTTCAGAGTTATATTAAGATTAAAACTGTTGGAAAGTTGTGAAATTTTAAAGATCATAAATCGTTTCTTTGATGCACTCTTCTAGCCATACACCAAGTGCTTAGAATGATTTTTTTTTTCTGCTAGACTCCCGCCTTACGTCGTTCATCTCGTTCACTTAGTTCATGGGGCATCTGTTGAATGCCTTTTATAACCTTCCTATCACACTGTGGGAGTCAGTATAGCAGAGTGGTTAACTGTAGGAGCCCTAGAATCTGATAGGGTCTGAATCCCTGACAACTCCCATTAACTGAGTGACATTGGACAAATTACCTATTTTCAGTTTTCTCGTGTGTGAAATGAGATTAAAAAATGTAGCCACCTCATAGGTTGTTGTGAAGTTAATGTAATACATGTAATGCCCTTAGAACAGTGCCTTGTGTACAGAAAGTGTTCACTAAATGTTAGCCACCACTGTTACCTTTTTTTAAAAAAAAGTTTTGTAGCGATACAATTTACACCCCATACAGTTCACCCAATTAGGGACTCACCTTATTGTTTTCCTCAGTGGCTCTACCATTTTACATGCCTGCCAGCAATACACAGAGTTCCTCACTAACTAGTTTTGTATTTCCCAATAGCCATTCTAATGGGTATGAAGTGGCATCTCGTTTTGATTCACATTTGCTAATGATGATGATGGTGAGCATCTTTTCATGTGCTTATTAGCCATCTGTATACCCTTCTTTGGAAAAATGTCTGTTCAAGTCCTTTGCCCATTTTTAAACCAGGTTTTGTTGAGTTTAGGATTTTTCTGTATATTATGGATATTAAGCCCTTGTCAGATATATGATTTGCAAATGTTTCCTCCCATTCTGTGGGTTGCCTTTTTTTCTGTAATAAGTCCTTTGATGCAGAAAAAGTTTTAATTTTTGATGAGGTCCAGTTTGTCTGTTTTTTCTTTTGTTGACTGTACTTTGGTGTCATTCAAGAGATCATTGCCAAATCCAATGCATGATGCTTTCCCTCTGTTTTCTAAGAGTTTTATCTCATGTTTAGGTCTTTGATCCATTTTGAGACAATTTTTGTATATGGTGTTAAGGAAGGGTCCCACTTCATTCTTTTACATGTGGATATCCAGGTTCTCCATGACCATTTGTTGAAAAGACTGTCTTTTCCCCATAGAATAGTCTTGATAAAAATCACTTGACCATGTATGTGGAGGTTTATTTCTGGGTTGTCTATTCCGTTGTTTTGTATGTCTGTCCTTATATGAATACCACACTTGATTACCGTAGCTTTGTATAAGTTTTGAAATGGGGAAGTGTGAGTTCTCCACTACTATGGTCTTTCTCAAGATTATTTTGGCTACTTGGAATCCTCTGGAGTTCCATATGAATTTTAGGATGGGTTTTTCTAAGAGCATTGGCTTTGGAATCAGATGATCTTGCATATTGGGTTTGCATATTGGGTTTAACTCATATTACTTATATTGTTTTGGGGCAAGTCTCTCAACCTAGTTGAGCCTCAGTTTCATAGTTGTAAAGTGGAGGTAGTAACAGAATTTACTCCGTGGAGGACTTGTGATGATTAAATGAGAGAACCCATGTAAAACGCTTAACTGTAACAGCGCTCAGCTTGCCTTTGTTACTCTCGTTTCTGAGATTAGGAATAGACATATCCAGGAAGGTCCTTTCTAGCTTAATGTTATTATGATTGTAGATACCTGAGCATAGTAGCAGTAGTAATAATATTTAATACATTGTTGCTTTAAAATTTTTCAAAACTTTTTTTGAAGCATAATTTACATATCATCAAATTCACTCATTGTAAGTATTCAGTTGGATGCAGTCATCACCAGTATTCAGATTTAGAGTTTCCAACACCTCAAAAAATTACTGAGTTCCTGTTTGTTGTTAATACCCATTTCCCGCTTTGACTGCATGTCCTTGTATCCACTGATCTGCTTTAAATTTCATATAGTTGGAATTATATAATTGGTAGTCTTTTGTGTCTGCTTTCACTTGTAATGTTTTTTGAGGTTCATTCATGTTGTCGTATTCCTTTTTATGAGTATATCACATTTTGTTTATTCATCTAACTGTTGATGGATATTTCGATTGTTTGCAATTTTTGGCTATTAGTGGAGGGAGTAATTTTGCTATGAATGTAATTGCTTCTTGTGCATGATCTCATTTACTCCTTACAGTAGTCATACCCAGGCAGTCTTACTCTAAAACACAGGCTGTATGCCAGTGGTCTTGAAACCCTTTTATACTCTTGGGCAACCTAAAAGAATTAAAATTTTCTCCCGTAAATTTTTTTTTTTTAATTTTAAAGACTTTTTTTTGGGGGGGGGGAAGGGGAACATGACTTTATTGGGGAACAGTGTGTACTTCCAGGACTTTTTTCCAAGTCAAGTTGTTGTCCTTTCAGTCTTAGTTGTGGAGGGCGCAGCTCAGCTCCAGGTCCAGTTGCCGTTACTAGTTGCAGGGGGTGCAGGTCACCATCCCTTGCGGGACTCGAGGAATCGAACTGGCAACCCTGTGGTTGAGAGCCCGCACTCCAACCAACAACTGAGCCATCCCGGAGGCAGCTCAGCTCAAGGTGCCGTGTTCAATCTTAGTTGCAGGGGGTGGATCCCACCATCCCTAGTGGGACTCGAGGAATCGAACTGGCAACCTTGTGGTTGAGAGCCCACTGGCCCATGTGGGAATCGAACCGGCAGACTTCGGAGTTAGGAGCATGAAACTCTAACGCCTGAGCCACTGGGCCGGCCCCTCCCCTAAAATTTTGAAAAACTTACCACCTTGCGCATTTTTAAGTTAACATTTTAACATTTCTATCATAAATGGCTGTAAAGGGTATGTTTTCTGGCATAATATATATTGCATATGTGCTTTAAATATGTATTTGTCAAAACCTTGGAGCTGCAGATTTAACTTAGTTTTTGGAAAATATCTGCCATATAATCTAAATGGCAAATCAAATTTTAATGTTAATTATTTAGACAAATCAGACTGCACCAATGGGAAATGCATTCCAAATCCCAATGGTTTTTGAAATAAACCCTTAAAATAGTAATAGATAACATTTCTTGAGTGTTTTATTTACCAGACACTGTTCTAACGAATTTACATTGTCATTTTATCCTGATAATTCTATGAAGTAAACATTGTCTTTATCCTGATTTTACTGGTAAGTAAACTGAGGTATTAAGTTAAATAAGTTGCTTAACGTCCAGTATGGCAGAGCCATGATTTGCCTCCAAGCAGTCTAGCTCTGAACCCAGGCAGAGTATGTCCAGAGAGTACACTATTAACCCTTCACCATCACATTGTACTGCCTTACAAAGCTCACTCTTAACTAAGAACCCCACTGTAATTTGTTGGTATAATGGACCAGGATATAAAAATATTTAAAGTCTGTAATATTGTAATAACTATGTACAGTGCCAGGTGGGTACTATGTTAATGGGAGGGGGGAAATCACTTTGTAAATTATATAAATGTCTAACCACTGT
The DNA here is from genome assembly GCF_964194185.1 of Rhinolophus hipposideros. Classification (NCBI taxonomy): domain Eukaryota; kingdom Metazoa; phylum Chordata; class Mammalia; order Chiroptera; family Rhinolophidae; genus Rhinolophus; species Rhinolophus hipposideros. The sequence goes on from NC_138060.1 coordinate 61,817,169, forward strand.
GCTGTACACCTGAAACTAATATGAAACAATATTGAATGTCGACAGTAATTGAAAAAAAAAGAAGCCCCAAATCTACATCAAACTGGGGTGGGGAGAAAGAATATTTAAAACCTGGGAAATTTCTGTTCATAAGAAAGAGCAGCTCTAATGAAGTATTAAAAGTGTCTCCCTATAGTAATAAAGTCAAAATACAAATTAGTACATGAGTTTGAGATTCCTGTGGGATAGCCAGGTGGTAATTTCTGGCAGGGATTTGGACTTTACAGGAGAAGTCTAGGCAGGAGATGGAGCTGTGGAAATTATCATAGAGATGGTAGATATGCTGGTTAAATTGGAAATGGATGAGATTGCCCAGTGCCTCAGGTTGGGCTGCTATAACACAATAACATAGATGGGTGGCTTAAAAAGTAGCAATTTATTTCTGACAGTTCTGGAGGCAGGGAAATTCAAGGTCCAGGTGCGGGCTGATTTGGTTCCTGGTGAGGATCCTCTTGGTTTGCAACAGTTGCCTTCTTGCTATATCATCACCTTGCTGGAGAGAGAAGCTCTACTCTCATGACCTAATTACCTCCCAAAGGCCCCACCTCCAAATACCATCACACTGGCGATTAGGGCTATGAATTTGGGAGGGGCACAGACATTCAGTCCATACACCTAGGGATGAATTGTGGGTCAAGAACCGTTCTGGGGAACAGTATAGAGCCTTGGGAGATTAGCAATATTTATTTGGCAGACATTCATTTGTTTAACTAATATTTAAAGGTTTTGTATTTGTGTGTGTGTTTTGCATGAGAAAGACTTGAGTATCTTTACAAACAAAAAGGAAGCCTCAGCAGAGTGGTAGGAGCAAAAAAGGAGTGAAGTGATAGATCAAGGGAAGGGTAGTTTCTTCAAACTACAGTCTTCGATCTAGGGGTACATGGAAACATTCCAGGGAGAATGTGGGCATGTATATTTTTAAAGGAATCAATGTGCAAAACTTAACATAAATGCTCTTCTTGAGAATGGATCTTGCTTCTAAATGTAAGAGCTGAAACTATAAAACTTAAAAGAAAACAGGGGAAGCCTTCATGCACTGGATTTGGCAACGATTTCTTGAATGACACCAAAGGCACAGTCAACAAAAGAAAAAGTAGACAAACTGGACTTCATTAAAATTAAAACTTTTCTGCGTCAGAGAGCACTATCAATAGAGTAAAAAGGCAACCCACAGAATGGGAGAAAATATTTGCAAATCATATATCTGATAAAGGCTTAATACCCAGAATATATAGGAAACTCCTCAACAACAACAAAACCTGATTTAAACATGGGCAAAGGACTTGTTAGATTCTCCAAAGAAAAATATACAAATGACCAATAACCACGTGAAAAAATCCTCAGTATCATCAATGATTAGGAAGATGCAAATCAAAACCACAATGAGATGCCACTTCACACCTGTTAGGACACCTGTTAGGACACCTGTTAGGATGGCTATTCTCCAAAACAAACAAGCAGCAGGTTGGTGAGAATGTGGAGAAATTGGAACTTACATTCTGCTAGAATGTACATTCTGTACATTCTGCTAGAGCTGCCATAACAAAACACTACAGACTGGCTGAAAACAACAAAATTTTATTTTCTCACAGTCTGGAGGCTGAAGTACAAGATCAAGGAGCTATCAGGGTTGGTTTTTCATGAGGCCTCTCTCAGCTTGCAGAAGGCCGTCTTCTTGGTGTGTCTTCACATGGCGTTTTTCTCTGTGCATGCATTTCTGATGTCTCTTCCTCTCATACCAGTCCTGTTAGTCTTTTTATTTTTTATTTTTAACCTTGATTACCTTCTTAAAGGTCCTGTTTCCAAATATAGTCACCGTATGGGCTAGGGCTCCACCGTATGAATTGGGGCAGGGGTTGGGGGTGGCACAATTCAGGCCATAACAGAATCCTTCTGTACTATTGGTGGGAATGTAAAACTGTAGCTACTGTAGAAAACAGCATAGTGGTTCCTCAAAAAATTGAAAATAGAATTACCATATGATCCAGCAATTCTACTTCTGGGTATATACCAGGAATGATCAAAAACAACAGTGAATTAAAGAAAAAAGAGGGGTGGCTGGCCCGGTGGCTCAGTGGTTGGAGCGCCATGCTTCTAACGCAGAGGTCGTTGGTTTGATTCCCACATGGGCCAGTGAGCTGCACCCTCTACAGCTAAGATTGCGAACAACAGCTCTCCCTGGAGCTGGGCTGCCATCAGCAGAGCAGCTGTGAGCCTCCAACTGGCGACTGGCCACCGACTGCCTTAGCAGGGAAGTGCAAGGTCCTAATACCAACATGGGCCAAGGAGCTGCGCCCTACACAACTAGACTGAGAAACAACGGCTTGAACCGGAGTGGGGGTGGGGGAGGTGGAAAAAGAGGGGGGAATGGCAAATAGTAAATTTTACATTATGTGTATTTTACAACAACTTTTAAAAACATGTAATTTAAAAAAAAGAATGAGTCTTGCTATTTCTCCTTTTCTGTCTCCCTTTCTTACTACTATCCTCTATTCCACTTTACCAAAAAGGCACCTCTGATTTCAAATACAATTGAAGTACTACCCCAGGGAAGAAAACCCTTCAGGAAACCAAACAATATTTATCTTAGCTCCTGTTGAAGGATATTTGGATTTCCATTTTTTAAAGCCATGTGAATAAACTGTTGTGAACATATCTGTACAAGTCTTTTGTTTTCATTTAACCTCAGGTAAATATTTAGAAATGGAGTTTCTGGGTTCTAATGTTTGTCAGGCCTGTTTCTAAAGTGGTAGTACCATTTTGCATTCTTTCAGCAGTATATTAGAGTTCTGACTGCTGGAAATCCCTGTATATTTGATTTGGTGAGTCTTGTTAATTTTAGCAATTCTAGTGGGGATGTACTGTTATCTCATTGTGGTTTTAATTTTTTTTCTTATGATTAATAATAGCGAGCATTTGTCAGATGTGTGTGACAGATATTTACTCCCCATTCCATAGTTTGCCTGTTTATTCTTTAACCAATGTCTATTGAAGAAGTGGTGTTTTTTTTTTTTTTTTTTTTTAAGATTTTATTGGGGAAGGAGAACAGGACTTTATTGGGGAACAGTGTGTATTGCCAGGACTTTTCCAAGTCAAGTTGTTGTCCTTTCAGTCTTAGTTGTGCAGGGCGCAGCTCAGCTCCAGGTCCAGTTGCCAGTTGCTAGTTGCAGGGGGCACAGCCCACCATCCCTTGCAGGAGTTGAACCGGCAACCTTGTGGTTGAGAGGACACGCTCCAACCAACTGAGCCATCCGGTAGGCAGCTCAGCTCGAGGTGCCGAGTGCAATCTTAGTTGCAGGGGGTGGATCCCACCATCCCTAGTGGGACTCGAGGAATTGAACAGGCAACCTTGTGGTTGAGAGCCCACTGGCCCATGTGGGAATCGAACTGGCAGCCTTCGGAGTTAGGAGCATGGAGCTCCAACCTCCTGAGCCACCAGGCCGGCCGAAGAGGTTTTTAATTTTAATCATTTTCTTTTATGGTTAATGCTTTCTGGATCCTTTATAGGAGTGTTTGCTGACACCAAGCTCAGAAAGATTTTCTCCTGTGTCTTCTTTTAGAAGCTTTATTGTTTAGTGCCTGCATTTATGTCTGATTCATTTTTAATTAACTTTTGAGGGTGATATGGTGGTAGGCAAAGCAAGTGCCCTCAGTGGGGAATCCGGATATGATTCTGGAGAAGGGAGCCTGAGAAGCTGCTGCCACGTCCAGGGATGGCAGCAGGCATGCAAATTCCCCCTCCAGCTCTGCAGAGGGCTTTTCTGAGATCCTGTGATTGGAGTGAATACACTTAATATCTTTTAATGGGAATTTTTTGGCAAGGACAAAGGTCCTGCCAGGAGCCACTAATTCCAGTTCCAATATTGTGTATTAAAGTTGCTTCTGTTTAAAAACTCGTGGTTGGATCTTAGTTGGGTAGGTGTTCAAACCAACATTTGGCTGTTGGTATCCACCTTGATGTTCTTAGCTGAGTGTCCTCTGCAGCCTAAAGCATTTATTTACTTTGGAAAAAATGAGTGTTTAAAGCAGGATAAAGCCACTGCATACTGCAGGTAAAACTAATATAATAGGACCCCTGGTTCTGCTTTGTTGGCTTTTGGAACTGAAGTCATGTAAAAAGAAGGGATGGCCCTGGGTATTGGTATTATGTGGCCAGAGGTGAAATTCTTGGACCTGTACAAGGGATGGACCAAAGCAAAAGCATTTGCAAGAATGGTTTTATTAATCAGGAATGAAACGTAGAGGAGACGCGAAGTCAGCTCCCATCAGAACTCCAACCATGAAGGGTGCAGACCTGCAAACGGAGGCTTTATTCCCAAACCCACTGGTCAGCTTCCAGGAAGCTGGGTTCTGGGGGAGTGTGATTGCTGCAAAGATGAAAGGTAAAGGAATTGATGAAAGGGCATCACTGCGAATGGAGCCTACGAGTATAGCTGAATGGTGCTTGCCGTCTCTTAGGACCAGCTGACCCCTGTGAACTGCTCTTCATGTGGAACCATTTTTCACTTCAATCTTCAAAACTCTTACTGGACTGTTTACTACTACGGTAGCTTCAAGATCTGCAGCTGCAGTAGCTTTACCTGGGCTCACAGCCGAATCTTCAGAACTCACCACGCAGGCTTTCTGCTCAGTGCTGTGTAGGTAGCAGCCGTAGGGAGTGGGATCTGGGCAGTTGAGGTGACAGACCCTTCCCACTCCCACTTGCGTGTTCACTGCCAGCCACGCTTGTATACGGAATTGATGTTTTTTTACTTCTATTTATTATCAGAGTTCGGTCGTAATGTATTCTCACTTTTTTGATTCCTGTCTTGCTGTGTATCAACCAATATCTTTACTGAGGTCTGATGAGCTCCAGCATTTAAAGCCTTAACCTGGCTTTCATTTCATCCTGCAGTGCCAGTTCTGCTTACCAAAAGTGGCTCTGGCTCCACGTCAGCTATTCAGTCTTTACCCATAATAGTTTGAGATCATTTTTGCCCCAAGGCCCCTAATCATTTGCTTTGCTGGATTAAACCGCATGTTTGTAGGGACTCCAGCTCTCCTAAGGAAAGCACTACTAGACGGTTTGACAAATTTATTGACCTGGTCCCACCAGCATGTATGAGGTTCCAATATCTCCACATCCTTGCCAACTGATCTGTCTTTTTTTATTCTAGCCACCCTAGGGGATGTGAAGTGGTATCTTGCGGTTTTGATGTGCATTTCCCTATGGGGACGTTGAGTATTTTTCCTGTGCTTATTGGCTGTGGTGTATCATCTTTGGAGAAATGTCTCTTCATAGCCTTTGCCCGTTTTAAAAAATTGGATGATTTGTCTTTTTCCTAAAATTATAAAAACAAAAAGATACAAGTCTTATCAAATACATGATTTGTACAAGTTTTCTCCTATTCTTTGGGCTGTCTTCACTTTCTTGATGTTCTTTAAAGCACAAAAGTTTTACATTTTGATGATATCCAATTTATTTTTTCTTTTGTTGCTGAGTTTTTGTTATCTATCATATCTAAGAAAGCATGTCCTAAAACAAAGAAAAAGAAACCATGTCCTAATCCAAGGTTATGAAGATTTATGCCTGTTTTCTTCTAAGAATTTCATAGTTTTACCTCTTAGATATTTAGGTCTTTGATCCATTTTGAGTTAGTACATGGCATGAGATAGGCATCCAAATTCATTTTTTCACACAGGGACGTCCAGTTGTTCCAGTACATTTGTTAAAAAGACTGTCCTTTCTTCATTGAATTATCTTGACACTTGTGTCTAAATCACTTGACCCTAAATTGAGTATTTATTTCTGGACTCTCAATTCTCTTCCATTGATCTATATGTTTATCCATATGTTAGTGCTACACTGTCTCGATTTGTAGTAAGTTTTAAAATTGGGAAGTGTGAGTCCTCTAACTTTGTTGTATATATTCTTTTCTCTTTTGTACAGATGATAGCATATTACAAATAGAACCTTCCACAAATATTTAAAATTTTCATTTTTTTCAATTACAGTTGACCTTCACTATTGCATCAGTTTCAGGTACGCAGTATAGTGGTTAGATGCTTACATGACTCAGGAAGTGATCCCCTCCGTAAGTCTGACACCGCCCGGCACCACACATGCTTATTACAATGTTATTGATTATATTTCCTGTGCTGTACTTTACATCTCTGTAACTGTTTTGTAACTGCCAATGTGAGTTTCTTAATTCCTTCACCTTTTCCCCCCAGCCCCTCAACCCCCTTTCATCTGAGAACCATCAGTTTGTTCTCTGTATCTGAGTCTGTTTCTGTTTGTTTATTCATTTTGTTCTTTAGATTCCACATGTAAATGAAATCGCATGGTAATTATGTCTGACTTATTACACTTAACATAATACCCTCTAAGTCCATCCCTATTGTTGCAAATGGTAACATTTTTTTTATAGCCAAATAATATTATATTTATGTACCACGTCTTTTTTATCTACTTGTCTTGTCTATTAATGGACACTTAGGTTGCTTCCATATCTTGGCTCTTGTAAATAATGCTGCAATGAAAAGATGCGTATATCTTTTTGAATTAGTGTTTTGAATTTCTTTGGATAAATACCCAGAAGTGGAATTGCTGGGTCGTAAGGTAGCTCTGTTTTTAATTTTTTTGAGGAACTACCATACTGTGTTCCATAGTGGCTGCACCCATTTGCAATCCCACCAACAGTGCATGAAGGTTCTCTTTTCTCCACGTTCTAGCCAACACTTGTTGTTTATTAATGTATTGATGATAGCCATCCTACAGGTGTGAGATGATACCTCATGGTGGTTTTACTTTGCATTTCTCTGATGACCTTGAGTATCTTTCATGTCTGTTGGCCATCTGTACGTCCTCTTTGGAGAAATGTCTATTCAGGTCCTTTGACTGTTTTTTTTTATTGGATTGTCTTTTTGGTGTTAAATAAATTTTGGATATGCATTGGCAATTCTCTTCTCCCAATCAGTAGGTTGTCTTTGTTTTATTGATGGTTTCTCTTTGCTGTGCAGAAATGTTTTAGTTTGATATAATCCCATTTGTTTATTTTTCCTTTTGTTTCATTTACCTGAGAAGATATATCCAAAAAATGATTATTACTAAGAGCAATAGCAGAGAGTTTACTGCCTATGTTTTCTTCTAGGAGTTTTATGGTTTTGGGTGTTACACTTATGTTTTTAATCCCTTTTGAGTTTATTCTTGAATATGGTGTAAGAAAGTGGTCTGGTTTATTTATTTTGTGTGTGTAAGTGTCCAGTTTTCCCAAAAACATTGATTGAAGAGACTGTCTTTACCCTATTGTATATTCTTGCCTCCTTGTCATAGATGAATTGACCATATAAGCGTGGGTTTAATTCTGGGCTCTCTATTCTGTTCCATTGATCTATGTGTCTGTTTTTATACCAGTACTATGCAGTTTTGATTACTGTAGCCGTGTAGTATAGTTTAATATCAAGTAGTGTGATACTTCCAAATTTGTTCTTTGTCAATATTGCTGTTTTGCAAATATTTTTAAATTTGTTATATATAATAGCTTATATCAATTAACATAGCTACCTTATTTTTTGCAGTTGCATAATATTTCTTCCCCTCCCTTCTTCCGCCTCCCCTCAACTCTGGTTCAAGCCGTTGTTTCTCAGTCTAGTTGTGTAGGACACAGCTCCCTGGCCAGTGCTGGTGTTATGAGCCTTGAGCTCCCCTACCCTCCAACCCCCCCAACTCCCACCCACGTCTGAGGCAGTTGGTCGCCATTCGTCGTCAACCGCTCACGGCAGCTCATGGCAGCTCTCGCCGGCTGTCAGCTGCTCATGGTGGCACATAGTAGCCTGCGGCAGCACACAGCAGCCCACGCCGACATCCGGATGCTCACAGCAGCCCAGCTGCAGGGAGAGCCGTTGTTCACATTCTTAGCTGTAGAGGGTGCAGCTCACTGGCCCATGTGGGAATTGAACCAACGACCTCTGCGTTAGGAGCATGGCGCTCCAACCACCTGAGCCATCTGGCCAGCCCTGGTGTATAATGTTTATGATTGCTTTATCTTCCTGTATTTTTTGAACCTTTTAATTAGTATATAATATCCTTTGCTTTTTGTACCTTTTTGGACTTAAAGTCTGTTGTGTGTGATATTAATGTAGCCACCCCAGCTCTCATTTGGTTACTATTTGCATGTAATATCTTTTCCCGTCCTTTCACTTTCACCATATTTGTGACTTTGGATCTAAAGTGAGTCTCTTGTAGACAGTATATAGTTGGATCATGTTTTCTATCTATTCTGCCAATCTCTGGTCTTTTGATTACAAGAGTTTAAACCATTTACACACAGTTAATTACTAATAAAGAGGTTACTTCTGCTGTTTTGCTATTTGTTTTCTATATGCCTTATGGCTGTTTTTGTCCTTTATTTCTTGCATTATTGCTTTCTTTAGTGTTTGGTTCGTTTTTTTGCAGTGAAATGTTTTGATTTTACTCTCTTTTTATTATGTATATATTATATAGGTTTTTTGTGGTTACCATGTGAATTACATTTAACATTCTGCAGTTATAACAATTTAATTTGAATTTATACCAACTTAAGTTCAGTTGCATACACAAACTGTTTCTATACAGCTCCTTCACTTCCCTTTTTCTGTTATTGATGTCACAGACACCATCTTTATAAATTGTGTCCCCATTAACATGGATTAATAATTGTTTTTACGCATTTGGCTTTTAAATCATGTAGAAAATAAAAAGTAGAAGTGTAAACCAAAGTTACAATAATACTAGCTTTTGTAATTGTCCCTGTTTTTTTAAAAATTTATTGGAGTGACAATTGTTAGTAATTACATAGATTTCAGGTGTACAATTCTGTATTACATCATCTATAAATCCCATTGTGTGTTCACCACCCAGAGTCCGTTCTCCTTCCATCACCATATATTTGGTAATTGTCCCTGTTTTAATCTTTAGCAGATTTTTATTCATATGGCTTTGAATTACTCTTTAGCTTCTTTTCATTTTAATCTGAAGAATTCCTTTTAGAATTTTTTGTAAGGCCCATCTAATGGTAACAAATTTTCTCAGCTTTTGCTTATCTGGATATGTCTTAATTTTGTCCTCATTTAAAAATATTTTTTTTAACTTGGGGAATATTGGGGAACAGTGTGTTTTTCCCAGGGCCCATCAACTCCAAGTTGTTGTCCTTCAATCTCGTTTGTAGAGCACAGCTCAGCTCCAAGTCCTGTCGCTGTTTTCAATCTTAGTTGCAGGAGGCGCAGCCCACCATCCCATGCGGGAGTTGAACTCAACCTTGTTAAGAGTTCGCGCTCTAACCAACTGAATCATCTGGCTGCCCCTCTGGCTGCTTAGCAGTAGCTCGTTGTGTTTAATCTAGGTGTGGAGGGCGCAGCTCACTGGCCCATGTGGGAATCAAACCAGCAACCTTGTCGTTAAGAGCTCATGCTCTAACCAACTGAGCCATCCGGCCTCCCTCGTCCTTACTTTTGAAGGAGAATTTTACCAGATATAGAATTTTTTAAAAATTTATTTAACAGTTATAGTTGACATAAAATTCTTGATTGCTGGTTTGCTTCCCTCCCCCAGCATTTATATCCTTCACTGCCTTCTGGCTTCCAAGGTTTCTGATGAGAAATTGGCTGATAATTTTGAGGGTCTCTTGTACAGTTCAAGTCTCTTCTCTCTGCTGTTTTCAAGATTCTTTGTTTTTCAACAGTTTGATCATACTGTGTCTTGATGTGAATGTATTCTGCTTGTATTTCATTTAGCTTCTTGGATCAGACTCATACATCAGATTTGGTGACTTGGGGACATTACTTCTTCAAATAGTCTTTCTGCCCCTTTCTCTCTCTCGTCTTCTAGGACTCCCATAATTGTATGTTGGTCTGCTTCATGGTGTCTCCATGCCCATTAGGTTTTGTTCACCTCTGTTCATTCTTTTTTTTCTTTCTGCTCAGACTCAGTTATTTCAATTGTCCTATCTTCACATTTGCTGATCCTTTCTTCTGCCTGCTCAACTCTGCTGTTGAACCCTTCTTGTGAATTTTTCATTTCAATTATTGTACTTTTCAGTTTCAGAATAAATTTGTCTCTGTTGATATTTTCATTTTGCTTATACATTGTTTTCCTGATTTCCTTTAGTTCTTTGTCCGTGTTATCAGTTAATTCTTAAGCATATTTAAGACAGTTGTAATGAAGCCCTCTAGTAAGTCTGATGTCTGGGCTTACTCAGGGATAGTTTTTGTTGATTTATGTTGTTTCTTCGAATGAGCTTATTTTCCTGTTTCTTTGTGTGCTTTGTGATTTTTGTTTTGTTTTGTTTTTGAAAATTGGGCATTTGACTATTATAATGTAACTCTGGAAATCAGATTCTTCCCCTTTCTTGGGGTTTGCTTGGGGTTTTATTTTGATGATTTTGAAGGCTGCAGTAGTCTGTTTTAAGACTTTTTCTAAACTATTTTGCCAAGACTATTCCTTGTCATGTGTGATCACTGATGTCTGGGTTTTGTTTGTTTGTTTAGCTCTTGCTCATCTAGTGTTTTAACCAGTATTTCTTTGAATGCCAGGAGCTCAAACAAAGAAACCACAACAAACAAAAAAACACACCAGCAAAAACAAAAAAGAGAAAAGCTGTAAAATAAACACCTCTCTGTTTTTCCAGATTGGTTCTGTGTTGAGGTATTCCTTCAGCACTCTTAGCTAGGCTTGCGGTGAGCCCAGGGGTCAACACATGATGAAAGTTTAAGGTCTTCTCAGATCATGTCTTGTCTGGGTATGCGTGTGGCGCTCTAAATTTTCCCATGTACCTGTTGTTTTGGAGTGGCCTAATTTCCCAAAGTTTTCACCCCAACTTCTCCATATGTATATGAGTCTATAGTCTGCTTTGCAGCTTTTTGTTAGCAGTGCCTACTGCTTCTTCCCCTCCCTGCCCCCCCGCCCCCAAGAGTTCTGAGTTAGGTAAAACAGACAAGCACCTTGCATCAGTCCTTCAGATATCCCACAGACAGGTTAGAACAGATGTGTACAATAATTTCCAAATCAGGTTTCCCTCTAATTTGAGGGAGGTGGCTGGAAACTGGGCTGCCACTGCTTCAAGACCAAAACCACTGCATGTTAGAGAGGAGGTGGGGCAGGGATGAGTATAAGCATCACAAAACTTATTTTGAAGATGGCTTTTTCTTGACTGAGCATTTGCTTGGTTGTTGTAAACCTTTGTTTTCTAAAGCTCCAATAATGTTGGTTCAGCCAGTTAACCTACTTGTTTTTTAATGTCTCCGTGGAGGAACTAAACTTTGGAACTTCCTAGTCTGCCATTTTCCTGATCTGTGGGTTATCTCTTCACTCTCGATAGTGTACTTCGATGCACATGAGTTTTTAAAATTGATGAAGTTATTTTTCTTTTGGTGTCATATTAAGAAACCATTTCTAAGCCCAGGGCCTTGAAAGTTTGCCTCCTTTTTTAATAGCTGCAGCAAGAGTCCTACGGATGACTTCTCAGCTTGACTTGGGTTACGTGCCCATCTTCAAAGCATTACTGTGTTGAGGGTAATAGACTCTTCTGGTTGACCAAGCTGGATGGTGTAGGATCAGCCACATGGCCTGAGAGGGGTGTTAATGTTTAGATGCTGTTTCCAAAAGGAAGGTAGAGTGGCTGTTGAAAAAATTAGTAAATATTTAGTAAATGTGAAGCATTCTTAGTATATTGAGACACTTACGGTGCCTCAGAGTATACATTTTTTAAATTAAAAGTATATTTTCTTGTTATAAATTAGTGTATAAATGTTTAAAAGTAACTTCCAGAGATATCCCTGCTGATGTGGTCCTTCATAAGCCAAGCAGGAAAAAATTAGTTTAGTTTTTACTTCATGTTCTAATGTCATTATTTTTTGTGGTTTGTTTTGTACAGGTACTGCTACAACCAGAGTTTTGTAGCAAAAGGATCTACTTATTGGGCTCTCTTGGCATAGAGATGTGGGGGGATTCTCGATCTGCTAATAGAACAGGACCTTTTCGGTAAGTATTAAAATTTGAATATTGAAATTGTCAGTATTTTAATAATAATGAACATATAGTATAACGTTTTTTGGTCGACCATAAAGGGGTGGTATTTTCTTTGTGTAGAGATAGCTCTGAGTTTTAAAAAATAGAAACTATTTTTAAAATTTCTAAAGTGATTCTGAGGGTTTTGTGTTACCATTTTTTTAAACATTAAAAAAGATCCCTTATTTATTTAATCTCTTTTAGCAAATAATACATACTTGAATAATAAGGAAAGCTAGTATAAATGTTTATAAACGTATATAAACATTTTGTTAAGTTCACTAATTAATGTCTAGAATTCAGAGCTGTGTCTTAACCTGTGGTACATTGTGTTTCAGCCACCAGAAATAGTTCTGAGAAAGAAGTTACTTGATGCAAATTTCTAAGCTATTGTACATTTCAGTTTTAGGGATTACTGGGTACAAAGATAAGTGGAGAAAGTGGTACCATTCCTTTGTAAATGCAGTA